>NC_064921.1:913848019-914165519 GCF_023897955.1 Schistocerca gregaria
AGACGTTATAAATGCTAGTTGCCCAGCAGCGGGTTGGGAGCGGCTCCTGTGGAAGCTTAAATGTACCTGCTGTGTCGTTGGGATTCATTCTGTTTTCGACCTTGCACTGCCGCGGTTTGGAAATCAACCATAGCCGAGTGCGGCGTGCTGTGGCACTGGGAAACTGTAAGAAGAAATGGGAGTGCTGAGGGGAGGCTTTTTGGCTCTAATGGACAGTGGGCTAAGTGGCACGATTGGTCGCAAGCAGTCTTTGGTTGCACTGATGTGCTGGCTGTGGAAGCATGCAGGTCCTACCTTGCTTAGCCCTGCCCAAAACAGTGGGGAAATGAATTTGATAAGCATCTTTCTGAACATTTTCCCACAAGATTTGTGTATTCTGGGATGCATAGCTGTGGCTGTGGGAACTGGTTTGGCTCCTTGTTTCATCAAGCTTAGGCAAGGATCATTGAACATTTTTTCACTGTCTTTGTGTGACACTGCAAACTTGGTTAGTGGAATTTTGTAAAATATTTATTTTTAGGTTTAAAGAATCCTTTTAATTCAGTAAACCGTGTAATTAAATTCCTGTGACTAAGGATGTCGGGTCGAACCCAGCACTTTAAGATTGTGATTGGTCTTAAAATTCTGGATTCTGAGGGTCTTTGCCAGCCAGTTATTGTGAGTGTAACTTAAACTTCTTTACGACTTTCACAAAGTTCTCAGATCCTTACAAGAAACTAAATGCCCTGTTTGAACCGTAGATTACTATATATTCTTTTCATTAACCTGTTTTAAGCTCAATTCTTTCTTTTTTTGGAGTAATTACCGTATTGTAGTTTTTTTATATTGTCGGTGTTTCCAGCTGTTTGTATTTGTGAATTATTAGTGCTTAAGAACCACCAAAGAAATTGTCCTGGTTCACACGTAAAATTGTTCTATGTAATCCACATAGCGCCTTTCTGGGGTCTGTCGTTCAGCCAGTGGGTGCGCGAAAATGGACAGAATTCTTGTGGGGCCACACCTTCAGTGATGGTGGTCAGCGCCGACTGCTTGTTGGGTGCATTATCAGCATATGGTAAAGGAGATGGTTAGTTCTTTGAGAACCTTTGTTTCACTGTGCATTCTATTCTGTAAACTGTCTCGTTCACCTTTATTTCGAAAAGAGAACCGTCCAAATGATCTGTGGAACATGCAACTCTCTAACTACAGGTTTGTTCCCCATCAGTCTTCCGATTGGTTTAGTGAGACGCATCACGACTTTCTCTCTTGCGTCAACCCCTTCATCTCAGAGTAGCACTTGCAACCTACGTCCTGAGTTATTTGCTGGTTGTGATCCAGTCTCTGCCTTCACCTACCGCTTTTACCTTCAACAACTACTCCTATACCATGGAAGTTATTTCCTGATGTCTTAACTCATGTCCTAACATCCCATCCCTTTTTCTTGTCAGTATTTTCCACATATTTCTGTCCTCGACGATTCTGCACATAATCTTCAAATTTATTATTTTATCAGTCCAACTAATTTTCAAGATCCTGTTGTAGCACCGTATCTCAAATGCTTCGATTCCCTTCCTCTCAGATTCCCCTACAGTAATGATTCACTTCCATGCTACACCCTGCTCCACATGGCTATCCTTAAAAATATCTTCTTCATAGTGAGTCCACTTTTCGATATTAGAAGACTTCCTTTGACTAGAAACAAGTTGCTTTCAATAAGAAACCATTTTGCATCTGAGTGCAACACATGAAAAGGAAAGATGTCAGATTAGAATTTAATATCTTGTGCCCATTCAGTCCATATAGACGGAATACTAATTCAGACGAGTATGGCTCAAAATAATCCGTGTTTTTTTATATGGGAACGACTTAAAATATTTGTGACGAATAACCATCAGGATTCCAGTAATTTAGAGTACATCGCACACCACTGTGGCCGACGCCGCTTTGTCATTTAGCAAGGGTGAGGCGCCAGGGAGAACAAAATCCGAACCTTGATAGTGATAATAATTTGGCGTCCACAAAGACGGATGTAATCAAATCTCGACTATTACATTTTTTCCTGATATCTGAGTAAATCTGTCTTATATCCAATGATTCATCAATAGAAAGGGTGTTTAACTTCGCATCATTGCTTTTTCTATGTAATGAGCTATATTTCAATTCTAAATGTCACTCGTTTCGTTCTCTTCCTGTTAATAATAATGAGGAAAGGTGGCTTATTTCCAAACGGGAATTAAACGTTTCCTAGATCAACGTTTCCTAGGTCAACATTAAGAACACCTTATTCATAGCAGGAGTGAAATGCGCTTTCCTCTTTATTTCAATTTTCTCGATTTAGCAGGTTCGCTTCTTCGGAATTTAGAACGTTACTTTTCCCACTTTTCCTGTTGTGTGCCATCTGTGCCTAGATCTTCTGTATAATCAGGCTGTGTGCAGTTTTGGCTAGAGTTGGAGACGATTTACGAGAGCTGTATGGAAGCCAACCTTCCTTTACACTTAAATAAACTACTGGAGTAGTCAAAGCAGATTTCTTAGAAGACTCCTCAAACTACACCTTTGTATTACGACGCTTTATGATTATCTTTCACATGCTTTCACATCTACATCGACATCTACATACATACTCCGCAAGCCAACATATGGTGCGTGCCGGAGAGTACCCTGTACCATTACGAGTAATTTCCTTTTCTGTTCCACCCGCAACCAGAGCTAGGAGAAAACACTGTCTTTGTGCATCCATAAAAAAGCCCCAATCGTCCTTATCTTCGTGGCCCTTACGCAAAATGTACGTTGATGGCAGTAGAATAGTTCTGCTGCCAGCCTCAAATGCTGGTGCTCTAAATTTTCTCAATAGTGCTCTTCGAAAAGAACATCACTTTCCCTCCAGGGATTCCCATTTTAGTTCCCGAAGCATCTCCGTAACATCTGATGTTGTTCTAACTTGTTGTTGCTGTTGTGGTCTTCAGTCCAAAGACTGGTTTGATGCAGCTCTCCATGCTACTCTATCCTGTGCAAGCTTCTTCATCTCACAGTACCTACTGCAACATACATCCTTCTGAATGTGTTTAGTGTATTCATCTTTCGGTCTCTCTCTACGATTTCTACCCTCCACGCTGCCCTTCAATACTAAATTGGTGATCCCTTCAAGTCTCAGAAAATGTCCTACCAACCGATCTCTTCTTCTAGTCTAGTTGTGCCACAAATTTCTCTTCTCCCCAATTCTGTTCAATACTTCCTCATTAGTTATGTGATCTATCCATCTAATCTTCAACATTCTTCTGTAGCACCACATTTCGAAAGCTTCTATTCTCTTCTTGTCCAAACTATTTATCATCCAAGTTTCACTTCCATACATGTCTACACTCCTTACAAATACTTTCAGAAACGACCTCCTGATACTTAAATCTATACACGATGTTAACAAATTTCTCTTCTTCAGAAACGCTTTCCTTGCCATTGCCAGTCTACATTTTATATCCTATCTACTTCGACCATCATCAGTTATTTTCCTCCCCAAATAAGAGAACTCGTTTACTGCTATAAGCGTCTCATTTCCTTAACCTAATTCCCTCAGCATCACCCGATTTAATTCGACTACATTCCATTATCCTCGTTTTGCTTTTGTTGATGCTCATCTTATATCCTGCTTTCAAGACACTGTCTATTCCGTTCAGCTGCTCTTCCAGGTCCTTTGCTGTCTCTGACAGAATTACAGTGTCATCGGTGAACCTCAAAGTTTTTATTTCTTCTCCACGGATTTTAATTCCTACTCCGAATTTTTCTTTTGTTGCCTTTACTACTTGGTCAATATACAGATTGAATAACGTCGGGGAGAGGCTACAACCCCGTCTCAATCCCTTCCTAACCACTGCTTCCCTTTCATGCCACTCGATTCTTATTACTGCCACCTGGTTTCTTTACAAATTGTAAATAGCCTTTCGCTCCCTGTATTTTACCCCTACCACCTTCAGAATTTGAAAGAGAGTATTCCATTCAACACTATCAAAAGCTTTCTCTAAGTCTACAAATGCTAGAAACGTAGGTTCGAACTTACGAATAACAAATCTACGAGTAGCAGCCCGCTTTTCAGTTGCTTCGATGTCTTAGTTTAATCCGATGTGGTACGGATCCCAAATACTCGATCAATATCCAACAATGGGGCGCACTATTATCCTCTAAGCGGCCTTTTTTATAGGTGAACTACGATTCCCTAAAATTCTTCGAATAAATCGAAGTCTACGATTCGCTTTCCATTCTACATTCCTTGCATGTTCATTCCATTTCATACTGCTTTGCAACGGTACGCCTGTTTCGCACCACCTTGTACATTTTAATCTTTGAGTTTATGTACAAGACGCTCTTTTAACGTTACAGGCACTTGACACCAATCATGCTGTTTTTTTAAAACAATTATATATATGTGTGTGTGTATTTTTTAAATTTTAATATGTTTCGAGTCTTGAAAAGTCTGTGACAAGTCCCAAAAAAACGGTAGCGGTAATTTTACTAGCTGGCAGAGTTTGATGGGCTTAGTTTCTTTTGCTAGGCAACGCGATAGACATTCGAACAGTTGACTGTCGTTTTGCCTCCGTATTAGCATAGTACATTCAGGTCTCGTCGGTGGTCACGATTCTGTACAGTAAGCCCTATCGTCCCTCGCCTTAACGGAAAATAAAATGAAGGAAGCAGTCGTCTGTCGATCTTTCTGGTTCTTAAAATACAGTGTAGGAATCCATTATGTTCAGAATGTGTGGCATCTTAAATGGCTAGACGATATCTTATACAGAACACTAAGAAATCTTTGGAAAGTTGTATAAGAGTTGAAATATCACGGAACGCCTGCGATCACGAGTATTTTGTTTCTTTTCTGTACCATTTCATTGCTGACTACAGACGGACGGCCACTTCTGTCATCAAAATGAACATTTTTCTCTTTCTACTGTTGAACAAATAACACAATTGGAGATCAATGTATTCCTTATGCATGCAGGAATAATTGCGCTACGAATGTGAACAGCTTTGTGATTACGGAACAGATTTTGAATTTAGCTAGATTTTCAATTGCTATAGTAGTTTTGAATGGCTATCACAGGGAAACGAGAAACAGTGCGTATTACCGCTATCGCAGTCATGATGACACTGATCTCCTGCGGAGGTCTGTCAGATTTACACCGTAATTTGAGGCAAGGTACTCCAGAAAATGAAAAATTGTTTTGGTAAATTTTGTATACGTAGCTCACGTAAAAAGTTCCAGTTGAAAATACGAACGTGTACTGAAAAATAATATCTCCAAATTTTTTATGTGAAAGCTCTTAAAGCTTTTTAAATAAAGCAAACGTTTTTAACATAATACATCTTCATTCTTGATGGGTTCAAATTTATTTCTCAATATAGTCAACCTGACGTCGAATATATTTCTCCGAACATTCGGCGTTAGGTCACACACCGCCATGTTGTATGCTACAATCTGGAGCCCTCTGGCGGCAGAAGGATGCAAATATGAAAACATTAAGAATAAGGTTGCCGAATATTAATAACGTTTGCCCTATTTAAAAAGCTTTAAGAGTTTTGTCTTAAGAAATTCGGAGGCATTACTTTTCAGCACGCTATCGTGCATCGCTAAGTCACCGGACAAAAAATTTGTCACTCCTAGGTGAATCATTTCAAGCCTCATTTAATATCGTGTGATTTCGCCCCAGGACTGATAGTTAACTGGATTCGGTTAGCAACTACGTCTATAAGTTTGTGCAGGTACGTCGCATCCAGGTTAAACCATCCCTAATTCAGCCAAATTGCGGGGATGCTGATGTCGGGGTTTAAGATGCTGTTTCAACAATTCCACAGATTTTCTAAGGGATTGATGTCAGGTGGTTTTGCGGGCCAGTTGAGATGTAATAGAATGGGGGAATGCCCAGAAAACCAATCGCATGTTCTTCCACCCTCATGAACTTTGCTGTTGCCATCTTGAAAAATAGGAGTGAGCAGTGGCCTCTTGCGCGTTGACCGACTCCAAATGTTCATTGTGCGCAGTTCCTGTCACAATGTTCTTTCGCTAACACGTTGTGAGGGACCTTCATGCTCTGCCTGCGGCACTTCTTGTCGGGTTTTGAGACTATTTTGAGTCACAAGTCGTGAAGCACTTCTCCAGTCGCTCTCTGTCAGAATCTTTATCCGATCACAATTCTGACGTGTTTCGTAGCCACGTGTGTTCAACACTGCTTGCAGACATGCATGAACAGTTTACCACGAAACACCACCAAATCCAGTAACTTCACTTACTGCATGGCCACGGACACAGCCAAACAGTTGCCCTTTTTTACCACTGTGTCACCTCCTTACATTTCCCCATGTTTAGTACAACCGCTTGAAACACAAATGTCTCACCGTTCGCTAGTGCGGTATGATCACATAGTTGCACTCCGCGAGTGGTTGAGAACACGACTCGGTTGCTGCGCCTGGGTACGATCATGGTTGCGCAGGCATCCGCAAACATTTTTCAGCGAAGGCACTGATCGTCCTAACTCACAGTTGGATAAGTGTATTAACGGTTATGGCTATTACTTTTCAAACAGTTTTCTGGATTTTTCCTTTCTGTCTCGTTTTCATTTGACTTCCCATTATATTTCTCATCTTTGTCGTAATAGAGGAGAGGACAGAAAATATACACTTGCCTATAGTATTTCTAATCGCGATTACCAGGCAAAGAAATATAAATATCGACAGCCCTTTAAATCTCTGATACTGAAGAAGACAGAGCCAAAATTTTTCAGTGTCCATCGAGATCAAAACATTGTTAAAGACGGTATCATCGTTTCGGTTCACAGAGGGCATTTTTCTATACTGTTCTTAGATGACATTGTCATTGTCCGTACCGAGTTCAATGAATAGGGCCTTGAAATTTGATTTAAAATTGTGTTAATGTTTAATAACAGCAAATTTTCCAAGTTTCCTCACTGACAGAAGCGTGCATATGGCATGACTTAGAGTTTCCTGTAGCTTACAAATACACCGCTGTTTGATGTCACTAAGTTTTTTGTCAGTCCCCCTAGCATTGTGTTTCTGTAAAAAATGTCTGCTGTTCCGTTAAAAACTTGACACCAGAACTCTCTTGATAAATTTTTATTTTGCTGTCTATTGACATCAAATAGTCCTGTACGCTGGTCTGGTGTAAGAGCACCTGTTTTAGGCATACGGCTCATGCTGACCCACTTTTACTTGTTGAAAATGGCTACGCAATTGGTACTGCAAACAACAATTACTTCTAACAATCTGACAATTTTTTGCTTGTGCGTTTTCAATTTCAACTTTGTCTCATGTTTTATTTGGCAGTTCCCAAATTACTGAAATAAGCCTTTAGCTCTGCGCTGTTCATCAAAATATTAAACGTAACCTTCAGCGCACGTGTCATGAAGTTGTGGCAGGCTTTTCAAAGGGCTCTGGAGCTCTTTGAATTACCCCGTATTATGTAACGGTATTCACCACGTCAAAAAGTTCGTTGTATGTTTATCGTCTCAGTTCACGATGATTAAGCTAGTTGAGCACTCGTGACAGAAAAAAGGCATATCTGGTGATAGCCTGGACATTTCGTACTGAATGCATAAGGCCCGTCAATAAAAGACATATTTACTCCATGGGATTAGCGTCTGAGTCACGAGTGGTGCTCTTAACACCTATTACAGCGGCATTTCATATTTATTCATTCACAAGAAAAACGCTACATTTTCCGTAGTCATCTGCCCTAAGTCATTCCGACTAGCTTTTTCCATGATTTAGGAAATACGCCCACAATCAGGTCCAATGTGAAATGTATAAAGCCTTGGTTGAAACCTGTCGATATATATTAGTAAGCTGTCACGTATATGTAACTGCGAGACCATGTGAGCTAGGTAGCTAAATATATATTACCAATGCCATTCTTTTACTGCAAGGAGCCTATTCTTGTACCTCGACTTCAAGGGCGTTGCGCTAGTTTATCCAAGAGGCGACAATGTTGTAATATTGCCCTTTGTTGTATTAGTGATTCGGCGAGTATGAAGACGTGTCTTGCCCAAAGAACAAAATTTGACAAGAAGTACACAATACTTATTGTACTATGTCTCAAAAGATTGATAGGTATACATTCTATAAGACTTAGAAGGTAGCGTACTCTGATAACTTGGCAGGTAAGCATGTTACATTAATAAACGCAAAGTAGATTTTTCAGGTTATTAATACGTTTATAGGAACAACTTTCTTCACTTAATGATCTGAATGTACATTCAACGTAACTAACAAGTTAGTAAATAAAGTTAGAACAAAACTCAGAACGATATTTTTATTTATGGAGTACCATGAACATTTAAAATTTGAATTAGAAATTTTTAGAACGACAAAGAAAATCATTTTGGTAATCATAAAAAATAAATGGCATAAGATTCCAGTTCTTAACTCTCAAAGCGTGAATACACTCTTATGCAAGCTTGATAGCATCTATAACACTACTTTTGATTACACAACTTCATAGCTGCAATATTAATAGATATAATGCATTATTTGTATCTCTTCTACATTTTTTTATGCTGCGTGGAATAATTAAAATAGAACAAATGTGTTTTGAAAGCTAATTTATGAATTCTTAGTGTAAAGTGAAACTCAGGCCATGTATTCAACTAGATTAATGCGGGAAACTACCTTAAAGCAACCTCAAAACGGTCAGAAGAGCCGACTGATAAGCAACTTAGGACCGAATCAAGGCTACCCTTGTCTTCCCAGTTAGACATGTTATTGTGGGGTGCTATTGCGGTACTGTTGTGCAAAGGGTCGCATCCACCATGACTAACGTACAGCGGCGAAACCGCCCTTGAGCCAAGAAGACGTAATTTGCATTCTCCAGCCAGACAACTAAACGGGCTCAAGTTATGTAGCGTGATCTAGTCATTAGTTACGTATTTTATATTTTAATATTTTTAAGAAATATTTATTGTTTTTAATGAGTCCTTATACGAGATTCCGTAATCGTTTTTAAAGTTCCAGAAAAACTTAACCGAACAATTTAAGTCTGAGTAGTATTTGTGAATTTGCACAACAAATGTCACATTCATATTTTCAGGTTCAGGACCCTTCCCACACATCTATACATCTATAAAAAGTGTGACGTGAATAAAAGTGAATGACAGTTAGAGAAATTTGTATTTTTAGTTGTTTTTTGTGGTGGCCAGAAAATATCATTCCACATCGGTATGCACATTACAAAAAATGCGTTGGTATTGCCAATACTGTGCTTCAAGACATTTTCCGGTTCTGGCCGTTACTTATACATCACTACATATGCTGTTAATAAAAGTTAACAACAACTAACGAGCTTTTTATTTTAATTCTTTGTGGTCAGCAGAAAGTAGAGCCTGTCTGTTCTCCCGCTCCCCTGCTGATAGTATATGCTACGAAAAATGCATTGTTGCTGATAGCGTTAAATGTCTGTGTGGGCGCCGTACTTATTTTAATCTTGTCGCAGTATCTGTGGGAGCGATATCTATGGAGTTGCCTTGTTTCATCATTTAAAGTTGTTTTTACAAGCTTTCTAATTAGGTGTTCACTTGATAGTTTACCTCTATGTTCATACGTCTGCCAGTTCAGTTCGTTCAGTAATTTCATGACATTCTTCCATGGCTCAAAGAAACACGTAACCATTCGTGCTGCGCTCTTGTTTAAATAAATAGTCCTATTTGGTATGGGTCCTACTGATTTCGGCAATATGCTAGGAAGGCTTATATACATGACTGATGATCCGGAGCTGTACAGAATACTTCGATATTAATTCTCTGAATGCGAATTCCTGGACATCAGCTGAATTAGTTACAGTTCTGCTACCCCCGAATTTCCCGCTTATTGCGAGCGGTCGCCTTAACCGCCTTTTTCTCTCTCTCTTTTTTTTTTTAATCTCATTTTGTTCTATCTTGTTCCTTGAATTTGTTCTTGGCGGACGTGCGATGACATGCGTTCAGGTTATTCGTGGATCCGTTCACTTAGTTTTTTTATCACAGACGGTAGCTAAACCCTCTGACCGAACACGTTGAGCTACCGTGGCGGCATACGAATCGGGAATAGAAACCTCGACCTTATCGCAGCATTGAATCTCGAAACTCTAACGCAAACTCTGCACCACAGCTTGCTGCTAACGCTCCCCGGACCGACCTAAATTTCCGTGTGCCACACTGCCTATATCCTTATGTCGTAGTCCACTGAATTTATCGCCTAATGCCCGCAACATTACTTGGATTCCCGAGAGAATGAGATAATAAGAAACAGACTAATATCGTTATGTCGTGAGCTTACATGTCTGGAAGAACAGCAAGCAAGAGTAAGCGTTTACATATATTTGTAGGTTCTATAGTAGATAAAATTCTGCGTCGCAGATTCCAGGAGGAGACAAGCCACCTTCGCTAACCTCCTCCCACCACTCCCTCGGAAGGCTGCTCCCACTCTTCCTTGGACGCCAATGCCTGACACTGTGTCATGTGTCGGATACAAATATGCTGCGCCATCGCCCTAATAATTTAGTGTAAACGCTGGTTTCTGAAGTTCAAGAGTGTGGGCGACAACAGCGGGCTCGTCGGCTGCCTCTCCACTCGTCAAACACCCGCCGAGTGCCGCCCCCTGGCCCCTCCCCCGCTCGGCGCGCTTGCATGGCAGCCTGTACCACCGCTCGACACGCCAGTTTGACAGCGGATTCCCCCCCCCCCCCCCCCCCCTTCCCGGACTCCCGCGGGCTACTGCTGTCGCGACGCGACGACAGCACAACATTTATTTACCAGCTTGAGTAGGTTTTCGTGTCGATCAAGGCTCGTAATGAGCGGGCCCGCGGATCTCTGGCCCTCCCTCCCTCCCCGCGTGAGGGGTGCCCTCTGCAATCAGCGGACGCACACACGCGCACACGCACGCACTCACACACGAGCGCGCGAGCGCACACGAGGTTAGCTAAGCACACACGTACACGCTGCGAGGGGAGCGCCGGAGGTAGCTCGCTACCGAATTACTAGGTATTACTTTACAATTAGCAATTAGGCCGCACCGTTTGTGCAAGTGGCCCCAGCGCGCAGTGTCCCACGGCCCGCCCCCCTCCCCCCCTCCACCCGCTCCTACAGCGACCACTCCCCCCTCCGTTCCCCCTCTCCTCCGGCCGCCGGCTCGCCGCCAGCCACTTGTCAGCAGTCGGCGGCCGCGGTTTCTGACCCGCGTCGTCTACGGCCGGGCCTTCTTCGCCGTCGCACCGCCGAACACTTTTTCGGCGCGGACAGCCGGCCGCGCTACACCTTTCGGCTTTCAGCGGCCGCGCCGGCCGACTCCGCCGCGCTACTGCATTGTTGAAAACGACACGCGAAATGACTCAGCGCGCCTGGTCGGCGCGACTGCTGCGTCGCGGCGGCGAGTGCGCGCGTTCCTCTGAATGAAACAGCAGTCCCTGCGAGTGCATAACCAGCGAGCCGTGTCTTCCTAATAGTTTATTTTCGACGCAACAGCAGCTTCTCTGAATCATTTTCCACATATGAAGACCTTATTCCATTATTTGGCGTTCGTCATCACAGCAGACACATGTGTGCGCCTGTTGGCAATCGGCTTTTAGTGGAGAGAGACCACTGCGGACTTGCCCGTGCCGCAAGAGTTGACAGCGGCGTTAGTGGGTCACAAATGGAGTCACACATAACTTACAGCAGGCAGGAGCTGACTTCTTCTTTTCCACCTCAGACACCCTGTGTGCGCCGGTTCGCGACCGTTTTTTTGCCAAAAGCGCGAAAGTGTAGACAGCGCTGATAGCAGCTAACAAAGGGATTCAGACATACCGTGCAGATATCTGGGAGTAGGCAGATGTAGACCGGTGCGAATATTATAGAACCTAGCAAGCCATGGCTGCAAAATAGACAATAATTATTTGCAGAAGAATGGAAGAAATGGTAGAAGTTGAAGTCGGAAAAGACTATTTTGAGTCTCGAGGACTGTAGGAAAATGCCGATAAACACTTTATCTGCGGCCGACGGTGTGACCGAGCGGTTCTAGGCGCTTCAGTCTGGAACCGCACGACCGCTACAGTCGCAGGTTCTAATGCTGCCTCGGGCATGGGTGTGTGTGATGTCCTTAGGTTAGTGAGGTTTAAGTAGTTATAGGGGACTGATGACCTCAGATTTTAAGTCCCATAGTGCTCAGAGCCATTTGAACCATTTTTTGAACTTGCCTCGGAAGATAAGCTGAATACAAGCAAACCTAAGTTTACGCAATTTGTAGAGTTTTTAAATCAAATGAAACCATAAGGTTCCAAACACCTTTTCTTGTGTCAAACTTCTACAACCTATACACGAAGACAGTGATAAATGAAAATTTATACTAAGGCCAGAATTCGAACTCAGGTCTCGTGCTCAATAGGCACATGCACTAACCACCTGGTACAGTGGCTGCTAACAGTTGCAGGGGCTAATCTAGCATGCTTCCCTCCTCAGTCCGAATTCCCATTCAAGCCTCAGTCCACTCTTCATTCATCGTTTCAGTGTGCATATATACATCATAGATGTTTCAGACTTGGATAGGCATTAGACTGTTTGCCGATTGTGCTGCAGTTTACAGGAAAGTAGTATCACAGGAAAGTTGTGAACAAATCAATTAGGATTTGCAGAAAATAAATGAGTGGTGTAATGACTGGCAGTTATCTCTCAATATTATTAAGTGTAACCTGCTGTGTATAACAAGGCGAAAATCCCCATTAATATACGAGTACAAAATAAATGCCCAGTCTTTGGAAGCGGTAACAACCGTCAAGTATCTGGGTGTGACTATTCGAAATGATCCCAAATGGAATGATCAGATTACACAAGTAACGTGTAAGGAAGAACTCTATCCTGCGGTTTATTGGTAGAATCCTGAAGCGGTGCAGTCCTTCAACAAAGGAAATAGCTTACAATACGTTAGTTCGTACAGTCTTGGAGTATTGTTCGTCTGTATGGGACCGTTACCAGTTGGGTCTGCTTCAAGAGACTGAGAAGGTCCAAAGAAGAGCGGCAAGATTCGTGACTAGTACATTTAGCCATCGCGAGAGCGTTACAAATCTGATAGAAAGTTTGAAGTAGAGCATATATTATTACCACCAACTTTTAGATCGCGCAGTGATCACCATTCAAAGATAAGGGAAATTAGACCTCGTACTAAGGCGTTCAGACAGACGTTTTTCCCTCGCGTGATCCGCGAGTGGGAGTGGAACAGAAGGGGGGGGGGGGGGGGAGGAATATGACTTTGGAGCAAATTGTGCCCTCCGCCACACACCGCCGGGTTACTAGCGGGGTATATAAGTCGGTGTAGGTGTATATGTCTCTAAGACCACAAAGTTTCATTTGATTAAAAAAAAGCATGTATGCCTGGATCTCAGGCAGGATCCCCTGTTTCGTACGATGCAGAGGTACTATCCCTACAGTGTTGGAGAGAGTGTGCAATGCTGTTCCAGTTTAGGGGGAATGCGAAGTGGACAGAGATCTGAATGAGAATTTGGATTGAAAAAAGGGGGGGGGGGGTGCTAGTGTAGTCCGTGCAATTGTGCAGAGTCACTGGACTATGAGAGGGTGATGTATTGATTAGCGCATATGCCTAGTGAGGAGGAGACCTTGGTTCGAATACCATCCTTAGTATAAATTTTCATTTGTCGCTTCAGTCTACATATAAACATTTGCAGTTTCAGAGAAACTTTTTGAAACATTGTTTGGAACATGCACTTTAAAATTGTGAAGCTGAAAACATAAAATACAGGCAGCGAGAGATTCCCTCAACTTTCATCGTAAAAAGCAACACTGCTGGAGAGTAGAAAGATATGAAAGAGATTGGGGTACTAAGAAGAGAATGAGACAGAGTTTTAGCCTATATTAGATGGATGGGTCGGCTAAATTACACAGAAGTATCGAATAAAATCGAGGAGAAAAGAAATTTTTACCACAATTTGGGCAAAAAAAAAGGGTTCGCTTTCAAGGACGCAGTGTGACGAATGTGTACATAGTAATTAATTTGCTAATGGAGGGAAGTGTTGGGGGAATCAAAGTTGTAGAGGGAGACCTAGTCTTGAGTACAGTTTAGCGGCTTTAGGTAGATGTAAGATGCGATATTTATGTAGAAAAGGAGAGGTTCGCACAAGAAACGCTAGGGTAGGTATGTGTATCAAACCAGTCTTTGGACTGAAAATCACAATACGATCAACGACATCAACAATAACATCATCATCCCAGGAATAACATAGAGTCACGATATGAAATGTGACGATCACATAGGCTCAGTTATTATATAGCTTTCCCACTATCTTCTCCGAAGGCAGATAATTCTACAGCACTTTCCCTGTTTGATGACCGATCATGTTACTGATGCAACATTTTCTCTGTTGTTGTTATGAAGTTTACAGAGAATTCACGCGCTGGATCGGGAGTTGATTTCCGTGAAGACGAAGTTCACTTTTTCCCGTGACTGCGCTTTCGTGCTCTGAGAGGATTATATCTGAAAATAGATTCAAGATGTCTCGGCTAATTCCACTTGTGAAATCTTCTTGGATTACGTCTCGAGTGGGAGCCTCCTCTATAGGCAACGTTTCAGCGAGTTTCCTACTCGTCATCTTCAGGCTAAGATGTCTAGTACGAAAGTCCTTGGACCGTTGTTTCAAAACGACGCTTTAGGCCAAGAGGACGAGGTGGAAAATTTTTGTTTCGGCGATTGGCCAGCATCGCACTCGTAGCCTCTTACGTAGACCTGTATGTCTCCTTTTTCACGAGTAGGAGACTCCATGAAATGTCGCTTCGAGATGGATGGATGATTAAACAATTTCATCAACAGTGAGACTATTGGGGAATTGTCATAGTGGGGCACAAAAAAGAAGTTGTATGCAGCATTTACTGGAGAATGATGACTGTCACTAGCTGCATGAAAATATGACGACGCCAGTAAGTCGATAGGTTTTGCACATTATGGGTGCAACTAGTATGGTAATAGATTTGGAGTTAGTGGTGAAAATTGTTACGAAGTAATAATGGCAAACAAGACCGAATTTCTTAACTTTATCAAAGGCACCCTTGTTAGGGACGTGGCTGATTTACATTCTTAAAAATATAAAGGAAAACCCCGCTTTCAGTCACAATACTTGTTCATAAAAAAACATTTGGATCCCTGAAGGCTCTTCTTCAAGTGTACGACAAAGTGTTAAGCCTTGGTTCGTACGTGGTGGATCTCATTGGTCTGCTTCCGTTATCAGCTATACAACATGGAAAATGAAGTTCATCAGGATCCAAGCACAATTTACTTTATGTTTTTGACTGAACAAACTGTTCCTAAATTTTACTTAACTTCGAGAATAAAACAGCTTCCACTGAATTAGCTGTTCTCTGCTCCAGCGAGTACCATACCTTGGGTGCCTCCAGTTAAAATCAACTAGGAAACTGGGTTCCAGGTGATTTTAACTAAGAGTGCGTATGTGGGATCAGTTAAATCCCAGACACCTTCTCTTGAGTTCTGCTGAAACCCTGACATCGAAGAAATTCGATTAAAACGCACCAGTTTCGGTCATGCTTTGTGTCTACTGCAAAAGGCAAAGAGGTGATCCTGCTCTTTTTGTTGGCACTGAACTGAGATTTCCCTCCCAAATAAGCCATATATTTCTTTTTCTTAATAAGGAAGATGGCTGAACGGCAGTGAAAACTTCTCATATTGGTGGCTCTGTAACCAACTTCTTTCTCTTGAAAATACCGTCTTCTTGGTACAATTATCGAAAGTCCTACTAGATTTTTCGTATCGTAACAGATAATACTGTTGCCGCAACGCCCCTCTGTCCATGCTTCATAACCAACGGTGAGGCGGGGAAGCTATCTGCCTATTAAATGCTGCAGCTGGGGCTGGAATATTGCCGAAGTAGCATGGTGCAGGACAACAGATTAGGTTAGGGTTAGTGTTTTTTAACGTCCCGTCGACAACGAGGTCATTAGAGACGGAGCACAAGCTCGGGGTAGGGAAGGACGGGGAAGGAAATCGACCTTGCCCTGTCAAAGGAACCATCCTGGCATTTGCTTGAAACGATTTAGGGAAATCACGGAAAACCTAAATCAGGATGGCTGTGAGTGAGAATTGAACCGTCGTCCTCCCGAATGCGAGTCCAGTGCAGTACAACAGCCTGCCGCAGTGGAGAGATATGTTTTCTCATGCTATGTACCTTGGTCAGTTACGTAACGAAAGGGGGTACTCTGTCACAACAAAATTTTGCAGAGCCAGCCACTATAATTACTTGCCACTCAGGCTTTAGTAGTACCTTGTCATCGATTCTTGCCAATGCTGAGACATGCTCCATGCCAGCTGGTCGTCTCACGTGGGTCATTTAGGTTTGTCTACATCAAGCTGCATCACCTGTTAGTTGCTGATCTATAGACGGCTAGGCCTGATGATACGGGGGCTCGATCTGGTGTCACCAAGACAGGACCACCTCTAATGTGCCTATGCATGATACCTGGATGTCTCCAAAGAGTCCTGGGTTTATGGCCTGTATGCCAACATGCCACGCACCTGACCACACACTACAGCGGCCAACTGTCAAGCATAAGCGCCTGCTGCCTGCCATCAGTCTTACTTCTGCAAGGCTTCATCAGCCGTTTCCGCCCAGCTGACGCAGCACACCTGCTCGGCTTCATCGCGCTGCTGTAGCGAAGCACGTCGCCATGTGTTATGGTGAGCTACCAGCTGCTGTCTGGGGGTCTTTGCACGTCACCGAATCGCCGCTATGAAACTCTGTATGAGCGTCTGACGGAACGAACGAAGAGTGTTATTGCTAAGTGAGCTTCTCTGATTCCACGACCTTCGGGGGCCTGGTAGTTTGCAACCCGTCGACCTGCACACCTCATCACGAGACTGCCATTCTGGCATTAGTGGTGTCCCGACAGCATTGTACTTGGTGTCAGTAGAGAGCGAGGAAGCCAGTCATAACGAACAACGGCGTGGGACAGCGTGATGAGTGAAAACGAACTGTGTTTTAATTTTTTCCCCACGAGAATGTGTTGACAGTGACACGTCCTTTGGGTTGTAGGGTTGGTTGGAAGGTACAACTGGTGAAAATAATCACAGTCAGTGATTTTAGTGAATTTATGGGGGACACCAAAGAAGCTGATGATAGTTTGCTCCCAGTTGTGTGCAGGCAGTGTACGTTGCTCGGGCATAGTGATCTGTGCGCCCAGACTTCAACAGTTATCCATTCTAAATGTAAAAGACCTGGACATTACGTCAGAGAACGTAAGGAATGCACATGCTTAGCGCTCAGGCGTAGGGACTAGGAGTTTCTGTAGGAGACTGTGTAGCAGTGATATTAGCATTAAATGTTCTTCTGTGATTTTTCCCATTGAATTTTCCCTACTGTTGTAGACACAGGAATTATAATGAGCAAACCAGAGTTGGAGATGTTTATCACTACCGAGGCAGTTCAGGCTTTGCTATAGCAGAGGGCACAAATGCGTGCAGAGGAGAAGCAGATAGCCTAGATGGATTAAGAGAGGGCAGAACCTCGTACGGTTAAATGGCTTAAATGGCTCTGAGCACTATGGGACTTAACATCTGAGGTCACCAGTCCCCTAGAACTTAGAACCACTTAAATCTAACTAACCTAAGGACATCACACACATCCATGCCCGAGGCAGGATTCGAACCTGCGACCGTAGCAGTAGGGCCGTTCCGGACTGAAGCGCCTAGAACCGCTCGACTACCGCGGCCGGCTCGTACGGTTATGTCGGTACCTGTACAAGATATTAGTACTGTTTCTCCAGTTTCTTCTTTTTAGGATAAGGCAGAGGGGGATGTGATAGCACTTGTAGACAACCTGTTGACAGCCGCAAAGCTGGGTTGTTGATCAGAGGAACAAATGTTACATGTGCCCAAGTTAGGCTATGAAAAGATATCCGATGCCCCACAAGGGGTTGAAGAATGCTCAGACTTTTGGGATTCGTACTGCGTTGCAGAAAGAGAAACAGTTGTAGATAATACCGGGAGCAATTAAACAGGGCATCAGAAGCAATGGGAGTCCAGTGACAGTTTCATAAGCTGGATAAGGAATCTTCATGTGAATATGTATGAGCTGAAGACAAAAGTATATTTTGCGTGGGTCGTCATCCAATGTATCGATAAAGATGCGGGTAGAGTTTCCTAAGGAATTAGCTGGAGCTATTGGAACGGCGTCAGAACTGGAGGGTATTGTAAGCCAGATACAGGGAAATTGAAGTTCGTTGCAGTGTAGGAATTGTACAAAATCTTTGCATCGAGAACGACATAATAGTTGGCCATCATAGAAAGGCATGGAATTGTAATGGTAACCTGTCGGTAATTGCAGCTGCAGGGCAGTAACGATTATCCAATTAGTCCTCGGTGACACAGCATATAATCCCAACTGAAAATGAGCCATCTATTTGTTTCAAACCGTACCAGCTGCAGGGCAGTAACGATTATCCAATTAGTCCTCGGTGACACAGCATAGAATCCCAACTGAAAATGAGCCATCTATGTGTTTCAAACCGTACTGTATACCATACCACCTACAACCAGTCATGAGGAAGTTTCTAATGAACGATTCAGGATGGTATTACTGAAGGGAGTTCCACTGCTTGAGAGTCCACACATTCCAAATAAGAGCAGAGAAGCAAAAGCTTATCTCTTCTGCTGTGCTTACCATGATTACAGGTATCTTAATAATCAAACAGTTATGGGCACTTGTCCAGTCCCAAACATATCAGAAACTTTGGAAAGTTTGAACCGTGCAGTGCAGATATTTTTGTCCATGGATCAGGAGAGCGGCTATCATTAGTTATAAAGAGAGGATCGGCCAGAAACGGCATTTATAGTTACTTTGGCACACTAACAATGTCCTCATACGCCATTTAGGTTAAAGAATGATCAGCCACATTCTAGCATTTGTTGGAAAGAGTTTTGGAAGTGTTACAACCGAGGCAGTGTATAGTACATTTGGATGATGTAATGATCTCTGTAAAGGACGTGGTAAAACATGCTACGATTAAGGGAGGGGTTTAAGAGGCTACTCAGTGAATCTAATTCTCAGTATGGAGAAGTACCACTTTGTGCTCTAAGAAATGCAATACTTAGGACATGTGATTAATTGTGGTGGGTTTCAGCAGTATCACTGGAACCTTACTTATATATTTATTGGTTATTACGACAGCTGTTTTTGAAGATATCCATTTGAAAGTACTTTCATATACAAAGTTTGAGAATTACAATATGCTATAGTTCTACAGAAATTTTAGACTTAATTGTTTATAAACGAAGAATTACTCACGAAATTTTCCAGTTATAAAGAATTAAGTCTAAAAGTGAAGAATTCTTCACGCATACAGGATTACGTTAAAAATTCCTGTAGAACTACAGCACATTGTAATGCTGAAACTCTGTCTATGCAGGTTCTTGAAATTGAAGTCTTCCGAAACAGTTGTCGTAATAACCAATAATTTTTTTAAGCAGTCATACTGAAACCTTACTTACAATTGTGGTGGGTTTCATACAGGCCCAAGATTAGTAAAGACAGTACAAGATTTTTCAAAGTCATTTACAGAGGAAGAGTTATAGCCTTTCTTGGGTATAGTTGTGTTTATTTATTACAGCAAGTTTGTCCTGAAATTTACAGAAAAAGTACAACCTCTCACTCACTCATTGGTAAAAGGAGTGCACTTCCATTGAACACTAAAGTGCAGAGATGTGCTCAGCAAATTAAAAATATAGTTGTCAAATGGACCTGTGCTGATTTTCCCAGTCTATGTGAAAGAATTTATCGCGTCATGTGATGCCTGCAGTCTGGTGTTTGGTGAGAATTAAGTCAAGAAGTAAAGAGAGCAGAGCATGTGGTAGCCTGTGCCACACTTCAGTAAACTAAAGTCGAGTGTCGTGACCCTGCCATCTGAAATCTTAAGCATTGTACAGAGCATAATATACTTTCAGTGTTATTCACACGGTACGAAATTTAACACAGCCTTAAAATGGCTATAAGGATGCAAAGAACCATCGAGCAGCTTAATGCATTCGGCACTGAAGCTTAGCGACTTCGATTTTGAGGTAAACAATTGATTTGTCAAGAACAATTAGAATTAAGATATTCTCAGCAGAAAGGTTGCTTTCGTACATAGAGTAGGCACCAAAGTTGCAGAATGGCAAAAAGTGAAACTAGCTGACGAAGACTCTAAGATACTTGCAATACAGCTACAGTTCACAGTGCGCAAGAGAATGTAATTCAAGAAAACAAGTGAAAAGAAGTACTGAGAGAGGCACATGATCACATGTTAGTGGGCTGTAGTGGTTGAAGAACGACGGCACGTCATGTGGCCAAACATTAATGGTGGTGTACATGTAAACTGGTCATGGAACAATATGTGAAGAACTGTTCACTATGTGCACAGCAGACTGAACGGCTATCATCGTATTACACTGCAAAGATTACTGGAGGCTAATAAGCCATCTGAAATGATTGTTAAAGACACCACAGGTCCTTTCACACTAACGATGGCAGGGAATTACTACATGCCGAAGATATTAGGTAATTTTTCATGGCATGTGTCTGTGGAAGCTATCCCAAACTAGTAAGAGGACACAGTGGCTCAGACCACAGTAAATAACAGGCTGTTGAAGTTCAATGTTCGTCAGACATTGATTACAGGTCAGGGTACCAACGTTATGTTAGAATTAATGAAACAAATTTGTCATTTTAGGCTTAATTGTAAGTCAATGAAGAGTGGAATATGTCAACAGGTGAAGAGAGGAGCTGAGTGAGTTCATCACACAATAGGGAAGTCAAGTCAGTATGTAAATAGTCATCACAACGATTGAGATACCCTGTTACCAGACACTGTCACAACATGTAATTCTAAGGTTCACAAAACTGCTAGCCTATCGCCATATGTGCCAGTACATTGCTCGAAAAGGCTATCATTTTTTGGGGTAGTGAAGCCTAAAGAAGGAAAGAATGTAATTCTGCAAAAACTTGGTGGGAGATACGGAAGAAAGTACAGAAAGACAATAGAAAGTCCTTCAAATGTTGGAGAGGATGGGACAGTGGGACATGTGAAGATACCTGAATACCAATGGTATACTGGTTAATGTTAACAGGCCCATACACACTGAAGAAACACAAAACAGTTCTTCAGTCGTTATCAAGATCCATAGCAAGTGATTAGAATGGCTACAACTAACTATCCACACTACAGTCATACATGCTGGGTATATCCATCGCGTTTGGTGTACACCAGACTTTAGCGTCATTATCAGCAGTAGTCCTGTAAAAGATGGATGGGCTAGGAAGAGGAACGCAGTGTGGCATGTAGAGCACATTGCATCTGTACTACCTACCTGTGAATTTTCTTATTTATTAAGACCTAAGGTTAAGCCACTGTAAAGATAAAAGGGCAGTGTATTTAAAAAATTTAAGATTTTATCAGGTTCATTTTTAAGTTATGTGCCTTCGTTGAAGAGAATATGTCAAGGAAATGACACAGAAGAAGTGGAGGAATTTAGTTTTTATTTATATGTACCTTCCTTGTGGTGTCAATTTTGAGAAGCAGGAACATTCAAAGGTAGCAGAATGATTAGAGCTATAAGACAGCAGGATACTACTATAAGACAGCAGGATAATACTGAATGGTACAAACTGTGACGCCTCAGGACTGATTTTTCAGCTTCTGGCAACAACAACAAGGGCTACAGCTCTGAATCTAACATATCCACTACTGCATTTGCCCGATAATCCTTTAGAAATACTGACAGATAGAAATGTGACCCACCTGGGCAATACCCACAGCACTTTGTTCTCTCAATAAGCTTATAGCCACACAGAAGGGGCACATTGGTGGGGAACACATTTTCCAACATCTTCAGCAGTTCCACATCCAGTACCAGTGCAGGATCATCGTAATAGGAACCTCATCTTCCAACAACCCTACCACAACAAAGTTCAAAATTTAATCATGATTGTGGTGTTACTCACGCTGCTAAATACTGTATTTTCGGGCAACAACAAAGGTATTATGTGGCAGGTGTCATTAGAGCACAGTTAATAAAGTCATTTCATGTAATAATGAATAATCTAGGCACTCATCTTTTCGTGTTTCCCACGCTGGTCTCGTTGTAAAATCATGGCTCAATCGTCGAAAATCTAGGTGGTGATGATTCCAAGCTCGGATGCAAAGAGGCCTAGGTTTTATTCTTCTATATTCAAAAGTTTTATAGATGTGTTTCACAAACCATTCTTCTAGACTAAACTTTTGAAAGTTAGCACAATGGTGATGTAAAAAAATAATCAGCACTCCGAATTTAAGCTACACTTCCTTTTTATTACTTTTGTTGCAATATCGCGTAACACGCAAAACATCACTTCACAATACAAAACATACTTGAAAACATCTTCCTCACTGCTAAAGTTCACATTTTATGATCTGGCTACAATATGCGTCTTTCCAACATGACGTCCAACACTTGACTTGTTTCAAGGTCCGATTCTCTAACAACTAAAACTCGCTTACGTGCCCAAAATCAGAGTTACAAGTACGACAAAGATCATAATGACAATAGAAAGGATACACATAAGAATAATATCATTGCAATATAAACATATCGATGTATCAAAGTACCTCTACATTAATGAAATCAAATCTGAATGTTGTCTCAGAAATATGTTAACTACTTCACAGAAACACAGTAGAATATAGCTGGTATCGAGAGGTTCAGGTGAGGTGCCGTAATGGTTACCTAATTCAACTACCATTACAATCTTCTGGTACCATCTCAGTCCTGGTCCTTAGCTGCTTAGCCTGTGTGCTAACTGTGCAGATCTATCCAACCTCTGGAGCTCCCAGTCCATTACACACTGTACAAGTGGGTCACCCCTAAGACATGAGCAGTTAAATGTGCCAGTCTCCATACACCATGCAACAGAGTAAACAAAGAAGAAAATAAAGTCAGTGAAACAACTGTGAATTAATGTAAAAGGATGATAATAGCACCATGTTATTTTGAGGAGTTCACAGGTTTAGCAGGAGGGTGAGATTCAGTTGCCTGAATATGCATAACGAGGCAGGAGTGTTGCAGTCAGACCACCCTGTCCCGACTTCACTGACCTCGGCAACGCAGACAAGCTAGCTGCCTATGAAATCCGACACTGCCTTGCTCACTTTTGTGTCTGAAGATGCATCTCTGTCACAACAAATCTGGAGATAACCACTATAAATACTTGCCGCTCAGACTTTTGTAGCAGCTTTTCTTCGACTGCTACTGACACTGCCAGCGGTTGGACCTGCGTGTGACACCTAGCTTTGTTTACATGGAATTGTCTTATCTGCTAGCTATTGGTCTACAAGCAGCTGCTAGGCGTGATATACCAGATCTCGAGATGCCGTTACCAAGAGGGGACCAACTTTAGAGCGATTTTATACGTTCTCTGGTTGTTTCCAAGGGATCCTAGGTTCATAGCCTGGGTACCAGCATACCACGCTTCTGACTCACCACAATAGTGGCTGGCTGTCCAGCACACACTCCTGCTGCCTGCCAAACGACACTGGCGTCTGTCTCGAGGCTCCAAGGCCAAACCAACCGCTACCATTTCACTGAGGCATTCCAGGGTCCTTGCCCTTCCGTGGAAAAGCACCATACATGCCATGTGCTGCACTGAGATGGCAGCTGCTGTTAATGAATACGTAGAGTTATTCCTAATATTGAGCTGTTCTGATTCCACGACCGCCAGGAAGCTAGTAATACGTAGTCCATCGCTATACTGAGACGACCAACCTGACATTAATGCTGTCTACACCTGCCCGAAAAGCACAATCGAATAAAGTAGATAAACCAAATAATATAGGTAAATCAAAAGAAATGAGAAGAATCCTTGGGTAAGAGAACAAATACTTCGTCTGAACGACGAAACAAGGAAATATAAGACCGTCGGGGAGAAAAAATGATTACAGACAACTTTAAATTAAACCAATAGGAAGAGCAGCGGACCTAAAGCGAAATAGGACCTGGATAAAAATGAATAAATCAGCAAGGAAACGCTCATCGGAAGCACAAATACAACATACAAAGAAGTCTGAATAACTCTGGGTGAAATGAAAAGCAAGGGCGTACACATTTAGTGTTCAAAAAGAATTCGACCGTTAAAGCGCTTTAACGGTCAATGCCCCATTTGGCTATATAACAATTTTCACGTCCATTGGGTCTAGTCTTATATATTCCTAATTCTGTAGATTTTCATGAGTTAAAAATCTAGTAACTAACCAGTTTTTCTTTTTTTCTTTTTTTTGTCCAACAGAGTAAATCTGGGGTCTGTATGTCGTAATGAAGTATGTTTGAATCATTTACGCACCCTGAGTATTTGCTGTATGTTCCGCCAATGGATACCACAATCCGGATCCAGTTAGCTGTTTGGACAGTATTAATGATTATCGTATCACGAAATAACTTGTAGTTTATCGCAATAGTTTTAATCAGGCTCACCAGTCTTCTGTTGCTAGATGTAAGCACAATGCTCTGTCTAACTTGCTTATGGACCAATGGGTTTTCATCCACAAAAGGAGAAATTATGTTATTTGTAGGTTACGCAGTAGGTCCGGAATTTATGCATTTATTTATTTTATCAAATTCGAGAATGTACTCAAAGCAATTATTTTAAAAACTCTCACTCATTCTAAGATCCTTCCCGTAATGGCAAATATTTTCGATGCGAGTTAACAAGGCTAATCTTAAGGGAAAGAAACTTCAAATGGTATATTGCATCTGACGCAGTCAGTCAACTTAGAAAAATATTTTTAAAGAATCTACTAAATTAATGTGGAGCAAAATAAACGTTACATACCTAAAACAAACTAGGCTCACTGATAAGTGAGGGCTGGTACGCTTTGTTCACAGGACATCCAGTATCCCAGCTCTTCAGACCCTCGATATAATACCACGATAAATTGAAGAAATCAAATCTATCTGGCTGCGACATCCTATGGGAGTTGAAATGCTGAATGTGTGGAAACCAAGCCAACAATCTGCGAAACTATGTGGCAGTGTTATCTATCCTTTAAATCGTGAACTCGATGTTCGTGTCTGAATATTCCGGCGTGTGTAGAAAGACGGCATTTGACCACTGCCGTTTGAAAAACGAGCCGTTTCCTACAATTCTCCTAATGGCAACCTGCAACGGTCACTAGTGCGCCTCGACTAAAATTTCGGCTGAAGATGGTAACTGTGGAACTGGTTATATCGCTGGCCCCAACTCACCAGAGGTGAAATTGCACAAACTTGAAGTACTGCAAACTTTTCAGCAAAACATGGTGGGACAGTCCTTGGACGTTCTCGAAACTGGAAAACATTTTCTTCCGAATTAACTGTTGTCTGAAACGTAATGTTAAAGTTATCGTCGAGGAACACAGTGCAATTTTAAGTGATGTATTATCAAAATACGGCACTTAACAGAATACAGTTGGACAGCCTGCCATGCCACACTCTTATCAAATAGAGCTGCTATAGTCTGAATGGAAGATCTGAAGGTGGTTTGCTTTATAAATCAAAACCGATAATCGCAAAAACACATGCACTTATATATTGATGGATAATAAATGTTTTATTGAAAGAATAAGTAACCATGGTGTTCTCCTTGCCTCAGTTTCTTTTCGTTTAAAGTATTAATAAACTTTTCACAGCCATAATATCTAGAGTAATTTTTATTGCAACTATGTGCAGTTTTAAATAAGATTTGAGGAACCTCTTTATCCTATTACTCGTTGGCAGAAAATCCTCAATTGCTTACAAATAATTTCATCTGTTACAGTATTGAATCTATTATTCTGTATTTTGAATTCCCATCGTACTTCTTTCTGATGTTAATGAGGCCTATTAAAATTGCTTAGCGCTGAACAGAACTATGATTCCTTGCGATTTGGCGGATGGCCCGACATGTATTATTGTATTATTGCATCTGGGGTCGAAGTTTACAAGTGAACTTGTCATTGATTTCTGCGACGGAGTGTAGTACCGACATGAAATCCATTAAAATAGTTGAGCTTTCCATCAGCTTCCTTTGTGTTTCTATCTGATAGTCTACATATTTGTTTTTGTCTATTGGCTATGCTTTGTAAGAAAGATATTTTGTAAAAGATCAGAATAAACTAAAATTTACGTTGAGTAACAAAACAATAATTCATACAAGACGAAGTTAGGTGCAGTTATTCGAACTGTCACGGCACAAACAAATATAAAGTGTTATAGTTACGTGCATAGTTGCAGATGTAATTTTTAATATAAGCCTTTTTACGGTAGAGTCTCCTAATGGTTCGAACTCTTAGTCCTGAAAACAACCAGAATTACTGTTGTCATCCATAGAACATAGAAGTGTATTTTGTATGGTGCGTACAGAAACACTACAGCTTAATCCGTGATTGTGATATGTTTTGGACTTAAGAGTACCACGTCTTGTCAGTTCACAGACTAGCAGAAAAACAAGTCAACAGTCAGAGTAACAGCGATGGCGAGTTGTTCTTGTTAACGTCATCAATGTATTTTCAGGTACATAAAATGTGTTCGCAGGTGCAAATAAGAACAATTCTCGGCTCTGTAAGGAAATGAAGACAGTGACTTGAACATGGGACAGGGTAAAACGACCGGTTAACACCCGTACCGGTATTTTACTTCTGAATAACTGGTGCTTTGCGGTGTTTGATCTCGGTCATAACATGTGTTTTTTTTTTACTTTTTACTAATAACTAAATAAATAACTAAAATATCAATTACCCACGACATCAGTTCAAAAAGATTTCGTTTTTAATAGAGCCTTTTTAAAAAAGCAGTTTTTGATCGAAAAATTTGCATTGGTTGGAAATATTCGTCTATTATAGAAAACTGGAAAAGACATTAGTGGTATTTTAATAACAATGTCAACAGAAAAGAAGAGCAAACAATTGGCACAACAATTGGCACACCAATGCTGAGGCAATAACGTCCCTGTTGCCGTGTGTTGTGGCTTAAGGTAAGAGGGTACGTGCGATGTACAACACTTGCCTTCACCTGGTCTATTCGTCTGTCGGCGCCGGACATCTGATGTATTGCCGAATGGCACCAACCCTAGTCTGCAAATATTTTTACAAAGTGACATGGCAACGAAGTACAGTTCTTCATTTGCTTTCAGACATTAAAGATTTGTCTGGCATTTCTACGAAATAATAAAATGTGAAGAAAATTATGGTAATAGGAATAAATTAAAAACTTAACAATAATCCATTCACAGTTTATGAAGAAACACAGGAAGTAGCTGACGTGCTGCCTGCGTCTCCACAATGTGCATTTATCTACTCGTAGCCCTTGAAAACGGACAAATTGGCACGAAAAACAGAGCTCTTCAATCTCAGTTTTCACCCTTCAGCAGTGACTTACCGTAGTACCCAATTAGTACTACGATGCCCGATTACATGATTTTTGAGCAATTTCTGTAACACCCATGAAACTTATTCTCTTATTTACCTCAATCTGGAGTGTAGTACGGACATAAATTCCATTAAAATAGTTGAGTATTAGATCAGCTTCCTTTATGTATCTATCTGGTAGTTTACATATTTGTTTTTAATAGAACGCTAATGATTATAGTATTATTTACCCACTTATCACTTTTCGAGAGAAGCAGAGAACAGTGGACATACTAAATGTCCTATTTGATTATTTAATGTAGTATTTTGAGTCTATGTATCTCGAAACTGAGTTAAAATTTTTCAGTCTTTGTTTCATTTCTACGAATGTTACGGGAAATGA
The DNA here is from genome assembly GCF_023897955.1 of Schistocerca gregaria. NCBI lineage: Eukaryota > Metazoa > Arthropoda > Insecta > Orthoptera > Acrididae > Schistocerca > Schistocerca gregaria. Next base: position 913,875,788 of record NC_064921.1, read on the forward strand.
TAGGAATAAAGAGCCGAAAATCGGTAATTCCAGAAACCGATTATTTTGAGCTCTTTTAAAAGTCAGGTTAAAATGGCGTGGAAGAAAAAAACTATATAACCAACAACCGGCTGCTTCAGCGCTAACCACTATCCCTCATTCTATTTCGTGCTTTACACGAGCGGTCACCTTAAGCGCTTTGGCTATCCGCGCAAGAGTCACTGTCAGCCAAACTTCTGTATGTCGTCGTTTCTGCGTCACAGCCTGTACCCGTACACGCATTATATAATTCAAGTGCAGAGGAGCACATTGTAATTGAAAGTTACTGTGATACTATATCGCAGTGGCTGTTTTGTTAAGAAGAAGAAAGCTGCAATATCGTATTGTCACGTAGACAATGGAAACAAATGAAGGGTGTATGCAAGTGATGTGGTATTCAGTAAGTATGTTCCTTCATTGATTGATAACAGCTGAGGTACCCACCTTGAGAAAAAGTTAATTATAACAGCATGACGTTAAATGCTGTAGTTAACTAGTGTTGCCGGCCGCGGTAGTCTCGCGGTTCTAGGCGCGCAATCCGGAACCGTGCGACTGCTACGGTCGCAGATTCGAATCCTGCCTCGGGCATGGATGTGTGTGATGTCCTTAGGTTAGTTAGGTTTAAGTAGTTCTAAGTTCTAGGGGACTGATGACCACTTCAGTTGAGTCCCATAGTGCTCAGAGCCATTAGAACCATTTTTAACTAGTCTTAAAAGGGTTAACTTGTGCAAAGTACTTACAAAAGCCATAATCCGTGAGAAACGCAAGTTCTGTTCGTAGAATATACGCTGTGTGATCAAAAGTATCCGGATACCTATTAATGGATATCAATTTGGGCTGTGACCACCCTTTGCCTTTATGAAGGCGTGATCTCTGCTGGGGACACTTTTAGTGAGGAGTCTGTATCGCTACAGGAACGGAAGCCCATTTTTCCTCAAGAGCCGAAAACTTCGAAGGCTGGACGCTGAGCGAAATCGACGTTCTAACTTATCTCAACTGTGTTGAATCGGGTTCACGTCCAGACTTTGGCCAGACCAGTCCATTTCAGGACTGTTATTCACGAGTCATTGCTTGGCAGCTGCTGCTATAAGACAGGGTGTACTGGATCAGGCTGAAACAAATAGTCGATGTCGTCGGTCTGTTCCTCTTCTTTAGACAAAACCCCATGCTGTAAAATGTATTCATGTCTTTCCGCATTTAGAGTTGTCTTAAGTACGAGAGGCGTTTGAAAAGTGCGTGCAAAAATAAAAACTACTTACGTGTATGGGGTAAACCTTTTTTATTTTTCGACGTAGTCTACTTTTAGCACTTCGTCCAAAGTTGTTTTAATTTGTTGATTCCTTCCGAATAATAGGAATTGTCCAAGTCTGCAAAATAGCTATTAGTTGCTGCAATCACCTCCTCGTTTGAATGAAATCTTTGTCCTGCCAGCCATTGCTTCAAATTGGGAAACAAATAGTAGTCCAAGGGAGCCAGATCCAGAGAATAGAGGGGATGTGAAACGAGTTGGAATCCTATTTCCATTAATTTTGCGACCACAACTGCTAAGGTGTGTGCTGGTTCATTGTCGTGATGGAAAAGGACTTTTTTGCGGTCCAATCGCCAGTGTTTCTCTTGCAGCTCGGTTTTCAAACGGTCCAATAACGATGAATAATATGCACCTGTAATAGTTTTACCATTTTCCAGATAGTCGATGAGGACTATCGCTTGCGAATCCCAAAAGACAGTCGACATAACCTTTCCGGCCGAAGGACTGGTCTTCGCCATTTTTGGTACAGATTCTCCCTTGGTAACCCATTGTTTAGATTGTTGTTTGGTCTCAGGAGTATAGTAATGTATCAATGTTTCATCCATAGTGACGAAACGACGCCTAAAGTCCTGCGGATTCTTCCTGAACAGCTGCAAACCATCCTTGCAAAACTTCCCACGATTCCGTTTTTGGTCAAGCGTGAGCAATCGCGGAACCCATCTTGTGGATAGCTATCTCATGTCCCAAAGTTTATGCCAAATATTATGAAACCGTTTATTCGAGATGCCCACATCACTGGAAATCTCACGCACCGTAACTCTTCTGTCATCCATCACCACATCAAACTGGTTACCCACGCTCTTTGCTGGGAAGTTCTTCCACTCTCCCCTTGACTTATTATGCAACGTTTTCCAATTTTGTGTTTACAACGAAGTGTTACCCTTCACGCTGCCCTCCAATACTAAATTGCTGATCCCTTGATACCTCAGAATGTGTCCTACTAAACGATCCTAACTACAGTGTTACATTAAGAAAGGTTATTAAAAAGTCCAGAACCATGTGCATCATGTCTGAGATTAATACATCTGATAACAAAATCAAAACAATTTGGAATATTATTACAAGGGAGGCAGGGCAACTAAGAATACAGGATGACGGTATCACCATCAATGCGAATGGAAACTTCATAAACAACAAAACGGAAGTCGAAAATACACTCCTGGAAATAAAAAAAGAACACATTGACACCGGTGTGTCAAACCCACCATACTTGCTCCAGACACTGCGAGAGGGCTGTACAAGCAATGATCACACGCACGGCACAGCGGACACACCAGGAACCGCGGTGTTGGCCGTCGAATGGCGCTAGCTGCGCAGCATTTGTGCACCGCCGCCCTCAGTGTCAGCCAGTTTGCCGTGGCATACGCAGCTCCATCGCAGTCTTTAACACTGGTGAACCGTATGTGCAGTTGACGGACTTTGAGCGAGGGCGTATAGTGGGCATGCGGGAGGCCGGGTGGATGAACCGCCGAATTGCTCAACACGTGGGGCGTGAGGTCTCCACAGTACATCGATGTTGTCGCCAGTGGTCGGCGGAAGGTGCACGTGCCCGTCGACCTGGGACCGGACCGCAGCGACGCACGGATGCACGCCAAGACCGTAGGATCCTATGCAGTGCCGTAGGGGACCACACCGCTACTTCCCAGCAAATTAGGGACACTGTTGCTCCTGGGGTATCGGCGAGGACCATTCGCAATCGTCTCCATGAGGCTGGGCTACGGTCCCGCACACCGTTAGGCCGTCTTCCGCTCATGCCCCAACATCGTGCAGCCCGCCTCCAGTGGTGTCGCGACAGGCGTGAATGGAGGGACGAATGGAGACGTGTCGTCTTCAGCGATGAGAGTCGCTTCTGCCTTGGTGCCAATGATGGTCGTATGCGTGTTTGGCGCCGTGCAGGTGAGCGTCACAATCAGGACTGCATACGACCGAGGCACACAGGGCCAACACCCGGGATCATGGTGTGGGGAGTGATCTCCTGCACTGGCCATACACCTCTGGTGATCGTCGAGGGGACACTGAATAGTGCACGGTACATCCAAACCGTCATCGAACCCATCGTTCTACCATTCCTAGACCGGCAAGGGAACTTGCTGTTCCAACAGGACAATGCACGTCCACATGTATCCCCTGCCACCCAACGTGCTCTAGAAGGTGTAAGTCAACTACCCTGGCCAGCAGGATCTCCGGATCTGTCCCCCATTGAGCATGTTTGGGACTGGATAGAGCGTCGTCTCACGCGATCTGCACGTCCAGCACGAACGCTAGTCCAACTGAGGCGCCAGGTGGAAATGGCATGGCAAGCCGTTACACAGGACTACATCCAGCTTCTCTACGATCGTCTCAATGGGAGAATAGCAGCCTGCATTGCTGCGAAAGGTGGATATACACTGTACTAGTGCCGACATTGTGCATGCTCTGTTGCCTGTGTCTATGTGCCTGTGGTTCTGTCAGTGTGATCATGTGATGTATGTGACCCCAGGAATGTGTCAATAAAGTTTCCCCTTCCTGGGACAATGAATTCACGGTGTTCTTATTTCAATTTCCAGGAGTGTATTTTGAATAATCATTTTTTAAGTGTTGTAGAGACATTAGGACCTAATGTTCATTGGAAGAAGCAAGGCAAATAATGGAAGAGGCCTTTTCCACACCATTTGATCCAATTGAAATTCCACCCACCTCTCCTCCTGAAATTAGGAAGATAATAAGCTCTCTCAAGAATAAATGCTCATTCCCAAGAAATAAGTGTCATTCTTAGCCACATATGTAAAAGCTCTCTGAAGCAGGGTATTTTCCCAGATAGACTAAAGTATGCCATTGTTAAACGAGTGCATAAAAAAGAGGATACGTCTGATGTCAACAACTACCGACCAATCTCTCTGCTGGCTGCCTTACCCAAATTTCTTGAAAAAGTGATGTATTGTACAGTAACTTCACACCTTTGTAAAAATAAATTTTTCACAAAATGTCAGTTTGGTTTCCAGAAGGGTTGTTCCAACGGAAAATGCTACATATACTTTCAATAATGAAATATTTAATGCTCTGAGTAACGGGAAGTCACCCACTGGGATTTTTTATCATCTATCAAAGGCTATTGATCGTGTAAATCATGGAATACTTCTGTATAAGCTCAAGTACTGTGGTATGAATGGGACAGTGCTCAAATGGTTTAAATCATACCTAACTGGAAGAGTGCAGAAAGTTGAAGTAAGTAGTTCACATAATATGCAAAAAAACTGGTGATTTCTCAAATTGGGGAACAATCAAGAATGGGGTGTCACAAGGTTCGGTCTTGGGTCCTCTGCTGATCTTAACATATATTAATGACTTGCCATTCTATATTCACGAAGATGCAAAGCTGGTACGTTTTGCCGATGATACAAGTATAACAATCACACCCAACAGACAAGAATTAACTGGTGAAATTGTAAATGATGTTTTTCAGGAAATCATTAAACTGTCCTCTGCAAATGGGCTCTCATTAAACTTTGACAAAGCACAGTATATACAGTTCCACACAGTAAATGGAGTGACACCATTAATAAATATAGACTTCGATCAGAAATCGGTAGCTAAGGCAGAATATTCAAAATTTCTAGGTGTATGCAATGATAAGGGGTAGAAATGGAAAAAAACCCTGAGGATCTGCTCAAACGTTTGAGTTCAGCTACTTATGCTATTAGGGTCATTGCAAAATTTGGCGATATAGATCTCAGTAAAGTAGCTTACCACGCCTATTTTCATTCTCTGCTTTCGTATGGCATCATATTCTGGGGTAACTCATATTGAGTAAAAGAGTATTCATTTCACAAAATCGTGTAATCAGAATAATTACTGGAGCTCATCCAAGATCATCCTGCAGATACTTATTTAAAGAGCTAGACATCTTCACTGTAGACTCACTATATATATATTTCACTTATAAAATTTGTTATTAACAATCCGAACGAATTCAAAAGTAATAGCAGTATACATAGCTACAACACTAGGAAAAAGGATGATCTTCACTACTCAAGGTTAAATCTAACTTTGGCTCAGAAGGGGGTAAATTATGCTGCCACAAAAGTCTTTGGTCACTTACCTAATAGCATCAAAAGTCTAACAGACAGCCATTTAGAATTTAAAAGGAAATTAAAAGAATTTCTTTACGGCAACTCCTTTCTATTCATTAGATAAATTTTTGGATATAGTAAGTGGGTAATTTCCTCAACCCCCACAAAAAATTATAAATATTAAGTGTCATGTAATATTTTGTGTAATGTAATATCTTGTATAGACACTTTTTATTAACCTGCCACGTTCCACATCACTACAAAGTATCGTATTTATGATCTATGGAACAAGTAACAATCTAATCTAATCCCTTCTTCTAGTCAAGCTCTGCCACAAATTTCTCTTCTCTCAAATTCTGTTCAATACCTCTTCATTAGTTATGTGATTTACCCATCTAATCTTCAGCATTCTTCTGTAGCACCACATTTCGAAAGCTTCTATTCTCTTCTTGTCTAAACTATTTATCGTCCTTGTTTCACTTCCATACATGGCTACACTCCATACAAATACTTTCAGAAACGACTTCCTGGCACTTAAATCTATAGTCGATGTTAACAAATTTTTCTTCGTCAGAAACGCTTTCATTGCCATCGCTAGTCTACGTTTTATCCTCTCTACTTCGACCATCATAAGTTATTTTGCTCCACGAGTAGCAAAGCTCATTCACTGCTTTAAGCATTGTAATGTACCCTCTTTCGTTTGGGGTGAAAATCAAATATCAAGCGACAAACTTTCAATTCATTTAAATGCTATTTCAAACCCTGATATTATGATGATCAATTGACGACACCCCGCCAGCTTGGGTGGTCTGTATCTACAACAGACGATGTTAAGCTTAATATTCAGACAAAAGAATGATACATCACAGAATACTAAAACTAATTAAAATACCTTACCTTTAGATGCTGAATTTGGTCTCATTGTCTTGATTCTCGCCATGGTGCGTTCCATCCATCTAACACTGTTAATATTAGGTCCGGGTCTTTGTGTGCTAATGAAAACTGGTACTCGCTTTTTGTTTTACTATTGATTCTTCATTTTCATTAATTTAACTTTTTCACAATAATTTCCATCTTCATATCACATACTATTTATAGATACTCTCTATATAAGACGACAGACTTCCTTCCGTACTCCCATCAATAGTCCACCTCACAAAACCACGCTCTCCCCACAACAGTCCAACTAACTCACTCCAACAGTCACCTTAACAATGTCCGACTCTCTACGTTTCACACACGAGTGTCTTTGGCTCACACTGGTGCCAACATATTCTCCAAAAATAAACAAATGAAGTTCACATTATAGAATAATATAATAAAAAAGATTTGGGCAAAATTAAGTACTACATACAATAATATTAAATAAAAAAATCATAGAAATGAAATCGGAGCAGTGATCCTGCAAGGGCAGATGCGAATGTAAGGGTGGTATCGCTCTCTTCAGTAGTCCGTTACATTACACACACCCCTCGAGATTTCATAAGAAACTATTTTGCAAGAGATCTCGACAGATATGCAAAGCAACGAACCACTGTTTTTTTTTTGTAATTAATGTAATGTTCAATAGTTGTCTTCTCGTCTCTTTCTGCTGGTCTTCTCCTCTAGAATTTGTCCCCTTAATCGCCTCATCTGTCAAATTATATCATGGTAATTTTCCTGAAATCATACAACACTTAATTAGTCACATATAAATACATTGGTATCTCACCCAGGATGCCTCTTCCCTATCATACTGGGTTTGATTACCAGAGTTCATTTACATATTTATATAATGATTGTACAAATATATTAGACACTAAAAGTAAAACATAAAAGAGATAAATGTGGCCATATATCGACTTGGTTTTAACATCAGCTAAAAAGGTTATTTTCAATGTAGTTCAGACATCTACTGAGAAATATGTGGCTAATATTTTTTTATGTAAAGAGTATCATTTGAACAAACTCAGTTAAATAAGCGTCTCAACGTCCTCATATCAATAAGTTTTCCATAATGTAATGTAAAATAGCTAAAAAGTGAGTGTTTAGAAATGGCAGTGCAATGGGATCATGTTAACCCAGCCATCATGCTTCACTTGTACATACGCATAAAATAATTCAAATGTACAAATTCAGAGGTGGCATTGCAATGGGAATCTGTAAACCCCTCAAATGTAGGGGGAAATACTTTTCTCGCAAATATAAATTAAATAGTAATAAGGTGAATACATGTAAATACTACACAAGGTTTTGTGTTTGTCAGTTCCTGCATGTACTTTATCCTCTAATCCCAATCCACTCCATGCTGACACTCATCCAACCTACCCTTATCTCAAATTCTGTGTCTATACAAGATCAATTTCTTTCAGAGTTAGTCAGTAAAACATAAATCTGCGGAGATACAGTGCTCCATCCACATGAAAGTGTTGTTGTTTTCTCAACTGATCACAACAGAAGCTAGCAATTGCTTGGTCAGGTCAGTTTTTCAATATAAGATAATAAAATAGCAAACACACTTCTAATCCTAAAATTCAAAGAAAATATAAATACATATATATGAAAACTCCCTCTACTCAAGGCATAGGCAATGTGTAATCATGTAAAGTGTACGTCTATGTACAGAGTGTAGTACTCTCTCCATACCCATCTCCTTTGTCACATAAAACATGTAGATTAGTTAATTATATTGCAGAATCATCCACATTCTGCCACCAATACTCAGCCTTCAATCAATCTTGGCCATATGCACAGGACGCAAGACTAAACAGTATGCAGAAGTCCAACCAGTACCAAGGCACATGGTGTCTATGTGTCTCCATGAGAAGCACATAGTATACACAACTGTGGCAAAACAGGATCACCATCACTATTAGAGTATGAACGCTGATTCACTCGAGATTAATTGCAGTTTTTCATTCTCATACTTCAACTCGCATAGTATGTAGTAAAGACAGGTTACTCTGGTCATAACTTCTCGAAGTCACATATCCATATGGTAGCATATAAGTCACATCACAAGTGTAAATTTGTGGTTAGTGTAGTTGCCTATATCATAAGACATGACGTCTACTCCCCATTTCATTAACCCCTACTGAGCTGACCACACAACAAAACCAAAGTTTCATAGCTTTGTGCATGAGTAAGTGAAATAGTCAGCATTTTGATATCTGCAGTTTCAATGTATATCTTCAGTAAGTGATTAATTCCAGATTTGTAATGTCATTTAGAGGGTACAGTTTTATCATAAATAGACTGCTTTCATAGTTATTTCATAGATCTCAGAATCAAATCTTGACAGAATTACCTAAGTGTTTGTGTATTACAGACACAACATTGTCAGTGGCAAGGTAAGTTTCGAATGAGATGTCTCAGTGGTATAGAACAAACGTCACAACTCCGGAATTTTGACTAAGTAATAACGCAAGGCATAAAGAAATTTAAATATTACTTAAAGAGGATTCATGAATAAAAGTTTACCACTGAAAAATCTCATCTACAGTTATTTCTCTCCAGTCCTATCATTGTGTTTTTATTTTAAGTATCAGTAAATCAAAATGTATATTTCTAAAGTGTATGGTATCCTATTAAATCCATATATATTTGATGTAATAGTAGATGAGCTAACAACAGGCAATGGTACAAATTATTATACTTAAGTACTTAAGTACTTAAGTACTCACAGAAATGATAATTGTTTCACTGGTTCAAGAGTAAATGCCTGTCCAGGTATCTACTTATGTGCACAGTTCACATGTTTTCAAACAAGATAAGACTAGTGATCTGTCTTGAAGCAACATGGCCCAATACTGCGTTAAAAGTCCATAGTTATTGGACAATACAAAGTTATGCAATAAAAATGATAATACAAAAGTTAAAACTCCATAAGCGTAAACAAGAATAGAAACATGAAAACTTCTCTCCCCAACACAAATACTTAGCATAAGAGTGTGTAGATCAGTTACTCATAAAGTCTGGTTCATAAAGGATCTTCAGTAACAAAATGTTACAAACTGTTTACACTATGTATAATAAATATCAATAACAAAGATATTAAGTATAATGTCTAAATGAATAAGCTCTTTTGAGCACAACATAGCCATATTCAAACAGATGAAGTATGGCCTCATCAACTTACATTAACACAATGATACTAAGATTAGAAAATTTATATTTTCAAATCACATGAGTATAAAGAAACATTTAAGTTTTGCACTCATCGTGCAAGGCAAGAGCATAAGATATTCATTGTAATAACCATAAATATATACAAAGCAAAATGGAAGATTAAACAGCAAAGATACAGATCAAGACAGAGTCCCAAGTTTTCAAATTGTGACACTGTAAACTTAGCTGGACTTTTATAATGCTTCAACTCCATGATGTTATGTAGACCAAAAAGTTTTCTAGATTCAGGATAGATCAACCTATAGGCATTTGGATGTGGGTTCTCAGATATCACAAATGGTCCTATATAAATATCAAAGAATTTCTTAAGTTCCCCACACAATGATTTTGACTTTTCTACTGTTTTCACTAGCACTAAATCTCCCACATTAAACTCGCACATTTTCCCCCTCTTATCATGTCTACTTTTGCTAATTTCCCCTTGCTTTTTCATGTTGTTCCTTACAATCTCCTCTCTTTCTTCTTTTGACAAGCTGTTACATGCTGGAAACGCAATCAAGTCACTAATAAGATTTGGTGTCTTTTTATCATAAAGTATCTCATGTGGAGAGAATCCTGTTGAACTGTGCTGTAGCTATTCATCACATCTTCAAGTTTGGTAATGTAATGTATCCAAGTGTTGTGGTCAGTATGACAGTAAGTCCTAAATAATCTCCCAATTTCACGCATGTATCTTTTGGCTGGGTTGATGGATGGGTGATAAGCTGAAATAAGTATGTGGTTGATCTCCTCTCTATATATAAATGTTTCCCAACTTTTGGATGTAAACTGTGATCCATTGTCACTAAGAATTGCCTTGGGTACACCTACACATTTAAAATAGTCACGGGTAAAACATGAAATACTGTTTTTGCTAGTAGCATTCTTCAATGAGTACAACTTAATAAATTTGGAAAATAAGTCCACCACTACAAAAACATACATAAACCCTCGTCTAGTGGTTTGCAGTCGCCCATACAAGTCAATTGCTACAACATCAAGCTGCTGTTTCGGAAGTATATTTCGCATCTGACCTCTACTCGTTTGATTGGTTACCTTGACTCTCTGACACAAGTCACAAGTGGACAAGATCTCCCTCACAGTCCTCGCCATATTGTAAAAGCAAATGTTTTCTTGAATCTTTTGTATACATTTTGCTGCCCCACAATGACCATAACTTTCATGGGCATATTTTACAAGTAATTTGAAAAATTCACATGGCCAACATAACTTCCATACCTCACTATCTTCCTTCATCCTCCGAAATAATATTCCCCTATGAACTTTGTAATACTGGCCTACTTTTTCTTTTCTCTTCTTTCCAATATAACTTTTCACCACTTTCCACTCTTCATCATGATTCTGAAACCGTCTAATGTCACTGCAGATTTTCACGACATCTTTCTCCTCATTTATCCCATTTAAATACATAATTTTAAATTCATTCCCTCCTTCATCACCATTGTCACCAATAGATTCTCCCAAAGGATGCCTTGAAAGAGCATCTGCTATGGAATTTTCATCACCTTTAATATATTTGACGGTGTAGTTAAACTGCTGAAGAACAAGTGCCCATCTCGTGATTCTACTATGGTGTAATTTACATTCTTGTAAGTAGGATAGTGCTTTATGATCTGAAAAGACTATCACCTCGTGACCCAATAAATAATTCTTAAATTTGGAGAAAGCCCAATGAACAGCCAATAGTTCCTTTTCTGTAACAGTGTACGGCCTCTCGTGTTTCTGCAATGTCCTGCTGGCAAAAGCAATAGATCGATGTTCTTCCACCCCATTCTGACTTCTCACTTGGAAAAGGTGTGCCCCTAAACCATAGTTACTACTGTCAGTCATAATACAGAAAGGCAACTCAAAATCTGGCCTACATAAGATTTTACTATTTACCAACTGGTGTTTAATCTCTTCATAAGCAATCTGACAATCTTTATTCCAATCCCATGTAGTATTCTTTTTAAGCAAATTCCCTAAACAAGTGCATTAAGAGCCTGAGTAGCACAATACTTCCTACAGAATCCACACAGTCCGAGAAATGACTTTAGCTGTTTCTTATTCCTAGGTGGTCGAAACTTTGCAATTGCTTCAATTTTCTCATCATCTGGCATAATTCCATTGTCAGATATAATGTGCCCCAAAAATTTTAATTGTGTCACTGCAAATTTACATTTCAAAAACTTCAGTGACATTCCTCCTTATCTAAACTCCTCGCAAATTTCCTTAAGTAACCCTATGTGTTCTTCCCAAGTTTTACTGGATACCAAAATATCATCTACATATATAGTTAATTTATGTAACAATTCCTTTCCCAACACATAATCTAAAGCTCTGATGAACTGTGCAACAGATACATTCAGCCCAAATGGTACTATACTAAAGGTATAACATTTTCCATTATATAAGAATGCTGTGTATTTCTGAGATTCCCTTGCTAATGGTATTTGATGAAATCCAGAGGTCAGATCGAGGCTAGACATAAACTTTACATGTTCAAACTTGTGTAGTAATTCATCAATGTTTTCAGGATGATCAGTTTCCCTACATAATAATTTATTGAGGAACCTAGAATCTAGGACAAGTCTTACACTATTATCCTTCTTGGCAATGGCTATGATAGGATTATTATATTCGCTATTACACCTCTGAATAACCCCCCAAGTCTGCATCTTTTCAAACTCCCTCTCTACAGCTTTCCTCCTGTTTAATGGAATCCCATAAGGTTTAATGAAAAATGGATCATGCAGTTTGAGTACAAGTTTACATTCATACCCTTTCACTCTGCCTGGTCTGTCACTAAATGCATCAGAATATTCCCATAAAAGTTCCATGAGATCAGATTGTTGTTCCCTAGTTAAACTTTCTGCTTCAGTAATCTTATTTTCTACTATGCTTTGATAATCTTTGTCATCAATAGAAGTCTGTTTTTCAAAAGGATCAGTGCATCTCCCATCATCTAAATAATACACCCCCCTGATCTGATTATGACTATTACTATTCTTCTCAATGAAGCTCTCTGTATACAACTTATTTTTATCTGTTGGTTCCCTAAATTTGACAGTTTTGTTTTTCCAATTAAATCCCATATCCACTTTTACTATCCAATTCATACCTAGAATTATGTCCTCACTCAGGTCCGGAATGACAAGACAACCCTGATCAAAGACCACATCTCCAACTTTGAAAGACAAAAGAATTTGACATTTTACTGTTATACTGAATCTTCCTGTCGCTCCCCTAATTTTAACCCCAACTACTGGTAATTCTGCAAATTCATGGTTTTTATTTATCCTATCCCTCAATTTTTCACTGATTCCTGATATCGGGCTTCCAGTATCAATCAAACAATAACCTGTGCAATAATTAATACAAATTTGCATGTATGGCCTTCCTACAATTTCACTCTCCTGCTCACCAACATCTTCATGCATCAAGTCATCTTCTACGCTTTTAAAATTCAGATCATCATTTTGTTTGATATAAGCTAAACTATTTTCAGTCTGCACATTGTGCAGAAGCCAACTAGGATTCTCAACACAAACATAATTAGACACACTATTATTATCAGTAATCATAGGCAATTCTTTACATTTTATACCTGTTTTTGCTTTTTCCCACCAAATAGGATATACCTTGTCACAGATGGATAACAATTGTATCCAAAACATTATGTTTATTAGCCTCATTAAGGCTGTTCCACAATCTACAAATGAACTCTTGTCCCTGGTTTCCTAAGTTAATAATTACCTTCTCTTTATTCGCAATATTAATGTCATCCCTGTCTATCCCTCGATTACTGGTGATGTATTAACCCACGTGACTGCAGCCTGATCCTCTTGTACTGAATGATTATTTTCTCTAACACTATTAGCCTCCTCCTTCATAACTACATCTGCATCATTCTTAATCACAACAAATACTCTTATCTCACTTCTATATTCCATATCGTCACTATCATCAACTGCCTCCTCCTCAGCATCATTTAACATTTCACCATTTGACTCAACTTCCCTAATCTTAGCTACTTCAGCACGACTTCTCACATCAACATCACACTCTACTTATTCTAATTCTACAACGTTATTATTCAGTACTTGATTGACATTCTCACCCACAGAAGTTTTCACATCACTCAGATCTCGATTTACTGCAATTTCATCAGAATACACTAATGCATTTATTTCGAAGGTATCATAACTATTATTAACATAGGAACACCCACCGACATCACCCCTCACATCACTTTCTTCCTGCCTAAACAAATTATTCATTATCTTCCCACTAACATCTGAATCTTCATTACTAATGTGTCTAGAATTATCTGTGCTCATAGCCTTCTCACTGACTTGCTGCCAAAACTGTTTATCAAATGGTCTCTTATCAATTTCCGGTGCTCCTGTCATGTTATTACTATGTCTTTTTCTGTAGTCATTTTGCCCATACCTATTCTGATTCCACTTAGCCTGATTTCTAGCATTATATCTGTTTGTCCCAAACTGACAGGCCCTCATTGGGACGGCTTTTAGTTTAACCAGCCTTGCTCATTCCCATCTTGTCTTCTATCTGGATTTTCCCACTGTCAATTTCTGTTCCCACCATAATAATTACCTCCCTTATTCTCATGATGACGCCAGTTGCTATTCTCTCCTCTATTGAAATCTCCCTGAAAATTACCTTGACGATCCTGTTGATTATTCCAATTATGATTATTTCGCCTACCATTATTCCCATTATAAGAATTTTGGTTCCACCCTCCATGATTTTGTTCATAATGATGCCCATTAAATCTTTTGCTTCTTTCTAATGCACGATCCAATTTCTCCACGTAATTCAAAAATTGTTTAACTGAATCATCTGGCCCATATGCCAAGTCCCACTGAACTCTATTTGGTAACCTCCATTTTAGAGCGTCTATTTGCGTTAGTTCATCAAAAGGTCTGTCTAAATGCGCCAACTTTCTTACCTGTTTCTCGCAAAATTCCCTCATTGGACCATCACATTCTTTATAATTAGCCCCATTAAGAAAATCGCTTTTGATTTTGGCCTGAACAGACGCTGAGAAAAATTTGTTCAAAAAACTTTTTTCGAATTGACTATAGGTTAAATCAGAACTGGCGGTTAGATTAGCCCACGACAATGCTTCTCCATCTAAGAATTTTTTAACAAATTTAATCTTTACAGTGTGCCTCATTTCGAACGGAAAATTGTCACGACAGTTCATAATGAAATCAACTGGGTGTAATTTTCCGTCTCCCGGAAAATTACTCACGTTTGTACCTGACCAAAATCCGTTAAATGAAGTCGCTACCGATTTCATAGCTAAATTATCACGAATTTCATTTAATTTTTTCTGTAGTCGAACTACCTCATTGTCTTTAATTACATTGTTACAAGAATCTACATTATGTTCAATAATTTTCACTTTCTCTGTTACCTTGTTTTCGAACAATGACAATTGGTCATCGACGTTTTTCGTATGTAAGTCAATTCTGGTAATCATTTCCCTATCTTTAATTTTTCTCTCACTCGAAAATGATTCAAAATACTTCGCGGTTTCTTCCACTTCCCGTTTGATTGTTAATTCGACTTTATTGAGTTTATCTTCCACATTGTCTACCCTATCTTCAATTTCGTCTGTTCGCTCCTCCGAACTGGTTTTCGTCTCTTTCATTTCCGATCTGATAGTTGAACATTCATTAAAGAATTCCTTAGCCAGTTGGCTATTTTCTTTTAAAAGCTTCTCTTCTAAATCAGACACTTTCTTTTCCATACTTTTCGCGTTTTCTGTAATTACATTATTCAAAAAACTAAATTGTTCAGAACATTGCTTATTCAAACATCTAAACCGTTTGTTCAAAGTATCGAATTGTTCAGCATTCTGTGTTAACAGTAATTGCAACATAGCGGACATATCTAATTCTTCAACCTTTCCTTCCGATTTTTTACCTGCCATTTCTGTACTAGCACTTGCTTGAACACTTTCGATAGACGTTTTATCCCCCTGCTGATTTTGTTCCAACTCGTCTGTCACGGTCATTTTTAATTGAATTAAGAAACTCTTGCTCCGACAAAACGCCCAAAATGTCAACAATAGAAATAACTTAATAGGTGTACTTATCTCGTCTTTCGGCGTGGTCCCACGTTATTATTTACTTTTCTTATTCTCGTTGGGTTGTTACTTCCATTTGTCAGTAGATTATATTTCCTTTCACTTAGATCGTTCTCCTCTTCTTTCTAATATATTATTAGTCCATACCTGTTAACATAAAATGAGTATCAGTCCAATAATGCAATGGATCCCAGACAAGAGCCCCCAATTGTAATGTACCCTGTTTCGTCTGGGGTGAAAATCAAATATCAAGCGACAAACTTTCAATTCATTTAAATACTATTTCAAACCCTGAGATTATGATGATCAATTGACGACACCCCACCAGCTTCGGTGGTCTGTATCTACAACAGACGATGTTAAGCTTAATATTTAGACAAAAGAATGATACATCACTGAATACTAAAACTAATTAAAATACCTTACCTTTACATGCTGAATTTGGTCTCATTGTCTTGATTCTCGCCATGGTGCGTTCCATCCATCTAACATTGTTAATATTAGGTCCGGGTCTTTGTGTGCTAATGAAAACTGGTACTCGCTTTTTGTTTTACTATTGATTCTTCATTTTCATTAATTTAACTTTTTCACAATAATTTCCATCTTCATATCACATACTATTTATAGATACTTTCTATATAAGACGACAGGCTTCCTTCCATACTCCCATCAACAGTCCACCTCACAAAACCACGCTCTCCCCACAACAGTCCAACTAACTCACTCCAACAGTCACCTTAACAATGTCCAACTCTCTACGTTTCACACACGAGTGTCTTTGGTTCACACTGGTGCCAACATATTCTCCAGAAATAAACAAATGAAGTTCACATTATAGAATAATATAATAAAAAAGATTTGTGCAAAATTAAGTACTACATACAATATAATTAAATAAAAAAAATCATAGAAATGAAATTGGAACACTGACCCTGCAAGGGCAGATGCGACTATAAGGGTGGTATCGCACTCTTCAGTAGTCCGTTGCATTACAGCATCTCATTTCCTAAATTAATTCCCGCAGCATCACCCGATTTAATTCGACTACGTTCCATTATCCTCGTTTTGCTTTTGTTGATGTTCATCTTATACCCTCCTTTCAAGACACTGTCGATTTCGCTCAGCTGCTCTTCCAGGTCCTTCGCTGCTCTGACAGAATTACAGTGTCATCGGCGAACCTCAAATTTTTTATTTCTTCTCCATGGATTTTAATTCCTACTCGGAATTTTTCTTTTGTTTCCTTTACTGCTTGCTCAATATACACATTGAATAACATTGAGGATGGAGGGAGACCTAGAGATGAATACGCTAAACAGATTCACAAGGATGTAGGTTGCAGTAGTTACTGGGAGATGATGAAGCTTGCACAGGATAGAGTAGCATGGAGAGCTGCATCAAGCCACTCTCTGGACTGAAGACCACAACAACAGCAACTAAGTGTATCCGAGAATGCTTTGATAAGGGAAATGCATTTATTACTTCCGTAGCTAAAGGCCATCGATTTAGTGAGGCACCGAATCGAGTATGTACATGAGCACTGGCCGAAACCCAAACATTCAGCGAACCAATGAACAACCTACACTTTCGAACTTGTGTTTCACCTAACTTAAAAGTACTTCAGATACAGATTTATGCACTGTGGGAAATACCCACAAAACAAAACGAATTTATAATTACGGATAACCTACAAATGTTTGAACAATGTCAACACTCCATTCAAACATAATATTACGGTCATCTCAATGGATGAAGAAGAAGGCCTTGATACTTAGGGTGAAATGTGTGCGTTGAAATCACTGAAGTACGTGGCAATGTTGCCAGCAGCCGGAAAACTGAATAAAATTCCCTACGAATCCTGCAGATATCAGTCGTAACAGTTGCTGTCATCAATATGACAGTGAGGGAGGTTGTATTGAAGTAGCTACAGTGGATGCCATAGAATTAAAAACTAATAATCCCGAAAAGCGTCTGGCGTTTTCTTAAGAATTTATGGTAGTTGTTCAAGGAGATAACTGTTTCCCAGGACGAATCGCTGGCGATAAAGCGTCATTAAAGATGTCTGGTAAATAAAAGAAAAACGAGAAATCCGGCTACTACGATTCCGAGAAGGCCCCTACTGTCACTGCAACCGAAAGTGATAGCGCAAGAGTAATGTGTTTCGACTGTTTCCTAACTGGGGTCTGTTTGACTCATATTCTTTCAACGAGAGAGCAATATTGGGTATGTGTAACTGAACATAACGGAATTTTCGTTAACGCCACTGCTAACGGCGGAGAACTTCAGAACAAACACACCTCTTTGGCACACAGACATCCGAGAATATCTAAACCGCCATCCGAGAGATTGATAGATAGTTCGTTGGCCCTCGATACTTTTTATATGTGTTCATCACATAGATGGATCTCTCAAGAATTAACGTTCCCATAGTTCTAGTCACATTATCTGACAGGAGCAAGCAAACCACAACACTCACGGACATCATCTCTGAAACTGCATAGCGAGGATGTCACTACTACTTATAGATTTAAATATAGAATCATTACGTACCACATCTTAGACCAGTGTAAATTATTCTCATTTGTCTCTTCGATACTCTTCTTTTTCTACATTTAGGAAAGAGAAATGTATCTTGTAGCTAGAAGGAGCAATGATCCAGAAACAGTGAAACATTATAAAAACTACTGCACTGTATTAACAAAAGTTATTAAAAAGTCCAGAAGTAAGTCCATTACGTCTGACATTAGCACATCTGAAGATAACATTAAAACAATTTGGAATATTGTTCAAAGTGAAACAGGGCAGCTGAGAGGACAGGGAGAATGTATTTCTATCAAACTCAATGAAAAGCTTGTCAACAAAATGTCACAAGTAGAAAATATTTTTAATAATCATTTGGAAGTGTTGCAGAGAAAACAGGATCCAGCTATTTATTATAAAATGGAACACACTATACAGAAGAGGTAATACCTATGCAATTTGATAAAACTGATATTCCACCCACCTGTTGTACTGAAATTAGGAAAATAATAAGTTCACTCAAAAGTGAAAGCTCACATGAAATTTATGGCATTTTCAACAGAGTACTAAAGGCTTGAAACTTCCAGCTTATTGTGTGCCGGACCGAGATTCGAACTCGGGACCTTTGCCTTTCGTGGGCAAGTGCTCTACCGTCTGAGCTACCCAAGCACCACTCACGCCCAGTCCTCACAGCTTTACTTCCGTCAGTACCTCGTCTCCTACTTTCCAAATTTCGCAGAAGCTTTCCTGCGAACCATGCAGAACTAGCACTCCTGGAAGAAAGGATACTGAGGAGACATGGCTTAGCCACAGCCTGGGGGATGTTTCCAGATTAAGATTTTCACTCTGCAGCAGTGTGTGCACTGATATGAAAGCTGTGAGGACGGAGCATGAGTCGTGCTTGGGTAGCCCAGATGATAGAGCACTTCCCTGCAAAAAGTCCCGAGTTCGAGTCTCGGTCCGGCACAGAGATTTAATCTGCCAGGAAGTTTCATGTCAGCGCACACCCCGCTGCAAGTGAAAATCTCATTCTACCAAAAGCTTGTTACCAACATATAATGAGGATTCTCAATCACATATGTAGCAGTTCTCTAAAACAGGGCATTTTTTCCAAATAGACTGAAATACGCTATTGTTAAACCATTCTGTAAAGAAAGGAGATAGATCTGATGCCAATAACTACCGCCCAACCTCACTTCTGACAGCATTAATCAATATTCATAAAAAAGTAATGTATTCAGCTATAGCATCACATATTTATAAAAATGAACTACTAACAAAATGACAGTTTCGTTTTTGGAAAGGCATTTCAACATAAAAAGCTATATGTGCTTCTACTGATCAAATATTAAATGCCTTTAGTAACTGAATATCACCTGTTGGGATTTTTTGTGAGCTCTCAAAGGCTTTTGACTGCATCTATCATGCATAGAGATAAGTATTGCGTTGTGAGTGGGACAGTGCACAAATGGTATAATTTGTATTTAACTGGAAGGAATGCAGGAGGTTGAAATAAACAGTGCAGTTTTTCTGCAAAAATATTCAGAGTCTTTCAGCTGGGGAGGTATCAAGAATTGTGTCCCACAGGGTTCAGTCTTGGATCCCTTATTGTTCTTAGTGTATGTTAATGACTTGCCACTCTATATTCATTTAGATGCAAAGCTAGTTCTTTTTGCTAATGACACAAGTATAGTAATCACACTCAACAAACAAGAATCATCTGAGAAAATTGTAAATAATGTCTTTCAGAAAATTATTAAGTGGTTCTCTACAAATGGACTTTACTATATTTTGAGAAATATGCAATTCTTTAAGGTAGATGGCATAATAACATTGATAAATGCAGACTATGAACAGAAGTCTGTTGCTAAGCAGAATATTCAGAATTTCTGCATTTGTGGATTGATGAGAAACTGAATTGGAAGAAACACATTGATAATCTGCTGAAGCAGTTAGCTTCAGCTACTTATGTTATGAGGGTTATTGCAAATTTTGGTGGTAAGCATTTCAGTAAATTTGTCTACTATGGCTAGTTTCATTCACTGCTTTCATCATTGAGAGAAGAAGTATTCATTGCACAAAAGTTAGTGTAACCAGAATAATAGCTGGAGCCCAGGTCACCATGCCACCATGCTGACATTTATTTAAGGAATTAGAGATATTCACAGTACCTTCATAACACACACACACACACTATATATATATATATATATATATATATATATATATATATATAACGAAATTTGTTAGTAATAACCCATCCCAGTCAAAAATAATAACGAAATGCATAGCTACAACACTAGAAGAATCTTCACTATTCTAGGTTAAATCGGACTTTGGCTCAGAAAGGGTTGGAATATGCTGCCTCAAAAATCTTTGATCATTTGCTATGTAGCATTAAAGTCTGACAGGCAGGCAATCGACATTAAAAACAAATTAAAAGAATTTATGAAAGACAACTCCTTCGACTAAATAGATGAATTTTTAGATACAAAGTAGTAACTGTAAGGAAATATGTGAATATATATTGTTTAAAGAAAACTTATGTTAAGGTAACACATTCCACATCATTACGAAATGTCATATTCATAATCTATGGAACAAGTATTAATGTAATGTAATGTAACTTATAAGAGTTGGCAGTGCCACTAAGAGGCCACAGCTGGTCAGAAATAATAACTTCAGAACAAGCATCAGTGACACAAACTAATCAAACAGACTATATCCATGATGGAATAAACCCTCCACTAGAGAAAAATACCAAAGCGTGGAATGTACAGAATTCGTAACGCTATCGCCTTTTTCTTGTATAAAAATTACTAACGTTGAATTCTCTGTAAACCTGTGCCAATGGCACTGCGTCATGGTCGTATTGTACTAATTGTCTGTTGCTTGTCGAATTAGTACAGTAACGGTGTCACTTAAATTATTCATGAACCCAACAGACATTAAAAGAAGCTAATTTGGTTGCAGATAAGAAACCAAAATCGGGGTACCTAATGCTCTCTACGCACGCTGAGGAATGCAGCTTGTTGTAATGTCCAGCCAAAAAATATGAAGACGCTCTGACATCGATTCCTATTCATATTCACAGTGGCAATCACAAACAGCGTAAATATAAATTGCATAGTATATAGAAAACAATAAATAGCAGTGATACTTTTAAGCATAAACTGATGTTACAGTAAGAACTGTGATTTTTTTGATGTCATTCATTATGAGTACTCTTCAGCAAAGGAATCTGCAGCTGGTAATAACTTTTAATAACGACAGTTCACTTTAACGTCAATATTTAGTAATTGAAACTTATATAATCAACTTAAAATTAAATACTTCACTTTAAACATAGTAACAAGGCCATTTCCTAGATTAACAAACAGCATTTGATATTCTGACTTCAAAAATATGGAGTTTTCAGTATACATTAAGGAAAGGCACTTTGCTACGTGGTTTGAGGCGCCATGTCACGGACTGCGCCTCCCCTCCCACCGACCGTTCGAGTCCTCCCTCCGGCATGGGTGTATGTGTTGTTCTTAGCGTAAGTTAGTTTAAGTAGTGTCTAAATCTAGAGACCGATGACCTCAGCAGTTTGGTGTCTTAGGAACTGACATAAATTTGAACATTTTAAAAAGCTCTTTCACAGTTCTCCAAAAAATCTGCTTGAGGAGCATCATGTGCAAGAATGAAACACTTAGATACCCCGAACACAGCAACTTTAATGTAATCGCTTTGAAATGCACATTGAGGTAACAGAATAATTGAAGGAGAGTGCACTGCGCTACTCTAATTCAATTAATTTAGCAGCTGGTAGGATTAAGAACGCCGTTGGAGAGCAGGTGAAAATAGCCACTCAGAATTGTTGACAACAGGAAGCGTCTAAGTAAGAAATAACACGAAGGTAAAATGAAGTTTTCAGACTTCATTACTTACTTAATAATATTAAAACGAATAGCATTAAGAGAATATTCAACCCAATGGAAATTGTCAACCTAACTGTAATAGTAGAATTAACCTTGCATGTTAGTAATGACCTATGCTCCTTTAGTTTAAAATTTTGGTAATGGAATGTGATAGTGTAATTATACGTGTAACACAAAAACAAAAGTCTTTTGTCCAACTTCGACAACGAAAACGTTTCTTCACCCATGGAAACAAACCTGAATATTATTAGTGTATGTTTCATTTGTTACCCGCAGGTACATAGTAGAAATACTTACATTTAATTTTGATAAATTTTATTCGCATGCATTTGATTTGTTACTCACAGACAAATAGTACAGCTACTTACTGACAGTATGATTTCATGAGCACGCAATTATATTAACTTTGAAGAAACAATGTTTGGGTAAAACAAACAATTGTGTCGAAAATTAAACAAAACGAACAAAATACATTTTCAGTACCTGTCAAATTTGAACTGCAGTGATTACTGCAGCTTCCACCTAATCAGAAAGTCACAGGTGACAGTAAGCTTGGGTGCGAGCTGTATAATGATGGACAGAAAGTTTGTTCGTTTCAAGACTTACTAATTTTTATTGGGTGACAGTAGGGTGAGCACTAGTATCAAAATTACCAAAAAAATTGTAGAGACCAATTTCGATAATTATTTACTTTGTAAAGGATTTTGTTGGTGTTATACGCAATAATGGCGACACTGACATGTAATCTATTATTAGAAATTTGACTCATATTTACGTAGTACATAACGAAATCGTTTTCAAAATTCTGCAATATAACGTTACTGACAAGCATTCTGCAACATATACTGCTAAAGGACTTACGCACTCGCGATGTTACTGTACGCTGGTTTTAAATTTAGAAGAAATTTAAAATTCTAACGGAAATAATACAGTAGGTCACATTCCCATATGATTTAATTGACAAATTAGATACGCTGCTGTAGCAGTCATCAATTAATTTATTTTTATATACCAATTAATATTAAATTAACGCATTTGGGGCCTACTTCCTTAACCTGTTACAGAAGCATTTGCTGTGGCTGCACTTTACCTCGTATCTGGAAGCCAATGTACCATAATGACAATGGTTGTGAATGGCGACTGTGACTTTGAAAATAATAACTCCAGGTATTGTGTCCGTCCGTTTCACTAAATATTCTCACTCTTTTCCTCTTGGTTTTACCACCAAAACGTAAATATTGTGGCTCTCTAGTTGCAAAACGTGTACAATAACTGCGCGTCCTCTTTTCCCCCACACGATCAATAAGATCGTCTGTTTCAGTTGTTCCCGAACTTCTGGATATCGGAGTAGCACCAATGAATAGGAATATGTATGGAGTGCGCATACAGATGCGTAGAACAAAATTGTTACGCTACCGTAGAATGACGCTAAAGTTTTGTCCGTAATCGCTCTGCAAATTTTGAGGGTTATTACATCACTAACACGCATTTGAAAAGATAAATGTTGGACCATTTCCCTTGTTTGCAGCAGACGTCAGCGCTCAGATATGTATTTTTTTCTTACAGAGAAAGAAGGAAGTCTTATTTTTTAGGTACCTTAGTGGCTTGATCGTATTGCCGAGCCTTCATTCAATATTGTAAATTATGCAGCGGTTCACTGCGGAGGCTTCCTAGTACCCCATAATGAATGTGCTCGAGAAACATCGAACATGGAGCTAAGAGATGCAGCAAATTAGCGCTTTATCACACACTGAAATAGTTAATTCCATTATTACTTTCTGGTATCATATGTTTGATCGTCGTTTATCCTTGGCGAAACTAAGATGTTAAATCTCTTCTTTATAGGTACTATTACTACAATTTCTTATTGTGGCTACTTTAAAATAAGCTCAATGGTTTGAAAAACTATATAATACGCAGGTAACAACTCATCTGCAGTTGAAAAATACTCTAAATGTATGGACATTAACTGGATTCAGTGGCAGCACACTGCCGAAATTATCTAGCACTTACCTTATAAATGTATACTCATACTAACGCATACATTATCCTCCAAGATTTTCACAAGACATAAAGTGCCTGATACAGTTACAAAAGATGTAAAGATCCTCACCTATGAACAGTAACATCTCCACTTTTGATGAATTTTGATTTACATCTGCAGTACAGTTGATATCTGTCAGCGATATATCGGTATACAGGAATATATTATTATATATTTGTCCAGAGAGAACGTTGGTGACATTGACATTTTGCAGTGATGCAATCGGATAATTTTATTGTCATCATCTAATTCATAACAAAGGAGATATTGAAATATTTACAACATAAGAACGGTAGCAACAATGTTTTACTCCGAAGTTCTTAGAGAAATTTTGACTGCTGTTTTCGTAAGCTCCTCTCACCTGAAAGTAAGATTGATAGAAATGTTTGCAATGTAACTCTGAAACTTCTTCTGTTTGTATTATTAGTCCATTGTTGTTTGTTTATGTAACGATTCTACTTTGTGAAGTAATAAGAATGCCTCTCAACAGTGATGTGTGGTAGCTGTTTAATTCGAACAATAGCAAGGTGCGAAGTTCAGTGGTTGTGGGAATACTCTGTACTTATATTAACGCTACAGAATTTAAAGTCCCAGAAACCACGAAGTAGTATAATGTTATTTTTTCTTAAGAATTCCTTATTTATATGTATAATAATGTACAATTACCTTTCATTTTCCTTAATTTTTGTTATTTGTCAAACCCTCTAGTCACAAATTTAAATAACACTTGCAATAGCATGTCATAATCTGGATTTTAATACTAAATTTTTGGCATAGGCATATCGAAATGTTAAGGTTTTATTCGATTAATCGTCTTTGACGATCATTACTACAACGCTATTCGATACCATAGAAAACCTGTATTCATACTTTGATGTCCCATCCTTAATCTGTAGCAGCAATAGCTCAGTGTCGTTACTGTTACTAATAAAAAATTACGAAAATTGGAGAAAGGAATTGATACCACAACCAGGTGACCATGTAGGTTTGATCTGATGACATGCGCGGTACGTTGTGCTTACAAATAGATTTTGTGACAATACTTAGCCCTTAGAGACGGTCACAGATTATGCTTTTAAAAAATTCTACTTTTGAACAAGAGATTTTCTTTTGCTTTCGCTTCTTGCATTTAATTTCGTTAATGACGAGACTACATGGCAACAAGAAATGAGCAAAGTATTGACCTGGGAATATTTTAAATATAATTAGCCCACCGGATGGGTAGCGAACATTAACGCAATAATTCTCTCTATCTGTAATGAAAAATAGTTTTGCAGATGTAATAAAACTGTTAAACCATTGCTTTGTTCCTCATTCTAGACACTAAAACAACCGCAAAAGAGGAACAAAGCTTTAAAATCGCTGCAAATCACCTAGTAGGTTAGGATTTGTTAAAAACTGAATGAATTTTAGGAAAGGAAGACGTTGTCAAATTTAGTAACATGTGAAAAGTACATTACAGTTTGCATTTATTATTTTCTTTCATTAGTATATAGTTATAACTTGTCGCAGAGGGTAAATGAAATTAGCTTGCCTGATCTTTGCCTCATAGCAAAATAGTTGCTCCCTGCAGCAACTTTTGCTTTTTGTGTATGATTTTAATCTAATTTGAAGATATACAACGGGCATATGTCGTATTAACTGTGATTCATGTACGTCTTTACAATCAAGTGAAGAGACTAGCGTATATGTTTCCCAAATACACTAGCTTGTTCACAAAAAAAAAAAAAAACACAAATAATAAGTCTGTCATAAAAATGTTTTTAGCGCAAGGCAATGGAGAGGGCAAGGCAATGGAGAGGGCAAGGCAATGGAGAGTAGAACAAAAGAATATTTCATTGTGCTGCGCAGTTCTAAACACTGTTTCAGATGGATGTAGCACCTCAGTCAACCTTCATAGTAAAGGCAGGCGAATTTGCCACAGCCATTTTTCAGTATGTGGCCCCATGTGGTGTGCAGTAATAACTTATTCGTCTTAAAATCAGAAGAATATTTCGCACAACACATCCTGAGAGACATAATTAAGAGGGACAAGGGAAAGAATGAACAAAGTCCAGTTTTATAAATTCCACAGAACATTAACACTTCCATTTAAATCTTTTCTTGCTCTTGGAATTCTGCAATATTTATGCTTATTTTGCAAAATTACAAGTTTACGTAATATTCTTTAATATATAATACTGTAACTGCACATACATTCAGACGTTTGATGTTAAGAAGCTGAGTAAGAGTAACTTATTTAATTAAAGGAGGGGCTGAGACCATAAGTTGAAAGTAGCAAAAACATGGAATTTTTCTTTATTGCTTGATATAAGAATCCAGTTATATTTAAAAAGCATTTGAAGATTGCCTATTGTGAGAACTTAAAGTAATAGGACGACTGTTTTTTCGAAATCTGCAGATCCTGGTATTGCTCATGAGAGGCAGGGAGTAGGTCTCAAAATATAAGTAGATCAATTTAGAATTTGAAATTGTATCATAGTAAAATATGGATAAGATAATGACATTATCATACAGTCTTACCTGTGTAAGAAAACTTGGGGAAATCAAACATTTAGTCTACTGGATTCTTCAGGTGGATGAGCCGATTTCAAAGCAGTCACCCTGAATCTGACAAGCCTCGAGTGACTTCTATCCATGATGAGTTTCTAAACTGGACGCGTAGGAAAGGGACACTCCTGTTTGTAGAAGGGCTTTAGGAATGCTGTCCACTGGCGAAAAGTTTCAGATGTAGCTCCAACACGTTAAACGGTGGAAAGTTTATGTAAACTTTGGGCACTGTGTGAGCTTTCTGGTTTATAGGGCTCATGTTTTATCGTATTCCAAATAAGAACGTCCCCTTTTGGGAAATGTTACTTTTACAGCGTCAAACCTTCTCTCTACTAGAACCAAATTCATCAAAAGTCAAATAAGGATTTAGTTCTTATTATGCCTGGAATACAAATCACAAAATATATCAAGATTCTTCATGTCTACGTCAAGTTAATTGTAATGAAATGTTTGAATCATTGAACAGACATCATCATTAACATTTATGGCAACACATTTATGGCAACACATTTATGGAAAGGAAAAATGAACTATCTGCATGTAATGTTTGGCAGTGGCAGATTCTTACCAAAATCCGTGCATATGGCTTCCTTTCGCATTTCCTTCTTAGCTTTGATCGTCCTCTCACAAAACGTGTTGGGTTGCGATTTGTGTAAATCATTTAAAGTTTTCAAATTATTCAATCCAGACTCAATATCTCTTATTTCGGCTGCTCCAGTGCACTTTTGTTTTTCCATTTCCAAGAATATCACTATGACTGTATATTCGTCACAGGTACTACATGATTCGGAGCGAGGATACACAAAGGAAATATCGAAGTTCGTATGAAATATGTCCTCTGTATGTTTCATAAGGTGCCTTAATTGCTAGGTAAGCCTCTTTGAATAAGCAGTTTTGTACTTATATCTTGTTTCTCAGAGTATACTTTACTTGTATCTTTTAAGGCATAATAGCTACATCTACCCGGAAAGTAGGCAATTTGTTGCTTACTGGTATTAATTTTGAATCATTAAATTTCCAGGACTTTTACTTCACTTATCAATAAAGGGTTCCCTGACAGTTCAAACAAGAGACACTAAATATTGAATCTTACTGTTTGATACCCTGTGCATTTCCATAAATTCCTGATGACAAACTACATCTTTTTCCACTGCATTCCAGATTTTTCCTTGAACTCTGTACTTTTAGGTTGCAGTGTTAAACATCGCCTCACATTAATCTTTCCTAGGCATTCTACGCTGTACTGGAGCTACAGAAATGAGACCATTTAAATACTCATTCTGCGAATCTACAGGGTCCATTAAGTTCAGTTCTTAATGGACTAAGCCTTTTCTTTCCCTTTTTTTATATTGTCTGAGCACTTTCTTTCACTGTACAGCTTGTTTTCAAAGTTCCTTTGCAGTATGCCAGAGTTAATTTTTTCTCGCTTATTATAGTAGCAAATATTGAGTCTGCTCCATACTGGTGAAAACTAAAAAAAAAATGAAAAAGAAAATAGATAGAACTCCTTCTTTCCCTCGACGTTTTATTTAATCGTGTTCCTCTGATATTCAGTGAGTGTTGAAGAACGTAGAACCTCAAACTAAATAGTGTCTTCATAACTGTGCTCATCACTATGATTCTTATGGTAAATTAATTGAGTAACAGAGACAGTGCTTACTTTCTCATTAGCATCTACTTTATTCTAAAACTTGCAGTAACTTTGTTCCTGAGCAATAGTGCTATTAGAGAAGACAAACTGTAATATATTTGAATTATAGTTCCAATCAAAAGTGGTTCTGACGTAACTTTTGATGTATTCACAATAAACTGCCTTCTCTGATCGATGTTCAGTTACAAATGGACAGGAATACTGCATTCACTCGGTACAAAGTTATCTGTCAGTAGCTATATATCAGCACCGAGAAGATACACTAGCATGTTTTTTTTGTAAAATGATCACTGCAGATGACACTGTATTTCGACGGAGTCCAGTATTAGCTTCACACTTT
Organism: Schistocerca gregaria; assembly: GCF_023897955.1. Taxonomy (NCBI): domain Eukaryota; kingdom Metazoa; phylum Arthropoda; class Insecta; order Orthoptera; family Acrididae; genus Schistocerca; species Schistocerca gregaria. The sequence goes on from NC_064921.1 coordinate 913,904,450, forward strand.
CCTATAGAAGTTCTAGGCGCGAATCAAGAACCTGAAAGGATTTTACATACCTTTGTTGCAATGTTTGCGTTTCTCGAAAGTAACTTTCTTTCCAATACATTAATGCATACTCGTAGATCTGAATGGCACCTCCAGTGATTTATCGATTACTGCATCCGAATGCAAAACAACGTTCAACCATTTTAGCTGAAAAAGTAAGACAGAATCACTCCAAGCCCACAAGAGGAAAAAATACGGACAACTTAGTGTGCACCTCTCTAATACGGCGGCTCTAGCAAAAATTGCCACGGTTCTGTTTGCAAAGATGCCTTTATTAGCGTCTCCAGTTAAAAATATTGATACAACTGGTACTCATACACAGAAAATCTGTGATCTGAAAGATGTAATTATTCAGAACAATGGCAATAATAACTAAAATTATAAAATCCACTCATTTTCAGAGAAAACAGAATACCTTGAACGACTAGAGATAGGACATTTAAATTAATATGTATGAAATGATTAGCATTTGAAACATATGGATCCGCGAGTTCAAGGTCAACATCGATATCGCGGCGCAACACTACCTACCGGTAAAATTATCCTGCTGCTATAGTTGTCGCTATAAACTGGACGTAATGGATCAGTGTGACTTGAGCGGAAGTGCAAGATGCCTCGAAGACGTATGCGCCAACCGTACCATCACATCAGTGAATCTGAAAGAGGGTGCATTATCGGCGTGAGAAAATGTGATGCGTGCATCCGGGAAACAGCTGCATGTGTGGCACAATGTGTTTCGGCAGAGCAACCGGTGCGTACGGAATGGTTCACGGAAGGTCATAGAATACGACGAGATGAGTCAGATCGCACCAACTAGACTACCTCCCGAGAGAGCTACACCTCATCCGAATAGCATTGCAGGACAAATCTGCGACTTCTTCGGCTCTGACGCAAAAGTGGAACTGTGTAAGAGATTGTACACTGTCAGGAGTGAAAGTCCGTCGCCGTCTATTACGGCATGGGCAACGAGCTCGTCGTCCATTTCTCCGCCTACCTTTGACGAATGTGCAGTAACATGCTACACTGCGATGGTGTACTGAATGATGTCAGTGGAGAAAGGAATGACATCAGATAGTGTTTTCGGACAAATCCAGGTTTTGGTTTTTGAAAATGAGGGCCACATTTTGCTCCGCCGAAGACAGGTGGAGCGCCTTATCAGTGACTGCAGTCGCACAAGACATTCAGCGCAATCTCAAGGTCTTATGGTGTGGGGTGCTAATGGCTACAACACAAATCACAGTTATTTATGAAGATAGTATCTGTTCTTTCGAACATGTCCGAAAGAACTGATACCACCTTCATATATAGTTAAGATTAACTGGCCATTGACCTTTTTCTTCTGTGCAGGATGCACACGCATTGCCCGAACTCTTACGGGACACGGTAAGACTGTCTGCTGCGTCTAATGAGTGTAGTGTGCAGGAGCAATACGAATGTACTGTGTGGACATTAAGTTGGGAATGTGGGTCTCATAGGGTGCGTGCAAGGGATAAATCACTGCAGTCGCACTATCCTCTGTGCTCTCGGTGTCTCAGATGGATAGAGCGTCTGCTATGTAAGAAGGAGAACCGGGTTCGAGTCCCGGTCGGGGCACATATTTTCAACTGTCCCCGTTGATGTATATCAACGCCTGTCCACAGCTTAGGATCTTGATTTAATTATCATTTAAAATCACAGTTGGCGCACGTCCAGGGCACTGCGACAAGTGTGACCTACGTGGATGACATCCTGCGACTTGTAGCCATTCCCTTTCTACACAACACCCCAGACGCCATTTTTCAGCAAGACAATGCACGACCATATGTTGCTGCACGAACACGTGCCTTCTTCGTGTCATAAGATGTCAGCATTTTGCCCTAACCCGGTGGATCACTTGACTCCTCGCCAATCGAAAATGTGTGGGGTATGGTGAAACGATTGTTGGGGCCCACAGTAGACACTCTGCGTACTAGACAACAAAACACATGCTGAATCGAGATGAATGAAACTTTAACCATTTCTGCAGAACATACTAGTGTACAGGTTCTATGAATATGAACGTCCTATCTCTATTCATTCAAGGAGTTCTGTTTGATTTCTGAACATGCGTGTAAAATAAATAAAAAGGAAAGAAAAAAGTATTTACATAGGCTTCCCGTATCGATACACGTCCGAATTTAATTCTAAATGTTCTTCAGCTACGAATCTCCTGTTTCAGAAGCAATCGTGTCAATGAGAAAATACAAAACCTTCCATCAATTTGTATAGCTGCCCTCTTTTATACGCCTTGCCTATCAAACTCCCTGACTTAACATAAAGACTATCTGTAGTCTGCTCATAGCTTTCTTAATGAATTATCCGGGATGTGTACGGGGAATGGGGTAAACAACCTCCAATCACTGATTCCCAGCACGGCACGACAATCACTTCGGAATGACTGCGCTACAGACGGATTCTGTATTTTTGTTGTTGTTGTGAATCCTATAGTTCAATACGACGTAAATAAATAGTCCACCTAACATCACATTAGTGGATAATCTTTCGCAGATGCGCTACTGGTCATAAAACTGCAACGCCATGAAGACGGTGTCCAACAAACTTGAAATTGCCACAACGTACACTACATTGTGGGATATGCAAATGTGTGTTCACGAGAAGGCCTGATACAGTTTACGCTATAACTGTTAAACCATTGGGGTGAACTTATAGCGGCCAAGAAATCGGTGGGTACTTCTCCGCATCATAGAAGTGCAGTATGGGGTTATTAGTGTAAACCGTAAACGAGGCCAGTGTCAAAGTCGCTCTCATCGGAAGGAGCACGTTGAATGCTTAAGTTATCCACAAACCTAACTTACAAGCCATCATACAACCAACTGATCGTCACTGTGGGACTCTTAGAGGTGTGTTACGCTTTCCTTTGTTGGAGTACTGGCTATTCTTGTTGTTTCTAAGGTCACTGTTAATACACAGCGATTGAACGAATGTGGATGTAGACTAATTTGGGATCATTGTATCGTACGACTTCATAAACTATCGGTTTTCAATTATTTTGTTCATAACGGGAAAGAAAACTGACGCTTTTCGTCACATGTAAAACACGATTAGCAGTATTTGTTTCGGTTGTCTCCACGAAACTGAAAATATATTGCGCAACACCTGAGAAAATCCATGTGACGTCTCTTGGGAGTGACACATATCTCCAATCGTTAAGATACTGGTAGATCTCCTAATGCTTTTGATTCATGTATGGTGCTACAGCGATGGAATGTTATTAATAGTCCCTTTATGGAAACACCATTAAGGCGATCATGTTGTATAATGTTCCTTGGTGCATTCTGTATTTTCACCTCTCGCTATATGAGGGTACGTCGAGCATTGTGGAACATGATCGTTTTGGATGTCTACATGTTACTGTGAGGGGACGCATAATGTTGCATGGAGCCGGCCGAGGTGGCCGAGCGAGTCTAGGCGCTACAGTCTGGAACCGCGCGATCGTTACGGTAGCAGGTTCGTATCCTGCTTCGGGCATGGATGTGTGTGATGTCCTTAGGTTAGTTAGGTTTAAGTAGTTCTAAGTTCTAGGGGACTGATGACCTCAGAAGTTAAGTCACATAGTGCTCAGAGCCATTTGAACCATTTGAGCCATTAATGCTCTTTTGTCGTGTAGCTATCTTGACGTAAGCATACATGCTTCATGTGCTCTCCTTGAACCAATGTTGCATGGATGTTCTCACATCCAAATTTTTAAACATGTCACACTCGCCGGTCAACGTAATTGTGATGCTGCATTCCTAACGCCTGTGCACCTTTTCAGCTTTGCATTCGACCCATAACTCTTTTATGGATGAAAATGCGCAACTGGGCAGGTGAAGGAGCTCTTCGAACTTGAGTTATTCGACAAATGGACTGTCCTGCGCGATACCCCAACTTAAACCCCATCGAGATCGTGTCGGATGCTTGGGGAACTTCCTGCTGCACATCCACATGCAGCATCTATGAATAAAAGTGTCATCTCTGCTCTTATCATTGCTTATTTATTTCAGGTACCTTCTGTATTATACTGTGCAAAATCCCTTGCACGTAAAAATGTTTTCCTTGCCCCAGAAAGTTAATTAATAGACCAACACTCTGTTAAGATCCAAGCTGTTATTATTCTGCACAATGGAACGAATCACACGATGAATTTACGACCCTAGCTATAGATCCTACTATAGCTAGGCTCGTAAATTCTTGGCGTTATCCATTCCATTGTGCACAATAATAACAGCTTGGCTCTTAATGGCGTGTTGGTCTCTTGATTAATTTTATGATGCAAGGAAAACATTTTTACGTGCAAGAAGTTTTGCATACTGTAATACTGCAGGTAACTGAAACAAAAACGCAATGATACGAAAAGAAATGACACTTTTATTCATAGACAATAATTACACTGAAATCACCACGATTTATGTTGATCCCTTGCACATTACAAGAGGTAGGAGATGGTTCTCAATAGGTTATGTGATCGTCACGCCCTACTGCAGCGCATTATTTGCAAGGTGCTCTCATGCTTGCTACGAAGTTGGTAAAGAGTTCCTGTGGCAGGGTGTTCCATTCCTCCAGTAGTGCTTTCAACAAGTGCTTGAAGGTCGTTGCTGCATGTGGATCTGCAGCACGCAGTTCCCCAAGCATCCGATACGATCTCGATGGGAAGGACAAAGAAATAAATTTGATATGAATGGGAGGTGATAGCAAAAACATGTTTCGGATTAATACATTCAAAAATGGCTCTGAGCACTTTGCGACTTTCAACTTCTTAGGTCATCAGTCGCCTAGAACTTAGAACTAATTAAATCTAACTAACCTAAGCACATAACACATCCATGCCCGAGGCAGGATTCGAACCTGCGACCGTAGCGGTCGCTCGGTTCCAGACTGCACCGCCTAGAACCGCACGACCACTCCGGCCGGCATTAATACATTACTTTATTGTATTAAAAACACGTTAAAAGAATCTGACTGCGAAAGAATATCATTTGATTTTACAAATGTCTCTTATGTGAAATTTTTCCAAGTAAACACGATGATTTGAATGAATAAGATTATGCACCCCTTAGATGCAACTGAAATTCTGAAAATTCCTCACGAAAATTTACCTAAAGAAATTCAGTGGGTGATAGACTGTTACTTATTCAGACATCCATGCAGCTACTGAAGCAACGCTGGACTTGCGACAGATGATTGCATTGTCTTGAGCAAATGCTGACCAGGAGTTATCCAGTAATGCTGATGCTGTTAATTATGTTCACCATAATTAATCAGTGTGAGACATATACAATGCCGCCTTCTTATGTGTGGATCTATGGTACAGGATGAGGGATGAACTTCCATCAGCGTGAACTCTGGACTCCACTTGTCCTCTAAGATGCGCTAAATCCAGTTGGTTCTCCGTCTCCAAACAAACACTACTGATGTGCGCAAAATGGACACACTTCCCTGCCTCCGAGCGAACCCCAGATACATTAGATTTACTTTCATTCCATTTGATTCGTGGTGAGGTGGGCCTCCAGGATGTAGACCATGTCAGAAAAACAATAATACATGACAAATATTTAAAACTGAAACAAATAAGCTAATGTACCTTCCACAGGTCCCAATGGAATGATCATTTTTTTAAATGAACACTATATGAAAGAATCATTTACAAACACTAATGCACTGAATTTAAAATAAAAAAGTTTTTTTTTATAAGGTAATAACATGTAATAGAACACATGTAATAGAACACATTACTGTACTGAAATGGTGCAGAACTTAGATTGTACTTACCTCCCCCTCCCCCCCCCCCCCCACACACACACATTTATTTACAATGAACACATTACTGCACTGAAACTGTGCAGAACTATCTTTAAATGAACCGTAAGGCAGTTGTGTAGGGGTAGCTGGCAAGTAGCTCAGCGTGTTCGGTCAGAGGGTTAACTGTCCTCTGTAAAAAAAAAAAAAAAAAAAAAAAAAAAAAAAATGACTGGATGAATCAACAAAGAACTTCAGCAGATGTCATGGATCGTCCGTCCGGAACAAATACTATGAACATAACGAGACTGAGATAAAGAAAAATAAAAGGTAGCGTATCTGATTAGTAATCAACACGTCAACGCCCCCCGGTTAGAAACCCACTACTGCTTGAATTATGATTAATAATCAGCATTGGCAGACGAAGACTTCTGGCATAAGAAGTGACCCTCATTCTGCCAACGGCCCTGTCAAAGAGAGAGGAGGAGCAGACAGAAGTTCAGGGCACTCTCTTGTCTTTGGGGTTGGAAACGGCCCCTAAAGGCCGAAGAATCAGCAATGATTAACGGCATTGGGATGCAGAAGGTAAGGAAAACCAACGCATTAAAGACACATAACGTTTATCCCAAGGACATGTGTCCTGTAACTGAAAAACTGTCATGATTATCTCTCCATTGGCAAAAGAATCCGGAATAGTCCTCCATTCGGATCTCCAGGAAGGAACTATCAAAAGGGAGATGACCATGAGAAAAAAACTGAATAACAAACGAAAGGATAACATTCTACAGTTCGGGACGTGGAATGTCAGAAGCTTGAATGTGGCAGCTAGAAAATCTGAAAAGGGAAATGCAAAGGCTAATTCTAGATATAGTAGGGGTCAAAGAAGTGAAATGGGAAGAAGACAAGGATTTATGGTCAGATGAGTATAGGCCAATATCAACAGCATCAGAAAATGGGACAACAGAAGGAGGATAGGGCAGAGAGTGTGTTATTGTGAACAGTTCAGTGATAGGGTTGTTCTTTTCCGAATCGATAGCAAAGAAACACTGACAAAGTTAGGTTACTGGATTGTGAAGCATACCCAGGAGCAGATATAGACTCAGATCACAATGTAGTAGTGATGGAGAGTAGGTTGCCGGCGTGTGTGGCCGAGTGGTTCTAGGAGCTTCAGTCTGGAACAGCGCGACCGCTACGGTCGCAGGTTCGAATCCTGCCTCGGGCATGGATGTGTGTGATGTCCTTAGGTTAGTTGGATTTAAGTAGTTCTAAGTTCTAGGGGACTGATGACCTCAGATGTGAAGTCTCACAGTGCTCAGAACCATTTGAACCATTTTTAAGAGTATGTTGACGTTTAAGAGATTAGTAAGGAAGAATCAATACGCAAAGAAGTGGGATACGGAAGCACTAAGGAATGACGAGATACGCTTGAAGTTCTCTTAGGCTATAGATACAGCAATAAGGAACAGCTCAGGAGGCAGTACAGTTGAAGAGGAATGGACATCTCTAAAAACGACCATCACGGAAGTTGGAAAGAAAAACCAATTACAAAGAAGGTAACTGCGAAGAAACCATGGGTAAGAAAAGAAATTCTTCACGTGATCGATGAAAGGACGTACAAAAATGTTTAGGTAAATTCAGTAATACAAGTAACTGAGGAACGAAATAACTGGGAAGTGCGGGGAAACTGAGAAGAAATGTCTGCTTAAAAATGCGCTTATGTCTTATGGTATTATATTTTGGGGTAACTCTTCCCATTCTAAAAGGATATTTTTGGCTCAGAAACGGACGGTTCGGGCAATAAGTGGTGTAAGTTCACGAACCTCTTGTCGACCCCTTTTCACGAGTCTGTGTATTTTGACATTGGCCTCTCAGTATACATATATTCCTTACTGTCATTTCTTGTTAATAATATTAGCTCATTCCCAAGAATAAGGAGCTTTTACTCAGTTAGTACACGGCAGAAATCAAACCTGCATTTGGATAGGACTTCCTTAACTCCTGTGTAGAAAGATGTGCAGTAAACTGCTGCACCCATTTTCAGTAAGATACCACTCGAATTCACAAATCTTAGCAGTAATCCACGCGCTTTGAAATTGAAACTGAAGAGTTTCCCCATGGATCACTCCTTCTATTCTGTCGAGGAGTTCCTTGAAAAATTAAGCTGATTCTTGTTGTCTTGTTGGCTGAGTTTACTTCAACTTATGGACTGACATTTTTCGGGTTCATAAACATTTTATTTTTATCTGTTGTTTTATGTTGTAATTTCATGCAGTGACATGTTTCATAACCTTGGAGGTTTGGTCCTCAGTTTGGTCCTACGGAACGTGACATGTAAGTAAAATAAAATAAAACAAATAGTAAATCAGGTATAGGCCTAGAAAGGTCGGGTAATGAAGTTTTCATGGACATTAATAAATGGTTCCTAGCTAATTCTTTGTCACTAAACCTTGAAAAAACATACTAAGCGCAGTTAAGAACTGGTAAAAGGTTTCCTGCTGCTATATGCCTAAAACATGACGACAAGCAGGTAGAAGTTGACAATGTTAAATTCTTTGGATTAAACTGGAAGGAACGTCCCACAGGACTGTTGAAGCGCCTAAGCAAATCTTAATTTTTTGTGTGCAAATGTTGTCGGGCATAGGTCATACAAAAATAAGAAAGCTAGCGTACTAGGCTTACTTACTTCCATAATAACATACGGGATTATTTTCTGGTGTAAGCTATCAAACGAAGCTAAAGTTTTCCGAGCCCAAAAACGTGCAATATGACTATTATGTGATGTAAGCTCAAGAACTCCTCCAGAGAGCTGTTTAAGGCAATGGTGCTAACTACTGCTTTCCAATATACTTCTTCCTTAATGAAATTTGGCTTTAGAAGTATAGCAGTTGCAACGAAAAGAACGTCTACTGTATTACACTCTGATCTTCAGGGCTCGTATTTTGTATCTCCCAGCGACGTGATCATGGACGGACGTGACGCAGACACAAGCGTGAATTGAACGGCATAGGGTCCCTCCTTCTAAGATCACCCAGTTTGGCGCAGCCCTCCGTCACGCCCGTCCATCTTCACTGAGATTTTAAAAATATACCTACACAGACGGAAACCGTGACAAAGACCTACGTACTCACAGACCAGAAACCCTCTCCGATTCTTGATGGCCTGCTATCAGACAAAAGAACAGCAGCGTAATCTGCATGGCTGTCGAAACGGGTTCTGTCTGTACATGTACATTTTTGAGGTGCTCAACAAACGCGGCTGGGTGGCATCGAGAGTTTTTCCGACTTAGACGGTTCCTTTACCGTTTTATTCCCACGTGTGTCAACGTTGCCCATCCTAAGCTGCTTCGGATCAAATTCAAATTTCGTCGAATTGTCTTGAAAGGTCCTTAGAGATTCCAGCCTGTATGCGAGAGCAAGAATTATGATTGCACTGCACTCCAAAGTAATTTAATTGGAATGCAGCTCCACAATGTCCTTAGAGAAGGATTGAAACTTTCGAGGGTGTTAGCAGTTCAAGTTGTCAAGAACTTCTTCTATTTCTCATCGCATTGCGAAGTGACGTTTTAGATCGTGGAATGTATGGGAATAAGCGCCCCAGGCAAAGGGTTTGTCAGTGTTTTCCGTATATTCCTTTCCTCCCTGATTCTTCAGAGAACCTCCTGATTCCTTACCTTATCAGTCTATCAGTCCACCTAATTTTCAAGATTCTTGTAGCTGCACACCTCAGAGGCTTTTATTCTCTTTTTCTTCTGGCTTACACACAATTCATGTCTCAGTACCATACACTGTCGCGCTCCAAACAAACATTCTCAGAAATTTCTTCCTCAACTAAGAGCTACGCTTGCTACTATACTAGTAAACTTCTCTTGTCCAGAAACGCCTAGTCCGCTTTGTATGTCCTCCTTACTCTGACCGCAGTAGATTTTTTTGCTGCCTAGGTAGCAGAATTCCTTAACTTCGTCTACTTCGTGATTCCCAATTATAATGTTAAGTTTCTCGCTGTTCTCATTTCTGCTACTTCTCATTACTTACATCTTTCTTCGATCTATTCTTTATCCATATTTTATACGGACGTGAGTCGTGCTTCGGTAGCTCAGATGGTAGAGCACTTGCCCGCGAAAGGCAAAGGTCCCGAGTTCGAGTCTCGGTCGGGCACACAGTTTTAATCTGCCAGGAAGTTTCATATCAGCGCACACTCCGCTGCAGAGTGAAAATCTCATTCTGGAAACATCCCCCAGGCTGTGGCTAAGCCATGTCTCCGCAATATCCTTTCTTTCAGGAGTGCTAGTTCTGCAAGTTTCGCAGAAGAGCTTCTGTAAAGTTTGGAAGGTGGGAGACGAGGTACTGGCAGAAGTAAAGCTGTGAGTACCGGACGTGAGTCGTGCTTCGGTAGCTCAGATGGTAGAGCACTTGCCCGCGAAAGGCAAAGGTCCCGAGTTCGAGTCTCGGTCGGGCACACAGTTTTAATCTGCCAGGAAGTTTCATATTTTATACTTATTAGACTGTTCATTCCATTCAACGCACCCCGCAATTCTTCTTCACTTTCACTGAGGATAGCAACGTCACCAGCGAATCATATCATTTGTATCTTTCCACCCTGAATTTTAATCCCACTCTTGAAACTTTCTTATATTTTCCTCGTTGATTCTTTGATGTATGGATTTAGCAGCAGGGACGAAAGACTACATCCCTATCTGACCCTCTTTTTTATCCGAGGACTTGGTTCTTGGTCCAGTCCTATTGTTCCCTCTTGGTTCTTGTACACATTGTACGAGTGTATTGTCCGCCTTTTCTGGAGCTTACTTCTATTTTGCTCAGAATTTCGAACGAGTTGCATAATTTTACATTGTCTAACGCTTTTTCCAGGTCGATAACTCCTATGAACGTGTCTCGATATTTTTCCGGTCTTGCTTCCATAATCGACCACAACGTCAGAACTGCCGCCCTGGTGCCTTTACCTTTCGTGAAACCAAACTAATCGTCACCTATCACATCCTCAGTCTTCTCCATTTCCTGTATATGTTTGTCAGCAATTTGGATGCATGAGCTGTTAAGCTGATTGTGCGATAATTATCGCACTTGTCGGCTCTCTCTATCTTCCGAATTGTGTGGTTGATGTTTTTCCGAAAGTCTGATGGTATGTCACCAGTTTCATACTTTCTACATATCAACGTGAATAGTCGTTTTGCTGCCACTTCCCCTATGATTTTAGAAACGCGATGGAATGTTATTTATCCCTTATTTCACCTTAAATCTTCCAAAGCTCTTTTAAATTCTGGTTCTAATATTGGATTCATTATCTCTTCCTAGTCGACTCCTGTTTCTTCTTATACCAAGGCGTCAGACAAGTCTTTCCCCTCGTAGAGGCCTTCAGTGTACCATGTCAACCTAACTACTCTCATCTTTGCATTTAACAGTGGGATCCCCATTGAACTCTTAATGTTTTCGCCCTTGCTTTTAATTTCATGTATTGTTGTTTTGGCTTTTCTATATGCTGAATCCGTCCTTCCGACGATCGTTTCGTTTTCGATTTTTCACATTTTTCATGCAACCATTTTGCTTTAGATTCCCTGCAGTTCCTGTTTACTTAGTTCTAAGTGACTTGTACGTCTGTATTCCTGAATTTCCCTAACATTTTTGTACTTCCTTCTCTCGTCGATCAGCTGTAGTGTATTATCTGTTATCCAAGGTTTCTTCGTAGTTGTCTTCCTTGCACCCATGTTTTTATTTCAAACTTTTGTGATTGAAGTCTTTAGAGATGTCCGTTCCTCTTCAACTCTGCTGCCTACTGAGCCACTCACTATCTCAGTATCTATAGCCTCAGACAACTTGAAATTTCTTAGTACTTCCGTATCCCACTTCTTTGCGCACTGATTGTTCCTGACTAGTCTCTCAAACTTCACCCTGCTCTTCCTCATTACTAACTACTGATATGAATGTACCTGCTTCTGAGTACGCCTTACAATCTAGTGTCTGATTTCGGAATCTATGCCTGACCATGGTGTAATCTAACTGAAATCTTCCCACATCTCACGGCCTTTTCCATGTATACATCGTCCTCTTGTGATTCTTGAACTGTATATTCGCTATTAATAACTGATATTTATTGTAGAACTCAGTCTTTCTCCTCTCTTGTTTCTACCATCCACCCCATATTCTCCCGTAACGCTTTCGCCTACTCTCTCGCCTATAACCGCACATCTACGTTTACGTGCTGAATTATCCGTTCAGTATCCTCATGTACTTTCTCGGTATTTTCTCTTCTGCTTGCGACCTCGGCATATATACCTGAACTATTGTTGTCGGTGTTGGTTTGCTGTCAATTATGATGAGAAAAACTATCACTGAGCTGTTCACAGTAACTCACTCTCTGACCTAACTTCCTAATAATAACGAATCCTATTACAGTTATACCATTTTGAGCAGCAGCTGATATTACCCTGTAGTTGTCTGACCAGAAATCCTTGTTTTTCTTCTACTTCACTGACCCCCATTATATCTAGACTGATAATTAGCATTTCCGTTTTCAGATATTTTAGCTTCCCTACCACGTTCAAGCTTCTGACAATCCACGCTCCGAATCGTAGAACATTTTCCTTTCGTTGGTTATCCAGTCCTTTTTCTGATGGACACCTCTCCCTTATCAGTCCCCTCTTGGAGATCCAAGTGGGGAACTGTCCCGGAATATTTTTCCAATGAAGAGATCATCTTGGCACTTTTTCAGTTATAGGCCACATGTCCTGCAGATACAGATTGTGTCTTTAATGCAGTGGTTTCCATTGCCGTCTGCTTCCTCATACACTGTTACTTCGAGCACCAGGATACCCACATCTTAAACGATTGGCGGTTCTTCTCAGAGAGGCGGTCTACCACTTTTCGCTTCATCATTCCAGCTTATTTGGCCACGCTATATACGCCTGAAAGGCGAAAGAATCAGGCATATCTAGTGTGGTCAAACAAATTTCAATGATAAAAAATGAGGGGGTAGATCTTCTCTATGGGAAGAACCAGCAGTCGTTTCAGAATTAGAGATTCTGGTGTTTTTCATTTCTGTGAGTGGTCTATACGACTTTTCGCCTGCTCTCAGTGTTCATCACAGTTACTTACGACGATAATGTGTTCTTACCACATGACTCATATTCTATAACCAGTGCACAGCCTGAAAATTGTCAAGATTACAGAAGGAGAACAATTAATGACCGAACAGAAACTGTATAATTTTTTTTAAAAAAATTGGATTCTAGGGAGATTTGAAGACAGAACTTCCACTTTTCGGCTCAACAAGATGATCACACAACCACGACGGCGCCAGTGGTATAACGCCCTCGATGGTGCATATCATGAACTTGGAGCATTCACTGTTTCTATTTTACTACTTCTTTCACAGCTCAGTACAACTTCCTGTTTTCATGCTTGATCTAAGGTCATTTTTTGACGGGGTATCTACCGGGCCATTTTTACCATTAAATCCGGCGTGGATGCGATGGGAAGTTACCCTAGTCAGGTTTCCAAAGGGAAAAAATACTTCTCTTGCAACTCAGACACAATAAACGTTAATATACACAATTGTCGCCAAAGGGTTGGTTCAAATGGGTCAAATGGCTGTAAGCACTATGGGACTGAGGTCATCAGTCCCCTAGATTTAGAACTACTTAAACCTAACTACTGAAGGACATCACACACATCGAAGCCCGAGGCAGGATTCGAATCTGTGATCCTAGCAGCAGTGCGGTTCCGGACTGAAGCGTCTAGAACCGCTCGGTCACAGCGGCCGGCCGCCAGAGGGTCTGATCGGTTAGAACTTTACTTAAGTTTACTAAATTAATTTTAGGGACCGCTGTGGAGTGAATGAAGGTGTACTGCCCAGTGCTGACCAAGGTATTTTGAGATGATCAGGATATACAACGATATTAAACAAAAAAAGAGTTCGCCTAATACTGAGCAAGGTATGTTGAGATGGTCAGGATATACAACGATGTTAAACAAAAAAAGAGGTAGACGAATTGAGTATACACGTAGAGTATGGATGGGAGAGTTAGAAAGGGTCGACCGCAGCGAACGAACTTCAGTCAGATTGAGGACGTTTTTAACAAAGGCCAGTTTAGGACATCTCTAACTAAGTTAATAATATGTACCTGCTTAGTTTAACCCTTTAATGCATAGTGTAGCTGATCAGCTAAAAACTTGAGTTCTTGGATGTATCCTATACTGAGCAACATTTTGTAACAAATTCGTTATGTAGTTAACTGTATACACTCTACTGCAGCTGCTAAGATGCTAGTAGTTCTTCATAGCGATCGTAAGTGGCAGGATAAACTGAACCAGCTCGACAATCAGCAGTGTGGATGTACTGTCGCGCGTGTGTTTTGGCGGAAAGTAGAGAGGGTTTTTTTGTGTTTGTGCACTGATTTGTGGGTTTGTAAATTACTTTGTTTTGAAAACGTAAGCACTTATGGTGTAGACACTTAATTCGAGTGTCTTTACGACAGATTAGAAATTAGTCCTGTTTTCTGTTTCTCCGATTGTCAACAATAATGGTATGTTAATTTAATTAAATGTTTGTTTCAATATTTTTTCGTAATGTAGGCACTATAAACTAAACGTGGTAATTTACACAGCTTGAAATAAAAAATCATGAACTGTTGTTGTTGTGGTCTTCAGTCCTGAGAGTGGTTTGATTCAGCTCTCCATGCTACTCTATCCTGTGCAAGCTTCTTCATCTCCCAGCACCTACTTCAACCTACATCCTTCCGAATGTGTTTAGTGTATTCATCTCTTGGTCTGCCTCTACGATTTTTACCCTCCACGCTGTTCTCCTATACTAAATTGGTGATCCCTTGATGCCCCAACACATGTCCTACCAACCGATCCCTTCTTCTGGTCAAGTTGTGCCACAAACTTCTCTTCTGTCCAATTCTATTCAATACTTCCTCATTAGTTATGTGATCTACCCATCTAATCTTCAGCATTCTTCTGTAGCACCACATTTCGAAAAGCTTCTATTCTCTTCTTGTCCAAATTATTTGACGTCCATGTTTCACTTCCATACATGGCTGCACTCCTTACAAATACTTTCAGAAACGACTTCCTGATGCTTACATCTATACACGATGTTAACAAATTTCTCTTCTTCAGAAACGCTTTCCTTGCCATTGCCAGTCTACATTTTATATCCTCTCTGCTTCGACCATCGTCAGTTATTTTGCTCCCCATATAGAAAACTCCTTTACTATTTTAAGTGTCTCATTAGTAAACTAATTCCCTCAGCATCACCCGACTTAATTCGAATACATTCCATTAACATCGTTTTGCTATTGTTGGTGTTCATCTTATATTCTCCTTTCCAGACACTGTCCATTCCGTTCAATTACTCTTCCAAGTCCTTTGCTGTCTCTGATAGAATTACAATGTCATCGGCGAACCTCAAAGTTTTTATTTCTTCTCCATGGATTTTAATACCTAATCCGAATTTTTTTTGTTTCCTTCACTGCTTGCTCAATATACAGATTGAATAACATGGGGTAGAGGCTACAACCCGGTCTTACTCCCTTCCCAACCACTGCTTCCCTTTCATGTCCCTCGACTCTTATAACTGCCATCTGGTTTCTGTACAAATTGTAAATAGCCTTTCGCTCCCTGTGTTTAACCCCTGGCACCTTCAGAATTTGAAAGAGCGTATTCCAGTCAACATTCTCAAAAGTTTTCTCTAAGTCTACATATGCTAGAAACGTAGGTTTGCGTTTCCTTAATCTAGCTTCTAAGATAACTCGTAGGGTCAGTATCGCCTCACGTGTTCCAACATTTGTATGGAATCCAAACTGATCTTCCCCGAGGTCGGCTTCTATTAGTTTTTCCATTCGTCTGTAAAGAATCCGCGTTAGTATTTAATTAGTAGCTTGAAATAAAAGATCGTGCATTAAGGGTTAAGTTTAATAAGTTTGGCTCTCAGAGGAAATATCAATCCTTGTACCTTTAATGACATTGCTGACCACTTTCCTAGCTGGTAAGGTTGTCGAAATACCTTTTGCGTGGCTGTCACACTATCACTCTGCTTGTAAAATGCTCTGAGAGCGACTACACACTCCGCATCACTGCAGTGCTTCCACAGCTACGTGTGGGTTCCGAAGAACCGCCGGAATTATTGTGTTGACAACGCTGACGTTCAAAATTTGCCGTTTCCGTGCGCCACCCTGTGGTAGGGAGTGGCATTCGTTGTCGGCTGCGACGTTGTCCGCTGGCCGGCGAAAATTGCTCGGCAGCCGTCGGCGGCACTAACGAGGCGACGAGGCCGGGAGGCGGCGGTGACGCGGGCGACCGCAGCGGGCGGGTGGGCCCCCGCGGCTGCGGCCCGCCTGCGGTGCCGCCGGCGCTGACGTGCCGTCGCGGCGCTCACCGCCGCCGTCGGGAAAATATTTCGGCGCGCCCGCACGACACCTTTCAGCTTTCGCGCTGTAATTGACTTCGGCGGGGCCCGCCGCTGCTGCATTGTTGAAAAGCACACGACAAGTGGCTGACAGCAGCTACCTGTTGGGGCCGCGCGGGGGCGGAGCTTCGTGGGCGCGCTCTGTCCGGCTGTGGCCTGGCGCGCGCCCGAGCTGCTCCCATTAGCACCCCGCGGCTGCTGTTGTCAATTCTAAATCAAAGCTGTAAAACTACCGCAGGCTTCCGAAGACTACGTAAGTATGCAAACACCACAAGAGTCTTCCTTACAGATTTGTCACTTTACTCTGGACCCGCATTACCTGTGTGTTGGGTGTGTTGCATAACTACCAGGCGTTACCTCCTAGCAATCTTGCGTATGCTATCGGCGTCGTACTAGATTTCCGTAAAAACCAGAGGCAGCGAACTGTCTAGACACTTCGATACACTACTGGCCATTAAAATTGTTACACCAAGAAGAAATGCTATGAAAATCGGATCTTTATTGGACAAATATATTGTACTAGAACTGACATTTTCACTTAGTTTGGGTGCAGAGATCCTGAGAAAGTAGTACCCAGATAAACCACCTCTGGCCATAATAACAGCCTTGATACGCTTGGGCAATGAGTCAAACAGAACTTGATCGTCGTGTACAGGTACAGCTGCCCATGCAGCTTCAACACGACACCACAGTTCATCAAGAGTAGTAACTGGCATATTGTGAAGAGCCAGTTGCTCGGCCACCATTGACCAGACGTTTTCAACTGGTGAGAGGTCTGGAGAATGTGCAGGCCGGGGCAGCAGTCGAACATTTTGTGCATCCAGAAAGGCCCGTACAGGACCTGCAACATGCGGTCGTGCATTATCCAGCTGAAATGCAGGGTTTTGCAGGGATCGATTGAAGGGTAGAGCCACGGGTCGTAAGACATGTGAAATGTAACGTCCACTGCTCAAAGAGCCGTCAATGCGAACAAGAGATGACCGAGACGTGTAACCAATGGCACTCCATACCTTCACGCCAGGTGATACACCAGTATGGCGATGACGAATAGACGCTTCCAATGTGCGTTCACCGCGATGTCGCCAAACACCGATGCCACCATCATGATGCTGTAGCCAGAACTTCGATTCATCCGAAAAAATGACGTTTTGCCATTCGTGCACCCAGGTTCGTTGTTGATTACACCAAACCAGGCACTCCTGTCTGTGATGCAGCGTCAAGGGTAACCGCAGCCATGGTCTCCGAACTGATCGTCCATGCTGCTTTCAACGTCGTCGAACTGTTCGTGCAGATATTTGTTGCCTTGCAAACGTCCCTATCTGTTGACTCAGGGATCGAGACGTAGCTGCACGATCCGTTACAGCCATGCGGATAAGATGCCTCTCATCTCGACTGCTAGTTATACGAAGCCGTTGGGATTCAGCGCGACATTCGGTATAACCCTCCTGAACCAAACGATTCCATACTCTGCTAACATTCATTGGATCTCGACCAACGCGAGCAGAAATGTTACGATACGATGAACCGCAATCGTGATAGGCTACAATCCGACCTCTATCAAAGTCGGTAAGCATTTCTCCTCCTAACACGAGGCATCACAACAACTTTTCACCAGGCAACGCCGGTAAACTGCTGTTTATGTGTGAGAAATCGGTTGGAAGCTTTCCTCATGTCAGCACGTTGTGGGTGTCGCCACCGGCACCAACCTTGTATGAATGCTCTGAAATGCTAATCATTTGCATATCACAGCATCTTCTTCCTGTCGGTTACATTTCGCGTGTGTAGCTCGTAATCTTCGTGGTGTAGCAATTTTAATTTCCAGTAGTGTATATACACTTATCAGCCAGAACATTATTACCACCGACCTGCTATCAATAAAAATCGTACCTGCCGAGGAATGACTGCTAGTCAGACAAAAGCACAGTGCATGTTATATTAGCGAGTGTGCTGTCTGTGTGTAGAATGGGAAACAAGTGCAATCTATCTGAGTTAGACCCAGGGCAGATTGTGATGACTCAGAAGCTTGACGCAAGCATTTCAGAAATTGCACAACTTGTCGGGTGTTCAAGTAGCGCTGTGGTGAGTGTCTTCAACACGTGGCGAAACCAAGGTGACAATACATCCAAACATCGTGCGGTTGGGTGCGGGGGCCATCCCCCATTACAGATTTGGGATGTCATAGGCTGGGCACACAGCTAAAACAGGACAAGTGGTGAACTGTTTAGATTACATTAGATTTACTTTCATTCCAATTGATCCCTAATGAGGAAGTCCTCCAGGATGTAGAACATGTCAGAAAAATAATAATAGATGACAAATATTTACAACTGAAACAAATAATTTAATGTACCTTCCACAGGTCCTAAATGGAATTATCGTCATTTTTTAAATGAACACTATATGAAAGAATCATTTTACAAACACTCATTTACGAAGATCCCATTAATGCACTGAATTTAAAATTAAAAAAAAAATGTCTTTTTATTTATAAGGTAATAAACATAATAGAACTACTACAATACTTATTTAAAATTAACACATTACTACAGTGAAATGGTGCAGAAGTTAGAATGTACTTACACACACACACACACACACACACACACACACACACACACACACACACACACACACACACATTTATTTACAATGAACACATTACTGCACTGAAATGATGCATAAGTTAGATTGTATATATAATCAGTTGGTTGTACTGAGAAATTCATGAATAGAGTAGAAGTTCGTCAATAATAAATCCTTTAGGCTTCTCTTAAACTGAATTTCATTGGTTGTTAAGCTTTTTATGGCTGCTGGCACGTTATTGAAAATGTGTGTTCCTGAATAATGCACATACTTTTGTACAAGAGTAAGTGACTTTAAATCCTTGTGAAGATTATTCTTATTTATGGTACTGATTCCATGAATTGAGCTGTTGGTTTGAGAAAAGTGATATTTTTAGTGACAAATTTCATTAAGGAATAAATATATTGGGAAGCAGTAGTTAGAATCTCTAGTTCCCCAAAGAGGCTTCTGCAGGATGTTCTTGAGTTCACACCAAATATACCTCTTACTACACATTTTTGTGCCCGGAAAACATTAGCTTGGCTTGATGAATTACCCCAAAAAATAATCCCATATGACATTATGGAATGAAAGGAAGTACAGTATGCCCGATTTTTCATTTTTATATCCCCTATGTCTGACACAATTCGCATTGGAAATATAGATTTGTTAAGACGCTGCAGCATGTTCTGTGCTCCTCCCAGTTGAATTTATTATCAAGCTGCAATCCTAAGAATTTAACACTGTCCACATCTTCTATCTGCTTGTCATCATACACTCCTGGAAATGGAAAAAAGAACACATTGACACCGGTGTGTCAGACCCACCATACTTGCTCCGGACACTGCGAGAGGGCTGTACAAGCAATGATCACACGCACGGCACAGCGGACACACCAGGAACCGCGGTGTTGGCCGTCGAATGGCGCTAGCTGCGCAGCATTTGTGCACCGCCGCCGTCAGTGTCAGCCAGTTTGCCGTGGCATACGGAGCTCCATCGCAGTCTTTATCACTGGTAGCATGCCGCGACAGCGTGGACGTGAACCGTATATGCAGTTGACGGACTTTGAGCGAGGGCGTATAGTGGGCATGCGGGAGGCTGGGTGGACGTACCGTGGAATTGCTCAACACGTGGGGCGTGAGGTCTCCACAGTACATCGATGTTGTCGCCAGTGGTCGGCGGAAGGTGCACGTGCCCGTCGACCTGGGACCGGACCGCAGCGACGCACGGATGCACGCCAAGACCGTAGGATCCTACGCAGTGCCGTAGGGGACCGCACCGCCACTTCCCAGCAAATTAGGGACACTGTTGCTCCTGGGGTATCGGCGAGAACCATTCGCAACCGTCTCCATGAAGCTGGGCTACGGTCCCGCACACCGTTAGGCCGTCTTCCGCTCACGCCCCAACATCGTGCAGCCCGCCTCCAGTGGTGTCGCGACAGACGTGAATGGAGGGACGAATGGAGACGTGTCGTCTTCAGCGATGAGAGTCGCTTCTGCTTTGGTGCCAATGATGGTCGTATGCGTGTTTGGCGCCGTGCAGGTGAGCGCCACAATCAGGACTGCATACGACCGAGGCACACAGGGCCAACACCCGGCATCATGCTGTGGGGAGCGATCTCCTACACTGGCCGTACATCTCTGGTGATCGTCGAGGGGACACTGAATAGTGCACGGTACATCCAAACCGTCATTGTACCCATCGTTCTACCATTCCTAGACCGGCAAGGGTACTTGCTGTTCCAACAGGACAATGCACGTCCGCAAATATCCCGTGCCACCCAACGTGCTCTAGAAGGTGTAAGTCAACTACCCTGGCCAGCAAGATCTCCGGATCTGTCCCCCATTGAGCATGTTTGGGACTGGATGAAGCGTCGTCTCACGTGGTCTGCACGTCCAGCACGAACTCTGGTCCAACTGAGGCGCCAGGTGGAAATGGCATGGCAATCCGTTCCACAGGACTACATCCAGCATCTCTACGATCGTCTCCATGGGAGAATAGCAGCCTGCATTGCTGCGAAAGGTGGATATACACTGTACTAGTGCCGACATTGTGCATGCTCTGTTGACTGTGTCTATGTGCCTGTGGTTCTGTCAGTGTGATCATGTGATGTATCTGACCCCAGGAATGTGTCAATAAAGTTTCCCCTTCCTGGGACAATGAATTCACGGTGTTCTTATTTCAATTTCCAGGAGTGTATGTTAGGCATATACTCGTGTGACACCCCTTACAAGTTCTGAACTGCATGTAGTGTGTTTTTTCAAAGTTTAGTGACAAAGAAATGGCTAGGAACCAGTGATTAATTTCCACAAATATTTGGCAGAACTAAGATCAGACTTCGGTTCAGGGCAGAGTACAAGTGTGTCTGAACACACAGTGCACCGAACCCTCCTAACGACAGATCTCCGTTGCTGACGACCCACGCATGTGCCATTGTTGACACGACATCATCAACTACGAATGTAATGGGCACGTGACCATCGGCACTGGATGTCGATACAGTTGCAGAGCGCTGCACTGTCTGATGAATCCCAATACGTTATCATGCCGACGGGGAGGGCGCGAATCCGTCGTCTTCCAAGGGAACAGCTCTTTGACGTTAGTACTGCAGGGCGGAACAAGCTGGTGGCGGCTCCATTATGCTCTGGGGAACGTTCACGTGGGCATCCATGCGTCCAGTGGAGCTCATGCAACGCGCCATGACGGCCAAGGATTATCATTCACTGGTTTCAGGCCAAGTACGCCCTTCATGACGATCATGTTTCCTGATGCGAGTGGCAATTTTCAGTAAGATAATGCGCCATGTCACAAGGCCTGGGACATGATGAAGTGTTTCGGGAAACACAGTGGCGATTTCTAATTGGCATGATTTCCCCCCCCCCCCCCCCCAATCCTCGCCAGATGTCAACTGGATCGAAGACATCTGGGATATGATTGAAATTGGCGTCAGAGCTCTTCGCCCTCTTCCCTGGTATTTACAGGAGTTAGGTAACTTGTGCTCGGAGACGTGGTGCCAGCTCCCATCAGCCACCTAACAAGGCGTCATTGCTTCCACGTCACGATGCGTCGCCGCTGTTAGCAGTGCCAAAGGTGAGAGATCTAGAGAATGTGCTGGCCAGGGCAGCAGCCGAACATTTGGCTATTAGGCAGTAGTCATAATGTTATGGATGATGTGTATACAGGTCCAGGTAACCTACGGAATGTTTTTGGTCTACAAAGCTATCCTCCTGTCTGTTACTTAAGAATAAACAGTATTAATAGCCAAACTTACACTGTCAATGTTTAATTCAGATTTTGTTCGAAAATTGTTGTGATACGCTGGCTAAACCCTCTGGGGAAAACATGTAATAAGATTATGGAAACGGCCAAGGGTTGAGGTCAGTTTCTGCTTCTAATTGTCAGTTATGGTAATTTAAAAACCTTTACAATCAAAACGGCACATAGCTAAATCTTAACCGAATGCAACTCTTTCACGGATGAAGGCCTCCAACAAGAAATCTTAACAAGATAAAAATCCAATTAAGATAGCAATAAAATAATTCCTAAACACCATACGCAAAGTGCAATACAAATGGCTGGCGGCCACAATTAAATTCCAAAATTTTAGAATATCTTACATAGACCTTTAAAAATTAAGATGGCAATAAAATAATTTTAAACCAAAAAAGCAACATATGCAAGATGCTACACAAATGGCTGAGGGCCACAATTAAATTTCAAAATTTCAGAATATATAACCATAATCTTTAAAGGCAGAAGGGCGCCGTGTTTAAGCTTGAAAGACAAATTTATAAATTAATTTTGCAAAATTTTAAGAGAACCAAATAACTATAAGCCTAAAATTTAAAATAGTTCACAACAGATAATTAAACACCGGTGGCACTCAGAAGGCCTCCAGGGAGGTCGGTCTGCCCTTGTTCATATAGATGAGACAGGTGGTGAGCTCAACTATACTTGATCCGTCGGAACCCAACCAAGGGACAGCCACGGACCGACCGACAAAACGATTTGTTTCCCATCAATCAGTACATGAGAACTCAGACTAGCAATGTTACAAACGAGATGACCCACAATGGAGTATGTATTAGCTGTCAAAATTTGCACACCATGTTGGACAGCGACAACAGGTGAGGATATGAGGCAACCTGAAATTACGTTAGTGGCCAAGGCACGTAACCGGAACACTAACGGCCACTAGGCAGAAAATTCCGCTGGTACACTTGAATGTGAAACACGTTAATAGTTAACTTTGCTCAAGGAACACTGCCTGAATTTACGTCAGTGCCCAGGGTAGGTAACCAGAACACTAACGGCCACAAGAAAGAAAATTCCACGGGTGCACTCAAATCATAGTCGACCAAAATAGTTAATTACACCACATGGCGGCTAAATCTCAGCAGTACAACCACTCGGTGTTGCTCACCGGAAAACCTCCCCAAAAAGCAAACCACCGAAGCGAACCACCACAACATGAACAGACGTGGCTTGGGTAGCTGAAGCTACTACTCAACTTTGACGTCCTGGGTCAGTCAACCACGAAGCTCGTAGCGATCGGACAGATCCACACACGCTCTGACACTGCACAGGGGCTGCCAGCGGCCCCAGCCTACAGTACCGCGTGGAAGTGACTTCTCTCGCCCGCAACACCCGACTGACTCACTCCCGACCCCCTTGCCGGAATCTATATGCACCAAATCAAAGATGGTACACGGCGGAAATATCGATACACATCACTGCTGTAACAAGTAGAAGGAAGAAGAACAACGACGTAACCACGACAAGGGCGGGAAACCAAGAACAAAAACTCACAGTAGGGGGAGAGCACAGCTCATGTTGATTTGCAACTTGAAACAGAGTGATGTTGCAGTAAAAATAAAGAAAACAATACAGATTTATCACGTAGCGCTGTAAAACGCAATGTCCTCAACATGAAGGTAAAATAAAAAAAAAACGCAAAACCCAAATATATCAAACATTGCTTCAATACTTCGTCGAACTTATGTAAAACATGTTTCTGTTTCTCATAAACAACTTCCAGGTTTATCAGTAATAGCAGAAATCTCTTGCTTTTGGTCTCGATGAAGAGTGTTCTACTGAATACAAAAATTATACTTATTGTTTTGTTTGTGCGTGTAAGCTGTACTTGCATCAAAAGTAACTATTTTGGTTAAATATGTAAAAGCGCAGAAGTAATGCGATCGACTAATTTTTATTATAAACGTAGTACACATAGTACACAAAAACAACCTGAAGAAGGTCATTTGCAATAGTGACGGAAACGTCGGTTGTTTTACATATTGAAAATGCGGTCCAAAACTCAGAAAAATTTTATTTACTGTAGCTTTTATTACTTGTAAAACGCAGTACATATTCTGTAAGGACATTAAATTCCCTAGGACTAACAGTTAATGATACGTTGTTCTCATTAAGTGGAAAACAAGCAAACATACAAAGAAGCAAAAGAAAGTCGTTAATTGTTGGCTCCCATTTTCTCTCCTTGACATTCATTTATGTTTCTTTCCTTATGTCCGCCAATGCTGCCGGTAACTGCAAAATTTACTACTTCATTTATGTAGTGTACCGTAGTTTTGGCAGCGTGCTTGAACGTCAAGACATGAAAGTCACGACATACTCCTCGCACTCCGCTTTCCGATCTGTCAGTCCGAGAAATCATTCAAGGCATTCACGAAGTACTAGGCGCGATGAAAAGTCGTGACCTTTCACCGTTGTTATATTTTGTGGTGTCATGGATGCTATAAAACGATGGATAGTAATGTTAAGGCAGTGACAGGTGGACACTAGGAAGCGGGTTTTTGGGCCATGTGTACAAATGAGGTAAGGCACTGATGGCCAGCAGAGAAAACGGCCGTGCAGTAACTGCTGGCAAGAACAACAGCACCGTCTTGGTAGCCAGAGATACGACGGTGACTGTACCTAAAAGAGGCACTATCAGCCAGGACGTTCTAGAATATTCAGGAAAAATCTCACTCCTTACGAAGACCTTCGGAAGAGTCAGGAGAAAGCAACGTTATAAGAGAAAATCGTCGAAGAGCCCCGAAAAATCGGTATATAAGCGACTACTACACAGGGTCTGGGCAGACAGTACAAGGAATTATCGCCGCGCGCGGTAGCAACACGGTTTGAGGCGCCTTGCACCGGTTCGCACAGCTCACCCCCTGTCGGAAATTCGAGTCCTCTCTCGGAAATGGGTGAGTGCGTTGTCCTTAGTTTAAGTTAGTTAGACTGAGTAGTGTGTAAACCTAGAGACCGCTGACCTCAGCAGTTTGGTCCCTAGGAACTTACCACTAATTTCCAAACAATGAGTTAGCAACCGTGATTATCACTAAGCGGTCGAGTTAGTAGACGACAGGAGCAGTAACAAAGCCGGGCCTCGAAGTCACAGTAGACTGACACATAGATGCTTCCGCTATAAAAACACGCATACGCTGTTAGTGAAAGGATAATTGAACTCTTCAAGACTCCAGAAACAGTTACGATGAGGTGACAAATGTAACCCGATAGCGATATGCAGTTATACAGATGGCGGTAGTAATGCGTGGGCAAGGTACAAAAGGACAGTGATTTTGGCAGAACTGTCATTTGTACTCAGGTGATTTACGTGGAAAGGTTTCCGCAGTCGTTATTACCACACGGCGGGAATAACAGACTCTGAAAGCGGAATGACAGTTGGATCTAGACGCTTGGGACATTCCATTTTGGGAATAGTTAGGGAATTCAATATTGTGAGATCCACAGTGTTAAGAGTGTGCCACGAATACCATACTTCTGGCCGTACCTCTCACCATGGACACCACAGTGGCTATCGACCTTTTCTTAACGACCTAGAGCAGCACTGCTTGCGTAGAGTTGTCAGTGCTAATAGACAAGCAACGCAACATGAAATAATCGCTTAAATCAACGATGAACATATCCGATTTAGCGTGAAAATCGTACACCGGCAACACTTTCACAATTATGGATGGAAATGGAGGCAGCATGGCTCAGTATTTCAGCATGGGACTTCCAATGACTTGTTGAACCTATTTCAAGTCGAGTTGTGTTTCACTTGTTTCCTGTGTGAGTCAGTTACCTAACTGCATAAGTCGTAACGAGTGATAGGTAATATTTTCTGCTCTTCAGAATATACAAGGGAACAAATGCTGTCTCATATTTGTCTCCAATTATGCCTTCAGTATTTGATTGTTCATTGTCAGAACAAGTAGCAAGCAGAGCTCGAGTCTCAGACAGAGCAAGGTAAAAATCGGACATTGGGAGTTGCTGCAGAGGTGTAGCTTATTGTGTGATTGGGTGCAATCGGTGATTTTTAACGGCGTGCAGCCACTGTAGCACACCTCTTAGAATGAGGTTAAACTGTAGGGAAAATAAACTGGTCTTGAATAAATCATTAAGTGTTTGCAGCCTTACTCACTTCCTATGAATCACAGCTTCTCCTCTCCATTTCAGATTCACCCGTACTAAGAGCCTCCATCTCACTCAAAACTTTTGTCAACCTTCACCCATGTTGGTGCTTAGAGCTATGATGAGTCACGCGAGACCGGCTGCGTCAGACTATTCAGAAGATTTATGACGAAAATGAAACATTGTAGTAAAACTCTAACTTTACAAAAACTAATATGACGTTCCTGCAGAAAAGCCAGAATCGCCGGGCTGTGAAACAGATTTATTACTCTCCACCTTGACAAAATACACAATACAATGGTGTATAGGCTATTAAGATAGCCACACCGCCTGAATGAAGCTGAAAGATATCTGGGTGCTTTAAACGTAGTGACCATGGTGAATGGATACAGAGCTATCAACAAGATGAAAATTTATAATAAGATAAAGAAACACATAAAACAAAGTATCGGTGATCACGCCACAGTTAAGAAAAACAACAAAAACACACTGGTGATTGGTGATCTCTGGGCCAGTTTCTGTACCACAACTTTCCATTTGCTATCCTGAAAAACTGAGTCAGCATCCCTCCGTGAAGAGTGAGATGTTGAGCTCAGAGAGAGGAAGAGGTGTTAATATTGTACTATGCATAGCTTGTGGGGAAGTATTTCTAGAAAGGAAAAAAGAAGGAAAGAAACATAAAGTGAAGATGTTATGTGAAATGTTGGATGTTCTATAATGATTATTATTTATTTGTATAACATTTTTTATCAAACCCCCGCTCTTTTTTATCTAAGTAGTCCTTCAATGTATAAAATGTATTGCATAACAGGTACAGATACTTTTTAGCTGCCTTTTTAAATAAGCGTATTTTAGCAAATTTCTTTAATCTCTTTTGGTAATTTATTGTACAGTTTTATTCTTTGGTAGAAAATGCTGTTTTGAGTTTTGTGTTTGTTTTTTCTTGGTAAATGTAAGAAGAGTTTAGCTCTTGTTGCATTGGTCATGGACAGAGCTGTTTATGCAGTAATTGCCAATGTTATATTTGACGTATACAGCTGACTGGTAAATGTATTCACATGGAGCAGTTAAAATCCCCATTGTTTTGAACAGATCTTTACAATGAGCTCGACTAGTATTTTTGGCTATTATTCTTATGGCTCTTTTCTGGAGTTTGAAAATTGTGTTTATATTTTGTGCATTTGTTCCCCAAAAATGAATTCCTTAACTAAGAATTGAGTGTACATATGAATAGCATGTAACCAAAAGAACACTGCATGTTACACACTAATGATAGGATTCTAAGGGCATAACATGCTGATGACATTTGTTTGCAACAACCTTTTTTGTGTTCACACCACTTCAAGTGGCAATCAATATTCATTCCTATAAATTTAGCATTTGTTACACAGTCTATAGAGGTTCCATCTACATTTAATTTAACATTGTCATTTTTACTCTTCAAATTGAAATCCATGGAATTAGCTTTCTTTATGTTCAGTGCCACTTTATTGCTTATTGACCAATCATAAACTTCCTTGAGAGTTTCATTTGCTTTCTCTGCAAGGAATTATCTTGTTTTCTCAGTGGCTGTAATATTTCTGTCAACAGTAGAGAGAATTTTTTTTACCATGAGTAACACTACTGGGAAAGTCATTGATGTATATCAGGAATAACATTGGTGTTACTATGCTACCTTGCAGAACTCCTATATTAATGTATTTTGGTTCTGATAAGTGTTTTACTAAATGTTTAGATCTATTTGAAGTATGTGTTATCTCTTCTCTTTGTACCCTACCTGTTTGATGAAAAAAATAAAAGAAATATTTTTATTATGTAAAAAATGAAATGGATGAAAATGAAAATGGGGGAGAAATGGCTTTAAATACTTATGTTATTTACTCTTTCAGTAAGAACTTTGTTGTAGAACCCTTATTTACGTGTGGTAATAAAAATTCATTTAGACAGAATTAAGCACATTTAAAATTACGTGAACCATAGAAATCCTTTCATGCTGATAAATTCAAACTAACTGATTAATAACATTTATTTGAAACTTATTTAAATTAATTTTTTTACGTATTTCAGCCTTTGCACACATTTTCTAGATGCAGTGGGTTTTTAAATATTTACTGAATTCTTCCCGGCGTTAACTATGGAACACAAGACTGTCTCTGTTAGCATAAAATGGTTAAATATTGCCAAGCCGACCTGAACGTTTAATTATCATTGACAAAACACACTTCACTTTACGTTTAAGTTATTTGCTTTAGAAATGGAAAGAACCAACAGATTAACAACTTCAACGTTAATTATCCGCCTATGAATGCACAAATGTAAAACCAGTAATAAATTCAGTCAGCCTCAGGATCGCTGTAAAAGAAAAATATTTGCTAATTCATTACTAATTTTACCTGCTCCCGATTTACGGGTTTGGGTAATTTTATAGCGGAACAGTTTTTTAAATGGGCCGCCGATGTAAATCGTTCGGTCGCGGCACAGCCCAGCAACAGCAACGATAATCGCTAAAAGTGCTGAAAATTCTTTAAAGAAATATTATAGATGACATGGGCAAACTAATTTACATTAGTAATACACAATTTTGTTAAATTATAATGTATTTAGACCACAACAATCATTAAAATTACACGCCTTGATGATTTCTCCTCTAATGGCGGCTCAAGATAGATACAGACAAACGAAGCCTACTCATTCATATAATGTTACGTCACGGAATCCTCTCTTTCTCAGCTCTAGAGAAAGACAACAAAGAATTCACATTACGTAGCGCTTTTTATACTACTGCTAATTTGGAATATCTCTTTGTAATCTTACAACATTATTTTCATCTGTGGCTATATTTTACATTTTTTCATCGCAGATATTTACATATTTCGTAATTACATTATGAGTATAGAAATATTACAATCGTAAATACATCGAGAATATTATTACAGAAAATATTACAATAATAACCAATGTCCTTTTCACAAAATTAAATAACATTTTTTGTTAAACAATTACAGTACGTTCGAATTGCTCCATAGCGGCGTACATAGTACAATTAAATGTCATTTCATTTTATTAATATTGTTTGTGCTGCCAGGGAACGTTACACCTGCTAGGTATGATTAAAACCAGTCATAAGCTACCCCTCTTATTCCTAATACTTCTAATTTATTTAAAAGCATCTCGTGGTCGACTGTATCAAAGGCGTTACAAAGATCCAAAAATACGACTGTGACACATTCATCTTTATCAAGAGCATCAAGTAAAACTTTAGTGAATTCTACTATGGCTGACGCCGTATTTTTTTTCCACTTCGGAAACCAAACTGTGTTTCGCTTAAGAGATTGTATTTATTCAGGTAATTCATTAAGCTGTCTTTCGTAATTGCTTCTATTATTTTTGAGAATGGGTACCACAGGGAAATGGGCTGGTAATTTTCTAGGTACTTCATTTAACCTAATGACATTTTATTTTTTAGTTTTGGAACAGTTTTATTGACTTCATTCTCTGTGGTTGGAAGTAACATCATTGTGCTTAGTGCAACATTATTTACAGGTGTTACATTTGTTTTGGGAATTTTTGCTGTAGCTTCTCTGCATTACTTGACAAATGCTCGTATACATAGTTTTCTAAGTGTTGTGGATCATTTATTACCTTATCCCCCTCTCTTAGTAGTAAGTTATTCTGCGTTTGTTTGCCTCTCCTCATTTCCTTTTTCACAACATCCCAGACGGCTTTGCTTTCATTCTCTGCATTATTGTAACTGGGTAACCTATTTTGTTGCTAGTCAGTGGTCAGGGTGAGCATTACTGCAAAGGACATTTGATTCTAAAACATTATGTCAGGGTGAAAAACACTAAATAAATTACTTTTTCTCTCTTAATAATATGTGGGCAGGGTGGGTTCTTACTTGGCTCGGGTATGAGATAGCATTTGTTCATAACTTTTATTGAGTCATTTGTACAATGGCTTCCTTACTGGATTGTTCTGGCTGGGACAGCGGCAGCTGTGTCGTTTACGAAGCTTTCTGCTGCGTGAGCGCGGCATTTTATTACGCCTGGCGGGGTGTATCTCGTGTCGCTATTTCGCCCAGTTGACTGGAGACGCGTATCGGGAGGTGGCCCGTTTCATTATTGAAAACGAAGTCGTGAATCGGATGGTGATACCTTGAATGTGGCGTCCCAGTGTTTCTCTTCTCTATGTGGCCGCGTGTGTCAATGTTGTGAGTCGGGCAGCGGAGCGGCGCGGCGGGGGAAGGCCAGTGTCCCGGACTTGAACAACGGACTCCAGTTTGCCAGTCTTCGGCTGTCAGACCTTCACCACCAGCTCACAGGTGACTGCTGACGTGAGGCCGTCTCCTTCCCGTCCTCACGAGTCACCCGGGTACATAAAAATCAGTCTTCAAATACCTTCTGACTTCTGTCTTCTGGCGGTGAGGCTGCTGCTTACTCTTCCATTACAGTGGCAGACTTGGTGCTTCTGTGTACGATGTAGTCTCTTCCTGCATGACGGTCTTCAGCACCGACTGAACTGTACTGGAACTGAAACTGAACTGAGAACTACTGTTGGGCCCACTGAATCTTGCGTATTTATTTACTTCAGTTGAAAAGCTTCTCGAAGAATCTTCTTAACGGCGGTCATTGGCTCTTGGAATGTAGGCGAGGGCCTTTGATCACATGTGACAATTGAGAAACACGTGAGCCGGTTGGGCGATGCCCTGATGGCTTCCGCTTATTTTTATTTATTTATTTACACGTCAAGTTCCGTAGGACGAAATTGAGGAGCAAATCTCCAAGGTCATGGAACGTGTCAGTACATGAACTTACGACATAAAAGTAATAACAGATAAAAATAAATGTTCATGAACCTGCAAGAAAATCAGTCCATAAGTTTCAGCAAACGCTAACAGCTATGCAATGAGAATCAGCTTAATTTTTCAAGGAACTCCTCGACAGAATAGGAGTGACCCATGAGGAAACTCTTTAGTTTCAATTTGAAAGCGCGTGGATTACTGCTAAGATTTTTGAATTCGAGTGGCAGCTTATTGAAAATGGATGCAGCAGTATACTGCACATATCTTTTTGCACAAGAGTTAAGGAATTCCGATCCGAATGGAGGTTTGATTTCTGCCGAGTATTAACAGAGTGACAGCTGCTTATTGTTGGAAATAAACTAATACTGGTAACAAGAAGCGACAATAAGGAATATACATATTGAGGGGTCAATGTCAAAATACCCAGACTCGTGAAAAGAGGTCGACAAGAGGTTCGTGAACTCACACCGCTTATTGCCCGAACCGCCCGTTTCTGAGCCGAAGATATCCTTCTAGAATGGGAAGAGTTACCCCAAAACATAATACCATATGACATAAATGAATGAAAATAAGCAAAGTAGACTAATTTACGTGTCGAAGTATCACTCACCTTCGATACCGTTCGAATAGTGAAAATAGCAGTATTAAGTCTTTGAACAAGATCCTGAACGACAGCTTACTGTCTATCTGAACACCTAGAAATTTGAACTGTTCAGTTTCACTAATCATATGCCTTTCTGTGAGATTAAAACGTCAGGTTTTGTTGAATTGTGTGATAGAAACTGTAAAAAGTGAGTCTTACTGTGATTTAACGTTAGTTTATTTTCTACAAACCATGAACTGAGGTCATGTACTGCACTAGTTGAAACTGAGTCAATGTTACCCACAACATCCTTTACTACCAAGATAGTGTCATCAGCAAACAGAAATATTGTAGAGTTACCCATAATACTAGAGGGCATATCATTTATATAAATAAGGAACAAGAGCAGCCCCAACACTGATCCCTGGGGCACCCCCCACTTGACAGTACTCCACTCAGATCCCACATCACAGCCGTTATCAACATTGTGAAAAATGATCTTTTGCTGCCTGTTGCTAAAGTAAGAGGTGAACCAATTGTGAGCTACTCCCCTTATTCCGTAATGGTCCTACTTCTGGAGAAATATTGTGAGAACAACACAGTCAAATGCCTTTGTTAAATCAAAAAATACGCCAAGCTTTCGAAACTTTTTGTTTGGCCTATCCAGTACCTCACAGAGAAAAGAGAGTATAGCATTTTCAGTTGTCAAACGACTTCTAAAGCAGAACTGTACATTTGATAGTAAATCGTGTGATATAAAATGATCAATTAACCTTACATACACAGTCTTTTCGATAACTTTTGCAAACACTGATGGCATCGAAATAGGTCTAAAATTATCTACATTATCCCTTTCTCCCTTTTTATAAAGCGGCTTTACTACTGAGTACTTTAATCGATCAGGAAACTGACCATTCCAAAAGGAAAAATTACAAATATAGCTAAATACAGGGCTAACATGTGCAGCACAGTACTTTAATATTCTACTAGACACTCCATCATAACCATGAGAGTCTGTAGTCTTCAGTGATTTAATTATTGTCTCAATCTCCCTCTTGTCTGTATCACAGAGGAGTATTTCAGACGTCAATCTCGGAAAGGCATTTGCTAAGAAATTTATATGATTTCCTGTAGAAACTAAATTTTTATTTAATTCACCAGCAATGCTCAGAAAATAGTTGTTAAATACTGTACATATATCTGATTTATCAGTAACAGAAATATTATTACTGCGAACTGACTTTATGTCATCAAGCTTGTGCTGCTGACCAGACACTTCCTTCACAACTGACCATATGGCTTTAATTTTATCCTGTGAATTAGCTGTTCTATTTGCATACCACATACTTTTTGCCTTGCTACTAACATTTTTAAGCACCTTACAATACTGCTTGTAATGGGCTACTGTAGCTCGATTGTGACTACTTCTAACATTTTGATATAATTCCCACTTTGATCTACATAATATCCTTATCCCACTGTCAGCCAACCAGGCTGTCCATTACTGCTAGTACCCCATTTAGAATGTTCTAATGGAAAGCAACTCTCAAAGAGCATGAGAAATGTGTTATGGAAAGCATTGTATCGGCACTATAAACATCTTGCCACTCTTGTTCCTTGACAAGTTTTGAAAAGCTCTCTATTGCTGTTGGATTAACTTTCCTACGTAGTTTGTAATTAAATAGGACATTGGTTTGAGTACAAAAACCATTTACTGTTAAAATTTGTGCATCAAGGTCTGAAAGGACATTCACCCTTTTCCTAACTCAATGCCTATCTAGTAATGAAGAATGAATAAAAATATTGTCTATGAGTGTGCTACTGTTCTCCTGCACCCTAGTTGTAAAAAAACACAGTTTACATCAGATCTTATAAATTTAGGAGATCTACCAACATCCTTTTTCTTACACAATCATGTACAAAATTAATATTGAAGTCACCACATATAACTACTTTCTGGTACTACCTACAAAGTGAATCAAGAACCCTCTCTAGTTTAAGCAAAAATGCTCTAAAGTCGGAGTTAGTTGACCTATAAACAACACAAATTAGAAATTTAGTTTCACTAAATTCAACTAATGCTGCACAACTTTCAAATATCTGTTCAGTGCAGTGTCTATGGACTCAAATGAAATACTGTTTTTTTTTTTTTTTTTTTTTTTTTTTACATACAGAGCCACTCTCCCACCCCACAAGGAACTCCTCGAGAAACAGCCAGCTAATCTGTAGCCTAGGAAAGGAAGTCTCTGAAATATCAAATTATTTATGTGGTGCTCTGATATACCAATAATTTCAGAGTTAACATCTATTAGCAGTTCAGTAACTTTATCTCTAATACCTCTTACATTTTGTTGAAAGATGCTAATTCCTTCTCTACTTGGAAGCCTTACATCCTCTGGAGATGAGCCCTTAGAGGCACTTCCTTTAAGCAGGTATACCTAGCAGCTGACTTCAGTCTAAAAAAGGTGCAGCTCTAACACCAACTACTACAGGAATTTTTCCATGAGTGATACCACTACCACCACCACCACTCACTACACTGTCACCTATAAGCTTAGCCAGCCTCCTCTTCCCATACCTATTGAGGTGCAGGCCATGCCTAGTGAAACCCCACCTACTGATAGACCCAACTGGCACCACTGAAATTTGATCCATGCCCTCCGCCATCAGTGCCCTCCCCAGCCCCACATTAACGCGCCTAACAGCCGCATTAAGGTGAGGCCGATCATGATGCTGAAACAGTTGCCCGAAATGCACATTAGTGCCACCAGTTTGAGTAGCTATCTTAACCAAGTCACCACTGACATCATATTCCCCATCCCTATCGAGACTGTTCCCTGCTCCACCCACTATCACTACCTGATCCTCTTTCGTAAAATTCTTACATAACTCCCCTATGGTTTCAGTCACCTGAGGCAACCCTGCACTAGGCTTCACAATGCTGGTGACCTGGTACTCACTCCCAAGCACTTCCTGCAACTGTTGGCCCACACCTCTACCATGGGAACTACCTAGCAGCAGAACCTTCTTTCTGCTAGACTTTGCAACTAACCTAGGCCTCCTAATTGCTGAGGACTGGTGCAAGTTACCTACATCTATGGCTACATGAGGCTCCTCTCAACTCAATTCTGACAGTTGGTCGTATCTATTGCATGTATGCAAAGTAAAACTATCTGAATACCTCCTTTTCCTAGGTACCTTCTTGCCAACTGCCAGTTCCCATTCCCCACCACCCTTCACCCTCCTCAACCTATCTAGTTCCTTCTTTGCGCATTGTAACTGCACCTGAAGGGCACAGATCTTACGCTCCTGCTCCTCTATTAACTTCTTTCTACTACAGAGTCTAAATTCCCAGGAGAGGATCTCCCTACAATGACGACTGGCTGCCCCACTGCATTCCCCCCAATTAAAATACTTTGAACAAATCCCACACCGTAATCCACTACTCACAAACTTACGACAGAGCCCACACTTTTCACTCATGATAAAATTTTACAGTTACTGAAAAAAACTATACGTCTACATTACCAAAGTTCGGTTACACCAGTAGAACTCTTTAAGAACTAACAATAATGATCTCGAAATTCTCTGTCTACTAAGAAAGCCTATACCAATACCAGCAAAACTTCACAAAATTCTTATTTAAAACCAAAGAAATAAAACGACCACTGTAACACTAAGCGAAGTTAAAACACTAAATGAAAATTTTACTGAAATATTTCACTAGGAAGAATAATAAACGTCAGTTGAAAACTAAAGCACGAAATTTACTAAACGACTTCAACACACTGAAAACTCTATAAAACACAGCGAGCGAACGATTACAAAAGTTTATTAAGTCGTTATTTCGCCACAAACGGCACCCAACACCGCTGAAATCTATTAAATTTAATAACTGTATTACAGAGCCCAAATAAGTTTGTCAGTACTTAGCTTATAACCGCTACAGCTACAATGCACGCCGCAAAATATAAACACATTATGTGGGGAGGGCGATGGCTTCTCCTGAATGTGCTGACTTGGAAGCGCTGGCCATTGCCACTGCTGCTCAGCCCACTGTTTGCCAGTGGTTAACTATTTTAAAGTAAACAAAGTTTTTCATTTGTTTTCTAATTTCTACTTCACTTTACGTTGATTTCCCTAATTTATTCCCTATCTTAAGTATCACCCAACATTATATATTATTTTGTCATTAAATGACTTTTTTGCAGCAATCAATACCTTCCTATAGATTTTTTTGTATCTATGACAGAAATTTAAGAATTCTGGATCACTGCGGAACTTTTTCATGGAACTGAGGAGTTTAAGTATTTGGGAGGACTTCTTAATACCTGCTGTTATCCACCTGTTTTTGTGAGACGTTGATACAGACATGAATACTTTTGGAAATGCTTTTCAAACCTCAGTTTAAACAATGTGGAGGATTTAGAGAATTTAATATTCACATTTGTTTCCTTATAAACTTCATCCCAGCTTCGTTTTTCTAGACCTTTTGAAAAATATTTTGTTCTTATTTGTGATAGGTATCGTTTGTAGGCTTGTAGTTTAGGGAATGATTCGATGCCTGATTTTACTGTTGTTATTTGACAGAGTAGGTTTGACAGTGAGATCTTTTACAGCTACATCACATTTTTCCCCACCCATATTTGTGGCCACATGGTCAATTACTGATGCAGTCATTGTAGTAAGCCTTGTTGCACTATTTACCAATAGGGACATGCGAAAACTTTGAAGGACCTTTATGAGGATGATACTGGATTCATTTATGATATTAGTGTCAATGTTAATGTCCCCACACAGAATTATGTTGACCTTTGTACTTGGGACTTTATCTAGAACCTCTGTTAATTTATTGAAAAAAGTATCCACACTACCACTGGGAGATCGAAACACAAACAAACTGATTAATTTCTTGGTGATATCAAGCCATATTAATTCAATAGCTAATATTTAAAAGTGTCTGTCTTCACTTACTATACTGAGGTGATGTCTTCATTTGAAGTGTGTTCCTTTTCTGATATAAATGCATGATCCTCCACCTGTTGAAGCAGTTCTGCAGTAAGAGTTTGCCCTTCCATGCAATGATATGATACATGTTGGATTTCTGTGTCTCTACATCAGTGCTCAGTAACACGAACTATTGTGCAGTTCAGAGATTGGAGCTCAACTTCTAGCAGTTCTATTTTATTATTTATTGACTGCATGCTTTGAAGGAGAGCTGTTAAGTCTGTGAAATGCTCCATGTTACTCCTTCCAATGGTTTGTTTTTCTTTGTGACATCTGGTATGTGTAATATTTGAAGTGTTAAAATCTGTCTTGCTACTGATTCTTTCGGTATTTTTTAAACTGCTGGAGATACTCTTTCGACAGAGGATGCTGTTGTCTGGATTTATCCTAAAAAATATCTACTTTTCCTACCTATGACAACAGGTATTTGACCATGTGCGGCCTGAGAACCACCCATTATACTTTCATGGATCAGCTGTACCAATATTCCCACCCCGTCCAATTTAGGTGTAGGCCATGCCTAGTGAAACCCCATCTGTTGATTGTCCCGACGGGCACCAGAGAAACATGAGCAAAGTTGGCTGTCCTCAGACCCATTCCCTAACCCTACACTGATTCGCCTCACAGCTCCATCAAGGTGTGGTCGATCATGACTCTGGAACAGGTCAACAAAGTGTAGGTTGGTGCCATGAGTCAAGGAAGCTATCTTGTCCAGGTCACCACCTATGTCATATGCCCCATACCTGACCAAAATGTTTCCCGCCACAACCACTATCACTACGTGGTATTCTTTAGTAAATCCCATGCATAAAAACCCTAGGTCCTCTATCACACGACTTAGCCCTGCATTTGGCTTGAAGATACTGGTGGCCTGGTATGCTGCCCCTAAACGTTCCTGTAACTGCGGACATACACCTCGCCCTTGGCTACTACCTAACAGCAGCACTTTCTTCTTCCTAACACTTTGCATGTTCCTGGGCTTCTTGGCATCGCTTGAAGTTTGCTGCACATTTCCTCCTCCCCTTTCTACCTGAGGCTCTTCTCCACTTAACTCAGGCAGTGGTAGATACATGATTTTGGTGTTGATGATAAAAATGTCAGAGGACGTTCTCTTTCTTCCTATCCTCCTACCAGCTGCCAGTGTCCAACCATCCTCCTCCCCCCTATCTCCCTTGATCTTTAGGAGTCCCTTCCTTGCTTCCTCCAACTGTGCCTGAAGGGTACAGATTTTCCTTTCCTGTTCCCCAATCGGAATGTTCCTACTGCATAATCTGCAGTACCAGGAGAGAGCCTCTTCTGCTCTCCCAACATTCCCCCCTTCCTCCTCCACTGTAACCCCCCCCCCCCACTGAAAATATTTCCTACAGCTCCCATATTTCTCACTCATGGTCAGTTTCGAGAGAATACTTAAGGTAAAAGAAGGTTTTAAATTTGTCAAGGAAGTGAGATTGGGTGTGTGTAAACAAAAAACGACAGGAAGGTCTTATGTGCGATGGTTGTTGTTTTCTACTGATTTAGAGATACAATGGCACATGAATGAATTTGTAATTACTATGCTTTCAGAGAATTTACGTTATGAGGCTCATATGGTCAGATTTTTAAGCTCTTATAACGCGGAAAATTTAGGCCTAGATCGCGTCTATATAACAAGTAAACAATAGGAAATGTGTTAGTTGAATACGATTTAGAAACGTTGAATTACACTTTTATTGTGATAAAAGACACTGATGAAACTAGTAGCTGTCGTTTTAAAACGATTTTTGCACTATAAAGAAAACCTGGATAGAATTTTTTTTTGTGTTTATGTCACCTAAAATTTCGGTTTATGTCGCAACTATCGGGACTTCAGCTAACAGGAAGTTTTTTCAAGAACCAGCTCTTCTGGGACGCTAATACTCAGTTGTGTGATAAGAACAGACACTACAGGAAGTATACAAAACAAAGAAAATTTATATTTCACACTATTGCCTCTTAAAAAATTTCTTTTAGCGGACGAAGAAAATACCTGTGCTCTCAGTCGGCGGCCATCTTGAAAGATGAAAATAAAGATCAACACATTCTTAAGAAAACTGAGAAGGTATGAAGTATCATAAATCAGAAAAAGTAAGTTATGGAATATGATAGGAAACTAGTTGCAGCAGACATCTGGGATTAGTGAATGATGTAAGAGAGGTGTAAGGAGGAACAAGAATGTAATGTAAGCAACAGATAATACACTACATTCTATTAAACAATTTCTTCAGAAGGCGTCAAAAAACGCACCCACATTTTTTGGGTATTGTCTAGACAACAAGTAATTTCCCCATGAATTATGAGTGAGAGTAAGGATATTAGCAATAAGTAAACTAGTAAATACGAAACTAGGAAAATGTGGTAATGGGCGTTATAAAGTAAATAACTGACTTACAGAGACTATCCAACAAAGTCTGACAGCAGTGTGTCGCTTCTGAGTTGAGAAACATTAGATGGAAGCGGCACACTCAGCATGTGCCCCACTGTCTTAAAGAAAAATTAAGGACGAGTCAAATGGTTTGTAGTAAAAAGGAACATGCACTGGTTCCTGAGTAAACAATGTTTGTAGTGCAGCAAAATCTTTCAGACACAACAGACTTGCATTGAACAGGAACACTCATCATAATGAAGTAAATGTTGAAGCATCGTATGTATTTTGTAGCACCGATGCGTTAAGGAATAGCAATGTTCATGTTGTTGTAGTATGTGTAAATAAAACCTCTACGCTACTGAGTGATGAGAGGAAGAGATGCTAATGGGATTTGTGGGTTTATGGGTCAGAGACACTCCATTCCAAATGAAAGGAAATGTGGATGCCAGCAGGAGTTTCAACCCCCAGTCGGGCAGTCTCGCTTCGGGAAAAGCCGGGCCAAGATGCACAATAAAAGAAAATGGATCAAGAGAGACAGTTTGTTACTGAACAAGTCAGCGATACAAAGCCAGTAATGACGCAATTTGTTCGCATTTAATAAATTCGTAATTATTTTACAGGATTATAATATTATTACTTAACTATAATTAATAATTCCTGTTCCATGTAATAATACTGAAAGATTTACCTGGAGGACGACAGAGCTGTAGAGACGACGGAGGGCTGAATCACTGTAATGAGCCAGTATTAATGAGGGAAGAATTATCTGATGCCAATAGCAACAAATCCTCGGCTACAAGTATACACCAGCTGACTGCTGTCAGAAAAAGTGCTCTGTGGAATGTGAAAAGCCTTTTTTTGTTTGTCTGAAGGCGGTAAAGTGCCGACCTGTGGATCCTAGTTTATGTGTTTCATTCATTTAAGTCATCAATAAGCGGTATATTAAAAGGATGACAAAGTGTCAAGTAAGGAGAGGGAAATGATAGTCGGTAATGAATACATGGATAGGACAGTGCTGAGAAAAGGTATTACCATTATGTATAAGCATAAATTATCTCAGAATTATGGTTATGTTACAGGTCAAAATGAAATGAACGAATAATATGTAAATTACAAGCAGAGTTATTAAGAAAAGCACCAGGATATAAAGTGCTCAGTCCTTTAGGTCATTTTGGGCGAAATATTTCCACATGTAAAATTAAATTGTCCAAAGGAGAACAAGGTAGTAATTAAGCATGTTCAGCCTATATTAATCTAAGTTTAGAGCCTTCTATAAAATGCGTAATCCTGAATGAAGAAGATTTGGTAAGGGATATTTTGGTGCAATTCATTGTTCTTCAAAATTGCCATTGACTTTGAGAATTTACCCTTTTGAAAAAATGCTAAGGGGGAATGTGTAACATTTCAAAGAAATTGTAAAGTTGTGCAATTCGTTTTTAACACACCAAGTCATATCTGTGAACTGGGATTCTGTTTGTGTGAGTGGAACGTGTAACTGACGTGTACAAAGTGAGTACGCGTGGACTTAGTGTTACATGCCAACCAGCGGAAGTGTGGAGACTGCGAGATGGAGATGACATCAGCGCCAAGTAGCTGTAGAGTTTTTCAGAACTACATTATACGCATCTGCGCATTTGCAGTGTGAACCCTGCAGATGACAGTGTAGTACGAGATGTCAAACGAAAGAGAATTTGGTTAGAATCCAATGGTATACGATCTGGAAATGTTACACGAGACTGATACAAATAGATTTGAGTAGAAGTAATTCACTAAATAGTTTAAAACTTTTAAAGTATTCATTCCACTACTATTGGCCAGCGAGATCACTAGATCTGTCCCTGACAGAACACTTGTGAGAACAGCTCTGACGTCCGTCCCAGCGCCAGTATTCAGGTTCAAATGGTTCAAATGGCTCTGGGAACTATGGGACTTAACATCTGAGGTCATCAGTCCCCTAGAACTTAGAATTACATAAACCTAACTAACCTAAGGACATCACACACATCCATGTGCGTGGCAGGAGTGGAACCTGCGACCGTAGAGGTCGCGCAGTTCCAGACTGTAGCACCTAGAACCGCTCGGCCACAACCGCTAGCGGTGATTATTATTAACCACGCATACCACTTAGATGTTAAGATTTATTATTTTTACTGTCCATTTTTATTGTTTAATGTTGAATTTGTGTAGTTTTACTCACTACTTAAATTTCTTTGACAATACATGAATTCTAATAACAGCACTAGAAACAGGGGTCAAAATCCTATAGAACTGACATAGCAGCCGAAATTGTACAATAAACAGCAAAGGTAGCACGAGAAAAAACAATTATTCTCACCATTGCAAAGACAGATAGTTGGAACTTTAAACTTCGATATGAAGGCAAACTATGGCATCAAAAAATTATAATTATATATACACTCCTGGAAATGGAAAAAAGAACACATTGACACCGGTGTGTCAGACCCACCATACTTGCTCCGGACACTGCGAGAGGGCTGTACAAGCAATGATCACACGCACGGCACAGCGGACACACCAGGAACCGCGGTGTGGGCCGTCGAATGGCGCTAGCTGCGCAGCATTTGTGCACCGCCGCCGTCAGTGTCAGCCAGTTTGCCGTGGCATACGGAGCTCCATCGCAGTCTTTAACACTGGTAGCATGCCGCGACAGCGTGGACGTGAACCGTTTGTGCAGTTGACGGACTTTGAGCGAGGGCGTATAGTGGGCATGCTGGAGGCTGGGTGGACATATCGCCGAATTGCACAACACATGGGGGCGTGAGGTCTCCACAGTACATCGATGTTGTCGCCAGTGGTCGGCGGAAGGTGCACGTGCCCGTCGACCTGGGACCGGACCGCAGCAACGCACGGATGCACGCCAAGACCGTAGGATCCTACACAGTGCCGTAGGGGACTGCACCGCAAATTAGGGACACTGTTGCTCCTGGGGTATCGGCGAGGACCATTCGCAACCGTCTCCATGAAGCTGGGCTACGGTCCCGCACACCGTTAGGCCGTCTTCCGCTCACGCCCCAACACGCAGCCCGCCTCCAGTGGTGTCGCGACAGGCGTGAATGGAGGGACGAATGGAGACATGTCGTCTTCAGCGATGAGAGTCGCTTCTGCCTTGGTGCCAATGATAGTCGTATGCGTGTTTGGCGCCGTGCAGGTGAGCGCCACAATCAGGACTGCATACGACCGAGGCACACAGGGCCAACACCCGGCATCATGGTGTGGGGAGCGATCTCCTACACTGGCCGTACACCTCTGGTGATCGTCGAGGGGACACTGAATAGTGCACGGTACATCCAAACCGTCATCGAACCCATCGTTCTAACATTCCTAGACCGGCAAGGGAACTTGCTTTTCCAACAGGACAATGCACGTCCGCATGTATCCCGTGCCACCCAACGTGCTCTAGAAGGTGTAAGTCAACTACCCTGGCCAGCAAGATCTCCGGATCTGTCCCCCATTGAGCATGTTTGGGACTGGATGAAGCGTCGTCTCACGTGGTCTGCACATCCAGCACGAACGCTGGTTCAACTGAGGCGCCAGGTGGAAATGGCATGGCAAGCCGTTCCACAGGACTACGTCCAGCATCTCTACGATCGTCTCCATGGGAGAATAGCAGCCTGCATTGCTGCGGAAGGTGGATATACACTGTACTAGTGCCGACATTGTGCATGCTCTGTCGCCTGTGTCTATGTGCCTGTGGTTCTGTCAGTGTGATCATGTGATGTATCTGACCCCAGGAATGTGTCAATAAAGTTTCCCCTTCCTGGGAAAATGAATTCACGGTGTTCTTATTTCAATTTCCAGGAGTGTATATCTGTAGCGTGTAATTTTAGAGTGCCGAAAACAGAATAT
Source organism: Schistocerca gregaria (assembly GCF_023897955.1). NCBI lineage: Eukaryota > Metazoa > Arthropoda > Insecta > Orthoptera > Acrididae > Schistocerca > Schistocerca gregaria. The sequence continues at coordinate 913,947,287 of NC_064921.1, forward strand.
TAATCAAACCTATGTATCAACAGTTGTATAAAAGGACTGGTAATCTCATGAGGCCCGTATGGGACGTCTGTGTGCCCAAATTCTCTCAGGCGGGCATGTCGAGAGTTGGAGAATGGTGATAGTTTTATAGAGAGGGTGACTGAGTATACGATTGGTGGCCAAATTCATCATGGGCACTCAGTATGGGAAGGCGGCAGACTTGGGGAAGAGTTGAGAGACGCAGGATCTGTGTGGGTATGAGCTACGCTACAGCTCCTTTCGTTATGTGTTTGAAATATTTCCCCTTCCATGACACACAGAAATATTAAGACACTGTTCAGACTCGGATTACTTTTGTACAGAGCTGGACTTAATCTCAGATACAGTTATGGAGACTATGTAAATTCCTTAAGTAATCAGCGTTTACGACAATGAATCATTGTGCTGATTAGTCTTTTTACAGCTAATTTATTAATTTATTTAATTTATACAGTGAGTTGCTATTCATTTTTGGGGCTTCTATCTGTGTTATTAGTTCATAATAACTGGAGTGGATCGTAATTCAGCACTTTAATGACTTATTAATGAAACAATACACTTTTTATTAAAACTTAATCATCTGTACTTGGGTACGAGATTTTGTAGCTGCACCTACATTCATTCTAATAGGTGTTAGAGTTCTGCCTAGTCGTCAGTATCGATGTTACTGCTCCTTATTAAATTTAAAGTGACTGAATCTTTTTATTCAATGACTAGTATTACGAACAGACAGATGGAGTTGTGATGGGTGGTCCATTGTTTCCTGTGATTGCAAATTTGTTTGTGGAAGACTTCGAGGAACGTACATTGTAGTCAGCGCCTTTGAAACCCACCTGTTTCTTCAGATGTGTTGATGATGCCTTTGTTGTTTGGCCTCGTGGCAGGGAGAATTTGAATGCCTTTCCAGAACATCTGAACTCGATCCATCCGAACCTTCCTTTTACGATGGAAGTAGAAGAAGGCGGTTGGCTTCCCTTTCTTGACGTTTTGGTTAGGAGGAAGGATGATGGATCATTGGGACATGCAGTTTACAGGAAACGTACTCACACGGATTTGTATTTAAAGGCTAATAGTTGTCACTATCCGGCTCAGTGTGAAAGGATACGTACCTTGGTACACAGGGCACATGTCATTTCCGACACTTAGACTTTGTCAGCTGAGCTATCCCATCTTGAAGCTACGTTTCGTCAAAATGGGCATAGTGAAAGACAGATTGAACGTGCCTTGCGCTATCGACCAACTGTGCATCGGGTGTTTGATAATACAGAGTCGACACCAAGTCTACTACCTTTTTGCCTTATGTAGGAAGCACTTCCAACAAAATCGGTCCCATTTTACAGAAATACGATGTGAAATGTGTTTTACGACCTCCACATAAAATTAGAGTGCTTTTGGGTTCCGTTAAGGATGATCTTGATTTGCGTAAGGCGGGTGTATATTGCATTTCTTGTAGCTGTGGCATGGCATATATTGGTCTAACTATCAGGATCGATGCACTGAGCATAAAGGGCAAACACGATTACAGCAGCCAAGTAGATCCGCTATTGCCGAACATTGCTTAGATACTGGTCACCCTATGTTATACAACACCGAGACACTGGCATGCACGTCCAGCTATTGGGTCAGTGTTATTAAGGAATCAATTGAGATTAAATTAGCAAGCAACCTTGTAAACAGGGATGGAGGGTTTTGTTTAAACTCTGTTTGGAATCCTGCTCTCTTCCTTGTCAAAAAACTGAGGGACAGAGTCAAAGTTACCTCACCCGTTTGTTCGTAGTCTCAGTATCGATATCTCTGGCTTTGGTCGTCTTTGGTGGCACTAGTGTTCAGTGTGTGTGTGTTATCTTTCCTGCATTAGTCCAAGAACCGAGGTCTTGAATCAGCCTGTACATCGCCAGACCGTTGCAGTTTGCATTGAAAATGGTGGGGTGTGCTCCCGCCGAAATATCGGCGGTCGCTCTTAAAATTACCTGGCTGAATTCCTGTAAGTTGTTTGACAAATGATGTTATGGTTTATTACCTGATTTAGCCTGTGGTCGTAGCTTCCCATCTGCTGCTTTTGGCTGGGGAGTCTTTGTAGAAACTACTGTACCAGCGGATGAGGCAGTGCCTGACTGTTTATTAGACTCTGCCTTTGCAGGCGCCGGAAGATCCAAAGTATTGGAAAACGTTACCTTTTCTGACCTTTTGTGGGGGGCAATGAGCTGCGAAATAACTACAGTTGTGCAAGCGCATTGACAAACACTGGCAATAGTCTGCCAGTAACAGTTTCCGTTTCTCTGAGGCATCAGATGACGAAATAGGCTTTTTAGGGGCTGACTCGAGAGATGTAGTGAATGTGAGAGGCTGCACGGCCTGAAAAGATAATTTTGGCCTCACCATACAGCATGCAGTTTGTTGTTTTAAGTTCCAGTATCGTACTCTCTTCAAGGCAGGCGCTACAGTCTCAATTCGAGACAGGGTAGTCCCCAGAGAAGTTCAGAACAAACTACACCTGCATGAGTATCCCTCTCCCTCACATCCTAAGTGGTATCCCCATAGCGCTGGTATTTAAAACAGCGAACTGTGTTGGGTACGACCTTATACAACTGTGGTGCGGCAGTTTCCTCAGGTTGCCTGCTACAGACTGTTCTGCCTCAACAACCATACATGTCATCGGCGCACACCACGCTTTGAGATCAAGGTTATTTTAGTATTATTATTTTTTTATAGGGGCTTCGACCATTTTCGCCATACGGGTGGCTGAGCCAAGAATCCCGGTCCCTGCGACACACAACGTTCCACTACCGTGCCACACGGTGTCGCTGAAGGATACTAGAGCTTACAGAGGAATGGGGTGACTTATTAGTTCCCATCTCAGCAGACACTGGTTCGCCAATCCCAATCAGCTCTCCGAGGTGCTCACCATTAGCACAACCCATGGAGGGGAGGTGTGGCTTGTCAAATACCACGGATGCGGTGACCAGTAAACTCCGGTCTTTAATCAATATTGACCTTTCGTTGTGTGTGGTGTTTGTTATATACAGTATAAAATGGAGAAATACCTGTTTCACGTATTTGTAGATCAGAAAAAAATATTCTTAATTCTTTTAACAACTAGCATATTGTCAATCTGAAGAAGTTGTAAATGTATAAGTAACAATTAGGTCAAGTTCGTCTAACTACTGCAAATATTCACATTACCTGTTTCGAGATTATATTGCCATCTTCAGATGTGATAATCAACGGAGTAGCTGTATCATCTCGTTTACCATACGATGGTATGATGCATATTTTGTTAATATATTTTATACCGTTTCTGCAATTTTTAGTGTGCAAATAACTAGAGTTTGTGCATAATGAAGAAACTGTTTGTGAATTACGTACTTAGCACATAAGAAAATGGCAATACTATGTCAAAACCATTAATGTAAGCCTCTGTAGTAATGAGGTCAAGCACAAAGTCCCAAGCAACTTACTCTTTTGGGAAGTTTTGAGGTTTTTTTCCAGTTGTTTAATATTTTTTGTTGGTCTCTGAATTAGATGTCTCCTGGTGGATTTTAGTTTTTTTTTCGATCTGTTGATCTCGTGTTGTATGAGTCTCCAGTTAGGACATTAAATTCGCTTATTCCGATTGACTACACGGCCCGCAACTAATTTATAATCCCATTCAAGCTGTTAAATTGCATATATCTTGCAATCCTCCTACCCAGATTGTTAGTGCAACAACAAAATTTGCGAAAAATCAAGGTTTCATTTTCTATGACGGCAACTGTCACCATCATCAACGATATCACATCTGGCAGGATCTGCACGTGTCGCAATGTTGCACGGGGTAACCACATTTCATGCTGACGTTACTTCTGCTGTATTGAACTTACGTATCCACTTTGTACAAAACAAACATGTTCGAAGTTGGTACGTTTGTTCTTCATTTTTACCTTTTTTCATACATTTCTACTGTATTCAGTAATTTATTTATTATTATATATTACTGTATTTCAGTAATACTATTGCTTTACTTTGACGTTTTGGATACAGTGTGCAGGGCCTGCTGTAATACTAATGTGTAAATCTGTTTTTAGACGATACAACCACATACTCCTGCAAAATTTTTCCACGTAAAGCATAACAGTATTTCATATTTTATAGTGAATTCAGTAAGCTTTCATTTCGTCTATTTAATTGGATGACATTCTAAGATGAATAAAAGAAAAGAATGAACAAGAACTTGTAAACGCAGCTTAAGGGTATAACTGACATCTTAACGTGCTGGGTATGCCTGGTTCAATAGTTCTTCCGGCGTAGCTACTTTCTGATACGCGTAGAATACTAGAATTACAGAAAGGGCTATACATATCAAAATTCTATCAAAGCTTCTGTTTTAGCGCTTTAGCTCTTTCCCTGAACGAACACACGCAATTTTATAGAGAACATCCTAATTGGTTCAGTGTACATACAGCGAAACAAACATATTCTTAACTTCAGTACAATCGGTTCAACAGGTTGAAAAAGAACGTTTCCACCTTCCATTCTTTGTAACTGAAGACGTATAAAAATTCATAATACAAGGAGAAAGAAGACTTACATCCTTTTTCTATGCTTGTAAATACACTCCTGGAAATGGAAAAAAGAACACATTGACACCGGTGTGTCAGACCCACCATACTTACTCCGGACACTGCGAGAGGGCTGTACAAGCAATGATCACACGCACGGCACAGCGGACACACCAGGAACCGCGGTGTTGGACGTCGAATGGCGCTAGCTGCGCAGCATTTGTGCACAGCCGCCGTCAGTGTCAGCCAGTTTGCCGTGGCATACGGAGCTCCATCGCAGTCTTTAACACTGGTAGCATGCCGCGACAGCGTGGGCGTGAACCGTATGTGCAGTTGACGGACTTTGAGCGAGGGCGTATAGTGGGCATGCGGGAGGCCGGGTGGACGTACCGCCGAATTGCTCCACACGTGGGGCGTGAGGTGTCCACAGTACATCGATGTTGTCGCCAGTGGTCGGCGGAAGGTACACGTGCCCGTCGACCTGGGACCGGACCGCAGCAACGCACGGATGCACGCCAAGACCGTAGGATCCTACGCAGTGCCGTAGGGGACCGCACCGCCACTTCCCAGCAAATTAGGGACACTGCTGCTCCTGGGGTATCGGCGAGGACCATTCGCAACCGTCTCCATGAAGCTGGGCTACGGTCCCGCACACCGTTAGGCCGTCTTCCGCTCACGCCCCAACATCGTGCAGCCCGCCTCCAGTGGTGTCGCGACAGGCGTGAATGGAGGGACGAATGGAGACGTGTCGTCTTCAGCGATGAGAGTCGCTTCTGCCTTGGTGCCAATGATGGTCGTATGCGTGTTTGGCGCCGTGCAGGTGAGCGCCACAATCAGGACTGCATACGACCGAGGCACACAGGGCCAACACCCGGCATCATGGTGTGGGGAGCGATCTCCTACACTGGCCGTACACCTCTGGTAATCGTCGAGGGGACACTGAATAGTGCACGGTACATCCAAACCGTCATCGAACCCATCGTTCTACCATTCCTAGACCGGGTAGGGAACTTGCTGTTCCAATGGGACAATGCACGTCCGCATATATCCCGTGCCACCCAACGTGCTCTAGAAGGTGTAAGTCAACTACCCTGGCCAGCAAGATCTCCGGATCTGTCCCCCATTGAGCATGTTTGGGACTGGATGAAGCGTCGTCTCACGCGGTCTGCACGTCCAGCACGAACGCTGGTCCAACTGAGGCGCCAGGTGGAAATGGCATGGCAAGCCGTTCCACAGGACTACATCCAGCATCTCTACGATCGTCTCCATGGGAGAATAGCAGCCTGCATTGCTGCGAAAGGTGGATATACACTGTACTAGTGCCGACATTGTGCATGCTCTGTTGCCTGTGTCTATGTGCCCGTGGTTCTGTCAATGTGATGTATCTGACCCCAGGAATGTGTCAATAAAGTTTCCCCTTCCTGGGACAATGAATTCACGGTGTTCTTATTTCAATTTCCAGGAGTGTATTTCTACTGTATTCAGTATTTTTTATTATTATGTATTACTGTATTTCAGTAATACTATTGCTTTACCTTGACGTTTTGGATATAATGTGCAGGGCCTGCAGTAATAATAATGTGTAACACTGTTTTTAGACGATACAACCACATACTCCTGCAAAATTTTTCCACGTGAAGCATAACAGTATTTCACATTTTATACTGAATTCAGTAAGCTTTCATTTCGTCTATTTAATTGGATGAAATTCTAAGATGAATAAAAGAAAAGAATGAACAAGAACTTGTAAACGCAGCTTAAGGGTATAACTGACACCTTAACGTGCTGGGTATGCCTGGTTTCAATAGTTTTTCCGGCTTAGCTACTTTCTAATACGCGTAGAATACTAGAATTACAGAAAGGGCTATACATATCAAAATTCTATCAAAGCTTCTGTTTTAGAGCTTTAGCTCTTTCCCTGAACGAACACACGCAATTTTATGGAGAACACCTTAATTGGTTCAGTGTACATACAGCGAAACAAACATATTCTTAACTTCAGTACAATCGGTTCAACAGGTTGAAAAAGAACGTTTCCACCTTCCATTCTTTGTAACTGAAGACGTATAAAAATTCATAATACAAAGAGAAAGAAGACTTACGTCCTTTTTCTATGCTTGTAAATATTTATCCTGTAACGTAATGAATCTCAAGTGAAAGCGATGTACCCATGTGTGTTGTATAACATACACACATTCTTTGTGCTTACGTTCAGTGTTTGCTCACTGTAAATGACAAACTGTGCAATAAAACAATATGCCAAGGTGAGTATACATATACATTATCAGAACAGATCTGACTTGAATACCACGAGAGTACTCAAAGCATACAAGTACCCAAAACATGAAAATCTTTTCGTTTCATAGACTTTTCGTTACAAACTGAAGCGTTTTCATCTTCAGTTACTACCAGAAAAAGCCTGCGATATGGTTAAATGTAAATTTTTCCCACTGAGTCGCGGCAACAATACAATACGATTATTGAAGTACTATCATGTAATGTCGTGACGAGCGAGAGAAACGCCCAAAGACAGTGACGGTCACCTTATACGAAAATTCTAGATAAAAGGGACTAACGGTTGCCATTAAAAGATGATAATTACGCATTCACGTATTATTTGAGGTTGTCGCCTGTTGATTTTTGTGAGGTACGGTACTACATGCCAGTGAAGCGACTGCCGACACCATTGTCGTAGAAATTTAACCGATCAAACTCTGAAAAATTCTTGTTGTTGTTGTTGTTGTTGTTGTTGTCTTCAGTCCTGAGACTGGTGTGATGCAGCTCTCATGCTACTCTATCCTGTGCAAGCTTCTTCATCTCCCAGTAACTACTACAACCTTCATCCTTCTGAATCTGCTTAGTGTATTCGTCTCTTGGTCTACCTCTACGATTTTTACCCCCCACGCTGCCCTCCAATACTAAACTGATGACCCCTTGATGCCTCAGGACATGTCCTACCAACCGATCCCTTCTTCTAGTCAAGTTGTACCTCAAACTTCTCTTCTCCCTAATCCTATTCAATACTTCCTCATTAGTTATGTGATCTACCCATCTAATCTTCAGCATTCTTCTGTACCACCACATTTCGAAAGCTTCTATTCTCTTAGTGTCCAAACTATTTATCGTCCTTGTTTCACTTACATACATGGCTACACTCCATACAAATACTTTCAGAAACTTCTTCCTGACACTTAAAGCTATACTTGATGTTAACAAATTTCTCTTTGAAACGCCCCTTAGAAAAATTATACACGACTGTGCTTAAACTGACACACAATATTTTTAGCGCAACGCAATCTGACTTTCAATAATCCCTACAAGAGAATGGCCCTCACTAACATTAACCTATATGTTTCACAAATCACTTGCCTCACAAAAATCTTCGTTACTCGAACTACTGCAATACAGCGAGCGCCACTACTGCCAGCTAACTAAAAGATTCAAACTACGGAAGTCACTAACTACTGATAGGCACAGTTAGCAAATGAAAGATTTTAATAGAGAACAAACAATGTATTTACTTCACTAGTCATAATATATATAGCAGTTCATGACACCAATTCTTACAAATTTCAAAACTCCGCCATCTCTCTCCCCACGTCCACCACTGCTGGCGGCTCACCTCCAACTGCGGAACGCTACGCGCTGTTAGCATCTAGCTGCCGCTGCCCAACACTACAATGGCAGACAACAATGCAAACCAGTCACAGACTGCACACGGCACAGCCAGTGATTTTTATACAGAGCGCTATGTGGCGGCGGCGTTAGCAATAAAACAACCTAAACAGCCTACTTACATCTTCTTCAGAAATGCTTTCCTTGCCATTTGCCAGTCTACATTTTATATCCTCTCTACTTCGACCATCATCAGTTATTTTGCTCCCCAAATAGCAAAACTTCTTTACTACTTTAAGCGTGTCATTTCCTAATCTAAATCTCTCTGCATCACCCGATTTGATTCGACTACATTCCATCATCCTTGTTTTGCTTTTGTTGATGTTCATCTTATATCCTCCTTTCAAGACAATGTCCATTCCGTTCAACTGCTCTTCCAAGTCCTTTGCTGTCTCTGACAGAATTACTATGTCATCGGCGAACCCGAAAGTTTTTATTTCTTCTCCATGGATTTTAATACCTACTCCAAATTTTTCTTTTGTTTCCCTTACTGCTTGCTCAATATACAGATTGAACAACATCGGGGAGAGGCTACAACCCTGTCTCACTCCCTTCCCAACCGCTGCTTCCCTTTCATGTCACTCGACTCTTGTAACTGCCATCTGGTTTCTGTACAAATTGTAAATAGATTTTCGCTCCCTGTATTTTACTCCTGCCTCCTTCAGAATTTGAAAGAGTATTCCAGTCAACATTGTCAAAAGCTTTTTCTAAGTCTACAAATGCTAGGAAAGTAGGTTTGCTTTTCCTTAATCTAGCTTCTAAGATAAGTCGTAGGGTCAATATTGCCTCACGTGTTCCAATATTTCTACGGAATGCAAACTGATCTTCCCCGAAGTCGGCTTCTACTAGTTTTTCCATTCGTCTGTAAAAAATTTGTGTTAGTATTTTGCAGAAGTGACTTATTAAACTGATAGTTCACTAATTTTCACATCTGTCAACACCTGCTTTCTTTGGGATTGGAATTATTATATTCTTCTTGAAGTCTGAGGGTATTTCGCCTGTCTCATACATCTTGCTCACCGGATGGTAGAGTTTTGTCAGGACTGGCTCTCCCAAGGCAGTTAATAGTTCTAATGGAATGTTGTCACTCCCGGAGCTTTGTCTTTCAGTGTTCTGTCAAACTCTTCACGCAGTATCATATCTCCCATTTCATCTTCATCTACACCCTTTTCCATTTCCATAATATTGCCCTCAAGAATATCGCCCTTGTATAGACCCTCTATATGCTCCTTCCCCGTTTCTGCTTTCCCTTCTTTGCTTAGAACTGGGTTTCCATCTGAGCTCTTGATATTCATACTAGTGGGTCTCTTTTCTCCAAAGGTCTCTTTGGTTTTCCTGTAGGCAGCATGTATCTTACACCTAGTGTGATAAGCCTCTACATCCTTACATTTGTCCTCTAGTTATCCCTGCTTAGCTATTTTTCCCTTCCTGTCGATCTCTTTTTTGAGACGTTTGTATTCCTTTTTGCCTGCTTTATTTACTGCATTTTTGTATTTTCTCCTTTTATCAATTAAATTCAGTACTTCTACTGTTGCACAAGGATTTCTACTAGCCCTTGTCTTTTTACCTACTTGATTCTCTGCTGCCTTCACCACTTCATCCCTCAAAGGTACCCATTCTTCTTCTACTGTATTTCTTCCCTCATTCTTGTCAATTGTTCCCTTATGCTCTCCCTGAAACTCTGTACAACCTCTGGTTAAGTCAGTTTATCCAGATCCCATCTCCTTAAATTCCCACCTTTTTGCAGTTTCTTCAGTTTTAATCTATAGTTCATACCAAATAGATTGTGGTCAGAGTCCACACCTGCCCCTGGAAATGTCTTACAATATAAAACCTGGTTACGAAATGTCTGTCTTACCATTATATAATCTACCTGAAACCTGTCAGTATCTCCAGGCTTCTTCCATGTATACAATCTTCTTTTATTATTCTTGAACCAAGTGTTAGCTATGATTAGGTTGTGCTCTGTGCAAAATTCTACCATGCCACTTCCTCTTTCGTTTCTTACCCCCAATCCATATTCAACTACAACGTTTCCTTCTCTCCCTTTTCCTACTGACGAATTCCAGTCACCCGTGACTATTAAATTTTCGTCTCCCCTCAGTACCTGAATAATTTCTTTTGTCTCATCGTACATTTCATCAATTTTTCGTCATCTTCAGAGCTTGTTGGCATATAAAATTGTACTCTCGTGGTATGCGTGGGGTTCGCGTCTTTCTAGGCTTCAATAATGCGTTAACTATGCTGTTCGTAGTGGCTCATCCGCTTATCCTCATTTCTATTTTTTTTATCCGTTACTAAACCTACTCCTCATTACCGTTATTTTATTTTGTATTTATGTTACTGTAGTCACCTGACCATAAGTCTTGATCCTCCTGCCACCGAACTTCTCTAATTCCCACTACATCTAACTTTAACCTATCCATTTCCCTTTTTAAATTTTCTAACCTACCTGCCTGATTAAGGGATCTGATATTCCACGCTCCGATCCGTAGAACGCCAGTTTTCTTTCTCCTGATAACGACATCCTCTCGAGTAGTCCCCGCCCGGAGATCCGAATGGGGGACTATTTTACCTCCGGAATGTTTTACCCAAGAGGACGCCATCATCATTAAACCATACAGTAAAGCTACATGCCCTCGGGAAAAATTACGGCCGTAGTTTCCCCCATTGCTTTCAGCCGTTCGCAGTACTAGCACAGCACGGCCGTTTTGGTTAGTGTTACAAGACCAGATCAGTCAATCATCCAGACTGTTTCCCCTGCAACTACTGAAAAGGCTGCTGCCCCTCTTCAGGAACCACACGTTTGTCTGGCCTCTCAACAGATACCCCTCCGTTGTGGTTGCACCTACGGTACGGCTATCTGTATTGCTGAGGCACGCAAGCCTCCCCACCAACGGCAAGGTCCACGGTTCATCGGGGGAAAAAATTCTTACGTAAAAAAAAATATAATCAAGGAACAAAGGCATGATCGCCAGCTCGATTTCAGGGAGGTTCTGCTTAGCGATATAATATGAATACGAAAGAAGACCCAAGACCACGAGAAGTGTTCTTTCCTTACACCTTCGAACAATGCGTCACCAACACTTTTCTTTATTGGCTCTGAAAATAAATAAATAAATACAAAAAAAAGACTTATACAAGATTATGGTTATCAACATAGAGTTTATCAGAGCCAATATTACTAAATAAGTCAGACACACGATTTTAACAATATGCTCTACTCAACCAGAAGGAGAGTACATGAAGGATGTATGCTTGCGTCAAGATAGCTAGACGACAAAGAGCATTAATGTAGCGAGAATAACTGAAGTAAGCGTTTTCACTTGTTTTTGCAAAAAGCTGCATAGATTTCAGTTGTTTCAGTAATCCTGGTTCGTCTGTAAAGTCTCTGGCCAAGTATTAATCTTTTGGTTTTAAAGACATACAGTATTTCACACACAGAATAAACGGAAATTCAGATTGATTATAACATCAACATATTCTTAGCTGTATACAAGTATTTTATGATTTAGACTTTCAAGTGGCTTCATGGAGGTTGGATAAATACATGTCAAGGGTAATAATGCTATACAGTAAAACAATGTCCGTTATTTCCCCCAGCATCATGACCACAGCGTCTGGGTGCACATGGTCCAGATAATGTTCCTGTAATATGTGCATGGCTTGAAAGTTAGTTGACGGTAGGGAAAGTATACTGTATCGAATATTTTAAAATTAAAAAAGCTACTGGGTGCGTATTATACCCAAATAAATCGCCAGAGCAGAGGTGTCTATTTCACTTGATTCCTTCGGTAGTATCTCAAGGTGAAACAACCTTGTTTTACCGTAATATTTCCCTTGGGCAGCTTCCTCGTACCTGTAAAGAGAGCGGTTCCCCCTATAGTACCTTTATTCGCCTGTGACTGGAACAAATAGTGATTACTATTTCTGGCGTTGTTGAGATACCGTCACATTTAGAGTCATGTGGTGTTCCACAGCAGATGTGTCCGTCTGCTGAGACAGCTCCATGCCGACAAGAACTGCACCGTAGGTCCTAATTATAAATGTTTTGCCAAAGAAGTTTGTCGTTAGGTGAAGGCGAACTCCTCCACTCCCCTCCTACTGGCAAAGTGGAATTAATTTTGCTTGTTTTCTCAGTTTCGCATCGATTCCCCGACGGGTTCTCCTTATCTCTACCCTCGCTGCTGCGAACAAAACAAACACGACTGGGGTCGCTGGCATCGCCTCCGAGCAAATTACTTCATTGCCCATCGTAAACGGCGAGCGCTGCTTCCTTTCTTGGAGTTCGAACGCGCCATTCAGGAGCAGGAAGCGTCTCACTGTAGTTGGTCTCATCACACGTAACAGTCACACAATAGCTCAGCGAATTAACATTACTTTTTTAATCTTATTTTATATGTTTCTTTGTTTCAGAGAGGACGATTGGGTGGTAGATGATAAACAGTTCATATAACTACGCTATAAATTCAAAATTGCACCATTATCTGCGTGCTAGGTGACATTATGTAGACAGCTAGAGAGACGAAGAGTTACTAGTAACTGGGAAACTGCACGGGTGAGGTTTTCATCAACAAGAGGAGGCCACGACGTTTGGAACGCGGATTTACTGCAAACATCGTACACTCGTAGTACTCAGTGAGGACAGCAAAATGTGTAAGCAGTAGAGCGCACTTCTCAAGCGATGTTGAAAAAATCGCAAGATAATTTCGGTCGCCAAATATATACCTGCGCATGGCCATTTTTTACCATGAAGCTGCGATAGCCGAGTGGTTGCCGGCACGGTAGCTCAGCGTGTTCGGTCAGAGGGTTAGCTGCCCTCTGTAATAAAAAAAAAAAAAAAAAAAAAAAACGAACTTCAGCGGCTGTCTTGCGACGTCCGCACCGAGCAGATAAACCGAACAAAATGAGATGTAAAAAAAAAAGTTGTGAGCGTTCAAGCCCGGTAATCGCTGGGTCGATGGTTCGAGTCCCGTTCGTCAGTTTCTTTTTTTTTTATTTCCAACACAATCATTCTCTTTACTACTTATTTTACAATTGATATAATGGGAAAAATAAGTCTAATCCGATGAACTTTTATTAAATTTACAATGTTATTTTGCAGTCTACAAATTTTTACTATCACAAATATTATAACCTTCATAACTATCGACTAGTAAAAGACCAAACGCATTAAGTGATACTGAAAATGTATGCTTATCCGTGATTTGAGAAATCCCTTATACCTGGAAGAAGCCCAAAACCAACTGTTACCTGCAAGTTTTGACCGGCAAACACGGCTTTCGGAAGATGTACAATTAATCGTCGCTTTCGACTTTACGAAGGCAAGTTGCAGGATGGTATTTTTCGTCAAAACATGGAAAACATAAAGTTATGAATATTATATTATTTGTGATAGACTGCCAAATACCATTGTAAATTTAATAAAAGTTCATCCGATTACACGTATTTTTCCCATTACATCAAATGTAACATAAATAGTAAAGAAAATGACTGTGCTGAAAATTAAAAAAAAAACCTGACGATCGGGACTCGATCCAGCGATTACCGTGCTTGAACGCTAACCACTTTTTTTTTTTGTAGTCTCATTTTGTTCATTTTCGTTCGTTGTATTTGCTTCGTGCGGACGTCGCAAGACACTTGTTTCAGTTCGTAGTTGATCCATTATCTCAGTTTTTTTGTTACAGAGGGCAACTAACCCTCTGACCGAACAAGCTGAGTTACCGTGCCGGCTTTGTTCGTTTTCGTTCGTTGTTTATGCTCTGGACGGACGTCGGAAGACACCCGTTGCAGTTCGTTGTTGATCCACTATTATTTTTATTACAGAGGGCACCTAGCCATCTGACCGAACACGCTGAGCTACCGTGCCGGCGACCGAAATTATCTGGCGATTTTCTCAATAACGCTTAAGAAGTACGCGCTACTGCTTACACATTTTGTTATCCTAATGGAGTACTACGAATGTACAAAGTTTGCAGTAAATCCGCGTTCCAAACGTCGTGGCCTCCCCTTTTAAGATTCGTCGAATGAGCGGACACAACTGTAGACCCTTATCGCTGACGGCCTGTTTTACAATTTTGGAATACTTTATATGCTCATGCATTATGGTCTTCTGGAGACCGGAAATCTCCTCTGTGGGAAGCAATACGAATTCCTTAAACAATGTTTATGTTTGCACATGAGACCAGACGTGCGGCTAAGTTGACGCTGTCTCCCTTAAGCCGGGAAGACGTTCACAACAATATTACACTGCCGCCCAATGAACGCACGTGGAGATAGGCAGACCAGCTCTCTAACTCAATAAAACTCTCAGTTGCTTATAGAATACATCGTATCATTCTTAACAGATAATGGTTTTCAAACTAACTTCGGGCGTATTCCAAGGAGGTGTTCTACATCCATACACACTGAGGACACAGAAGTCATGTGATAGCGACATGCACATATACGGATGGCTGTAGAGTCGCGTATACAAGGTGTAAAAGAACAGTGTATTCGCGGAGCTGTCATTAACATACTTCGGAAATCGTTAGGAAATTCAGTATTCTGATATCCACTGTGTCAAGAATACCACATCTCATTCATTTCCTCTCACATCGCAGTGAGCGAGTGCCTTCACTTAACGACCGAGAGCAGCAGCGTGTGTGTAGAGTTGTGAGTGGTAACCTACAATCAACGCTGTATGACATTACCAGAGAGATCAAAATGAGACGTACGACGAACTTACGTTAAGAGACGGCGGTGAAATTTGACGTTAAAGGCCTATGGCAGCAGAAGACGCTAGTGCCTTTGCTAATAGCACGACATCGCCTGTAGCGCCTCTCTTGGGTTCGTGACCATATCTGTAAGGCTACTTGGAGATCATTTGCAGCCATTCACGGGCGTTCCCAAATAAAGATGGAATTTTTATGGATGAGAATGTCCCTGGTCAGCGGGCCACAGTTGTTCGCGAGTGATTTGAAGAACATTGTGGACAATTCGATGGAATGATTTGGCCACCGAGGTCGCTCGTCTTGAACCCCATCAAACATTTATGGGACATAATCGAGAAGTCAGCTAGTCCGGGAAATCCTGCACTGGCAACACTTAGAGTTATGGATGGCTGCAGGGGCAGCACGTCTCAGTATTTCTGTAGGGGACTTCCAACGACTTATTGAGTCCCTGGCATTTCGAGTTTCCGCAATACGCAGAGCAAAAGGAGGTTGTGAAACGTCCCCTTAGAACAATTATAAATGACTGTGCTTAAACTGACACAATATTTTTAGCGAAATGCAATCTGACTTTCAAAAATCCCTCCAAAAGAGTGACCCTGACTAACAATAACCTATACCTTTCATGAATCACTTACCTCACAAAAATTTTCGTTACTCAAACTAATGCAATGCAGCGTGCGCCAATACTGCTAGCTGAATAAAAGATTCTAACTACTGACGGCACTAAATACTGATAGGCACAGTTAGCAAATGAAAGTTTTTGATAGAGAACAAACACTGTATTTACCTTAATAGTGTTCAAAAGTTATATATATATATATATATATATATATATATATATATATATATATATATATATATATATCAGTTCATGACATCCAGTCTTACAAATTTACTGTTTCTGATGGACACCCATCCAGATCATCCGCTCTCAAAACCCCACCATCTCTCTCCCCACATCCACCACAGCAGGCGGCTCACCTCCAACTGCGCAACGCTACGCGCTGTTCACGTCCAACTGCCCAACACTAGAATATTCCAACAATGCAAACCAGCCACAGGCTTCACACAGCACAGTCATAGTGCGTTACGTGGCATTACCAACATAAAATCCTAAACAGCCTACTTACAGTTGTAACGCTAGATATCATATCCTCCTATTTCTATCAATTTTACTATAAATTTTTTCCTTATTTTGTTACCTGATGATATGACATTTCAGTGTCTTTATATACTGTAATTGTTTTACTATTTGGCGATATATATATGTCAATGTATAATTGGTTTGTTTTGTAAATATTATTTGTATTTTTACACTGGGTATTGCCTAGGGAAAACTATGCATCGATAGGTTGTGTGGAGAACCAAAGTGTTTAGCATCTTGGGTAGAGTTAACTCTGCCGCGTGAAGCGTGGGCAGAGCTGAGTCTGGCTGGAGTAGGGCGGTGGAGCAGGTGTGTTGCGTGACGCTCCCGCGAGTTGCCGCGCTTTCGGGGTTTAGCAGCACGTAATTGCGCTCGACTTCCTATGATAGTTACTGGCACGGTGTCGCGGAGGGGAAACATTAGCTGACACACATCAAGAGCCCGTTTCGCCTGGTGACCGTGTCGAGAAGAAGGCGCGCCAACATCCAGCTTCTCCAACAGCGACGGCCGACAATAAGTGATCGTCGCCACCTCCTCGATCGACGACTTCAAACCTTCAATCAACCAACAAGGATGACTGGAAGCACTTAAAGTTTTATAACTGTATGGCAGACCTCAGCTTTTCAAACCAGTCCATTTGCATTACAAAAATACAGCAACTTAGCATGAACCTTTTTTGCTCGTTGCCCCAATTGCATTACCAAGCAGCGTCCCTTGCTTTTTCGGAATGAACCCGAGCGTCGTTGAAATTCAAACGCCAGCATTAAAGTAATATCATTCCATTTCACTGCTTTAATTTTAAAGTCCAGTTAAAGTATTCATTGCTGGCTACCATAAACAAACAGAATTATATTTAGATTACACAAGCACAAATTAAGAGTGCGAGTTTTTTTACCATATTTTAGCTCAACTGTGACTGCAGCTCAGCTTGGTACGTACTAAATTTTAATATGTTAATTGTTCAAAATCATTTAATTCAAGTTCAAAGTTAAATCTATTATTTCTAAATCGCTTAGATTCAAGTAGCTTTTGAGATGATTGGTGAGGAAGCCCAAGACTAACCTTATTTTATTTAATTTCGTAGTGCCTCAGAAGCAAAGTACACTATTAATTTCAGTCACTAAATTGACTTTCAGTTTTCCAGTTTTATTAATTCTTTTGCTAAATGAAGTCAGAGTGTAGCGAAATTTATTACTTCTGACAAACATTCAGTTTTCACACAACACGTGTCCACCTTCAGTTCCACGGTTTTAGTGCTAATTATATGTGCAATAATCATTCTTTTTCAGTTATTATAGCAGTTGTCCATAGGACTGGCGACCATAATTTTCTCCAAATCTCAAATATTTAATTAACGCCAATTAATTGTTAACGTAACGACCGCACATTTACTTTCCTTTTTCAAAATTAATTTCCACCAATGTCATTTGCATTTTTCCTTTCATTTAGATGTAACCCTTCCCTCCCTCTTTACCAACAGATTAACTTCGGTGAAGATTGCTTTTCCCAAATTTCCGCTAAGTACACGCGGTTTAATTTTTCACTATCATTAAGGTCGATAAGTGAGGGGGAGGTCACAAGGTCCGACACAATATTAGGAAGTCCAACATTATTTTCGTCACCGCAGTTGCGGCATGTCTATTGGCGGCAGTAAGACTGTTCATAACTATATAGAGAATTTCGGGTCTGCGAACTTTCTCAATACTGTTTCGCAAAAATAAAACGTTCTTCACTACAGGGATTCTCATTTGAGTTCAGGTAGAATTTCCGTAATACTCGTGTGTTGATCGATCCTACCACTCATAAATCTGACAACACACCTCTGAATTATTTCGATGCCATTGAATTCCTATTGGTGTGTACCAAACACTGCAGCGGTAGTAAAGAATGGATCAATCAAGTGTTCTGTACTCGATCTCTTTAGAGCTTCACTGTCCCAGAATTTCCCAAATAGACTGAACTCGATCATTCGCCATCCCTGTGTGTTATAGGACCACTAGTGTTTGCTATGTAAAAAAGGCTACACGCGGATGATTCGAATGATTATACAGAAGTCGCAACACGATCGAGATACAGAGGGGCGAAGCTTGCACATAGATTGTTAGTTGACCATCATAAACAATGTAAGCGTTATCTGTATTTTTATTTATTTATTTATTTATTTTTCAATCTTATGACTGGCTTGATACGGTCCGCCACGAATTCCTCTCCTGTGCCAACTCATAGTAGAAAGTTGGACCCAAAATTCTCAATTATTTGTTGGATATATTATTCCAAGGTCCGTCTTCCTCTTCAGTTCTTACGCTCTATATCTCCCTCAGGGCCATGGTAGTTACTCCTTGATATCTACACCATGCTCTGTCTTTCTGTCCCTTGTTACTGTCAACGTTTACGCACGTTTCTCTCTTTACCTATTCTGCAAAGAATGTAATTAAATGTTGTAAACTATCTTGAGTGTTATGATGCGTAGATATACGTTAACATGTTTGTGACAAGTTTGATACCACTTCTTAAATGTAAATATAAAGTAAATTTTGTCCTATTCTGCATCGATGCGGATCACATCACTTAGGACCTGTGAAAGGAACATTGCTACATCTTTCTTTTAAAGATGTATTATTTATCCTTGATTGCTGACATGTTCTCCATTCTTAAGGACATCCTCACTATAGATCCATGGAATGAGAAGTGTATCGAAGACAGAAGAGACACGAAACAGACTCACGTCTCTAAAACCAGAATCTTTCTTCCGTTGAATGTGTCACCGAAAATGAGAGCTGTTTAGGAAGTTTCAGTAGACAACGCATATGAGGTCGGTTAGCGTATCTGATTATCCCGGTGACATTCGATATCCTGAGCTTAGAATATAAAACTCGTTGCTTCCGCAATCCAGTCACACGGAAGCCATTATCGGTCACACGAATGCGACACAGTTTTGGTGACGAACGCTCACCAGTTAGACTGGAATGAAGCGGTGTTCGAAGCACATTTATATCAGTCAGGTCTTGCCAATAAGCAAAACTGTGTCTCACAATAGCACCACCTCGCGATACATAATTGAAAATTAGCGATCTGCATTGTTTCCCAGCACAGGTAATTGTACGGTGAAGATCAGTGTGGGACAAATCAAGACGTTCTGTCATTTCAACCGCAGTTCATCAAGCAAAACCAGCACGAGTATACGAAAATTGCTATGAATCCATTTTAGACCTAGTGTAGTTCACTAGAGTCTTCATGTCCGCCGTACGTGGTGCAGTAGATAGCGTCGTGGCCTCTGTTGTGGTTGGCAGGAGACCAACACCGTTACTACAGGAGGCCGAAATGCACGCGTTTTAGCTCACGCTGGCTGGCGTGAGGTCTAGAACATGACAAGGGAATTAGAAGTGAGAGAAACGGACGTAGCTGGTGGAATACGTAACTTTAATCCATTTATGACGAACGTCGCTCTTGACGGTACATGATTTACAATATCAATAGAAACTGATCATGGCGCCTTGCTAGGTCGTAGCAAATAACGTAGCTGAAGGCTATGCTAACTATCGTCTCGGCAAATGAGAGCGTAATTTGTCAGTGAACCATCGCTAGCAAAGTCGGCTGTACAACTGGGCGAGTGCTAGGAAGTCTCTCTAGACCTGTCGTGTGGCGGCGCTCGGTCTGCATTCACTGATAGTGGCGACACGCGGGTCCGACGTATACTACCGGACCGCGGCCGGTCTAAAGGCTACCACCTAGCAGGCGTGGTGTCTGGCGGTGACACCACATTCCTCCCCCACAAATCGGCGTACGGTTGTGGCATAAGGCTTCCGCCCACCGTGAGGAGGACCCATGTTGACGTATGCGATGAGGTGGGGAGCCTAACAACAGGCGTGGCTGTGCCACCCGCACCCTGCCATTCGGACCGCGGGGAGCTGGGAAACGCCTGAAAACCTGCTCCAGGGTGCACGCCAACATGCGGTGTATGCTCCCGTAGAGAGACAGGAGGGACAGAAGGGTCGACCTCCATCGGGCCGGGGCACCCGACGGGCGAAGACGACATATGGTCCGGAGTGGGCGAGAGTTCCAAGTCGGAGGACAACTGGTCACGGGAAGCGACTGAAATTCTGCGGACATGAATTGTGGGCCATTGTCGGAAACAATAGTCTGTGGAAGACCTTCAATGCAAAAGATAGCGGATAACGCTTGGATGGTGGCAGATGACGTCGTGGAAGACATCCGGACAACAAAAGGAAAATTACTGGATGAATCTATCACAACCAACCATCGAGCATTCCGGAACGGACCAGCAAAATCGATGTGTAAGCGTTGCCAAGGGGAAGTGGCTTTTGGCCATGCAAAGAATTTCCGCGGTGGTGCTGATTGTTGTTCGGCACACACCACGCAAGAAGAGCACATATTCGTAATCGCGACATCGATTCTGAAACCGGTACAGTGCTGACGAGCAAGTTGTTTCGTTCTCACTATACCCCAATGTCCTCGGTGGAGAAGCTGTAAGACAGAGGACTGTAACGAACGTGGTACCACGAGCCTGGACTGATCATTATCAGAACGCAACAGCAAAACACCACGTCGTACAAAAAGTCTGTCCTTGTGAGCAAAAAAATCGGCGAACCAACGGGTCGCCGATCCGTGACTTTGACAAGGGCCATTGCGTAGCAACAAAACGCAGAACGGGAGCAAGGACAGGGTCGGCAGCTGTGGCTGTAGCTACACGACGAAAATCAATTGGAAACTATTCGACCACGTCATCGGTTTCCGCATCAATGAACATGCAACCAAGCTCGGGGGAATCAAATGCCCTATCCTCAGCAACAGGCAAGCGGGACAACGCATCGGCGTTTCCGTGCTTACCAGTGGACCGATACAAGATATCGCAGCGGTACTGCGAGAGGAAAATAGACCAGCGAATAAATTTCTGCGCTGTACGTGGAGGTACAGGCTTGGTCGGATGAAAAAGCGATGTCAAAGGTTTGTGGTCTGTGATGATGGTAAAGTGACGACCATACAAGAAATCATGAAACTCTGTAACACCAAATACAAGAGCCAATGCTTCTTTCTCGATCTGGGAATAATTTCTTTACGCAGACGAGAGCAATTTGGACGCAAAGGCAATAGGGTGATCCTGCGATCCATCTTTGTGCGCAAGCACAGCACCGATCCCGAAATCCGATGCACCCACCATCAACAAAAGGGGCTTCTGGGGATCGAATGGCGTAAGGCAAGTATGGGACAGCAACGCCGATTTCAACTGGCGAAAGGCGCGTTCGCATTCCGTCGTCCAGACGAACGGAACACCCTTACGGCGTAAGCGATGAAGCGGAGCTGAAATGGAAGAGGCGTGTGGAACATATTTATGATAATAGTTGATTTTTCCCAGCACACTCTGTAGCTGCTTCAAATTCTGCGGCGAAGGCAAGTCTTGTATGAAACGAAGGTGCGTGGGACTGGGATGTATGCCTTGGGCATTGAGTACATGTCCCAAGTATGGCAAGTCCCGAGCAAAAAACACACATTTGTCCTTCCGCAAGCGAAGACCATTTTCTCGCAAGACCTGAAATAAAGTTCGGAGTTTGGCCAAATGTTCTTCCGTATTTCCTGAGATCACAGTATCGTCCAGATAATTAGCTGCAGTAAGGACCGACGCACAAACAGTTTGTAGATGTTGCTGAAACAATGCAGGGGCGGATGCACACCCGAATGGCAGTCGTTTGAATTGATACAACCCAAGATGCGTGTTAACCACCAAAACGCGCTGGGATTCTTCGTCCACCGGTATTTGCAAGTACGCATCTGCTAGGTGCAACTTCGAAAAATATTTACCCGGGCACAGTTTGTCAAAAAGATCTTCCGGGCGGGGTAAATGAAAAGTTGAAATCACTAGTTGCGGATTTACTGTTGCCTTGAAGTCCACACAAAGTCTCAATTTGCCGGAAGGTTTTTGCAAAATTACTAAGGGTGATGCCCAGAGAGAAGCCTGCACACGTTCAATTACACCTTGTGATTCCAAATCGTGTAATGTTTTTGCGACCTCATCACGCAATGCGTGGGGAACATTGCGCGCTCTGAAAAATTTCGGTTGCGTGTTTACTTTCAGTTCCAAATGTGCTTTATAGTTCTTAGCTCAACCAAGTCCCGGTACAAAAATGTCTTCACATAGACGAGAAACACTGTCGGAAGGCACAATCTGGTTCACTGATAAGACCTGATTTACTATAGACAAGTTAAACAACTGAAATAAATCGAAACCAAACAAGTTTACTGCAGAAGAAGAACGATGGACGTAAAATGACACAAGTATTGTTTGTCCTTTATATGTTGCAAGAAGGCTGCACTGTCCCAACACGGGGATACATTGACCTGAATAACTAAACATTTGCGGCACGCAACGGAGGTGTGCCCAGCAGTTTGTAAGTGTCCTGATTGATCAGTGAAACTGCAGCTCCTTTATCGAGCTGGAATGATATCACTTTGCCGTTAATGTCCAAGTCCACAAAAAGTTTATTGTCCTGCTGACGGCAAGAGCGACTGTCTCGCGCAATGTGAACTGGCACTGGTACAGAATCACTTGCGACTTGACGGGAGTTCCGGCGATGTCGACGCACACTATTTTTGGGACGATCACAGTCACTGTTAGAGAGAGTGGCACTGCGCGGAGTGGAATGAACTACATGAATTTCCATGGGCGAAGTTTCGCGAGCCTGAGTATCCTTGGTTCGACTCCGATTCCGGCGCGAAGCAAACGGCCTGGAACGGTTTTGAGCTTCCGATCTGAGCTTTTTCTGGCAAACACACTGAACATGTCCTTTTTTATTACAATAAAAGCAAATAGCTTGGCGTGACGGACAATTCTCACGCGAATATTTAGTACCACACCTCGGGCATGATCTGATCACTGCATTTGCATGCCGGCGCGGCACACGTGGCTGAGAGCCTGGCGGCAGCGGCGCGGCCGGGCGCAAGGGCTGTTTACTGCTCCGTGCAGCTCGCCCGCCGGGCCGGTTAACCTGACACACTGCTGGCGAAGTTTCAAATGATTCCTGCGCAAAGTCAAGTGTGTCCTGCCGATCCAATATGTCCATCACTTGTTGAAGGGAGGGATTGACTAGTTTCAAAATCTGTTCCCTTATACGAACATCAGAAACGTTCTGTGCAATTGCATCACGTACCATAGTATTTGAATAAGGGAGTCCACATTGACACTCAAAGGCACAATCCCTAGTAAGGCCTTGCAAGGTTGCAACCCACTCCCGATTAGTATGACCTGCCGTACGTTTTGTACGAAAGAAGGTATAACGTTTGGCAACTACATTAACTGAGTCTTTGAAATATGCATCTAATGCAGACAAAATTTCTTCGTAGGACAGTGTTGCGACGTCCCGTCGGGGAAATAATTTGACTATCACACGGTACGTGACCGCGCCGACGGACGAAAGGCTGCCGCTCGTTACCTTGAATTCTGTAGGCGGCGAGATGGAATCCAAATTGGTGGGACCACTCCGTCCAGCTTTCCAGTCCAGCATCAAAAGGTCGAAATGTGGGTGCAACGGCGTGTTGTGGCTGCGTTAGCGGTGAAGCGGCTGCTGCCGCATCGTTTTGCATCGCATGTTGACTCTGGACGATCTGTCCAAGGGCATCCAGTAAGGCCTGCGTCTGCTGATTCTGTAAGCGATAAAATTCGGACAGTACATCTGGAGATTGTGGCGAAGCCATTACACAAGTAAATCAGGACAGTTTAGATAAGAATACTTTTACTCTCGTCGCCAATGTTCTGGTTGGCAGGAGAGCCAACACCGTTACTACAGGAGGCCGAAATGCACGCATTTTAGCTCACGCTGGCTGGCGTGAGGTCTGGAACATGACAAGGGAATTAGAAGTGAGAAAAACGGACGTAGCTGGTGGAATACTTAACTTTAATCCATTAATGACGAACGTCGCTCTTGACGGTACATGATTTACAATATCAATAGAAACTGATCATGGCGCCTTGCTAGGTCGTAGCAAATAAGGTAGCTGAAGGCTATGCTAACTATCGTCTCGGCAAATGAGAGCGTAATTTGTCAGTGAACCATCGCTAGCAAAGTCGGCTGTACAACTGGGCGAGTGCTAGGAAGTCTCTGTAGACCTGCCGTGTGGAGGCGCTCGGTCTGCATTCACTGATAGTGGCGACACGCGGGTCCGACGTATACTACCTGACCGCGGCCGATATAAAGGCTACCACCTAGCAGGCGTGGTGTCTGGCGGTTACACCACAGCCTCTATATCACAGGATCCCAGATTCTTTGCCCTGCCGGGTCGGAGATTTTTTCCTCATTAACTGGGAGGTTATGTTGTCCGATCTTCATCGACGGCCGTCAAAAACTTTCATACCGCTTCCGAACAACGTCGATGGCGCAGAAGTGGTGGTGTGTGTGTGTGTGTGTGTGTGGGGGGGGGGGGGGGGGGGCAGGGCCTTTCTTAACATACGACATCGCCTCCAGCACCTCTCTTGGGCCCGTTACCATATCGATTGGATCATAGACGACTGGAAAATCGAGGTTTGGTCAGATGTGTCCCGATATCAGTTGGTAAGAGATGATACTAGGATTCGAGCGTGGCACAGACTCCACGAATCCATGGACCAAGATTTTCAACAAGGCACTGTGCAAGTTGGTGATATGTGTTTACATGGAGTGGACTAGATCCTCCGGTCCAATTGAACCAAATGAAACAATTTTCAGTCGTTCATGGATTTCATGTTCCCAAATAGCGATGGAATTATACGGATGACAGTGCGCCATGCCATCGGACGACAGTGGTTCGCGACTGACTTCAAGAACATTCTGGACAATTCGAGCGAATGATTTGACCACCCAGATCGCCCCACTTGAATCCCATCTAACATTCACCAGACAAAATCGGGAGGTCAGACCGAGCACAAAATTCTGCACCGACAACACTTTCGCAGTTAAGGGCGGCTATAGAGGCAGCACGATTCAATATTTCTGCAGAGGACTTCCAACGACCTGTCGAGTCTATGCAATGTATCGGGTTACTGCACTACGGTGGGTAAACAAAGGACCGGCACAATGTTAAGATGTATCCCATGATTTTTGTCACCTCACTGTATGAAACGAAGTTGATAAACCTAAATAGTAGAAATGTGACATGGACAGCAAAATATTAACGTCACTTGAACAGCAAAATAGTAAATCGATTTGGACAGAAAAATGATCATGTCACTTTTTCAACAAAATAGCAGTGTCACTTGGACGGCAATATACTTAATAAAAACTAAATTGGAAGGATGGTAACAAAGTGTTCTACATTTAGAACAGTTGATTGAACTAAATTATCTACAACTGTTAACATTATGCTCAGAGGCGCCAGCAGATTTCATGTCAGTATAGGCAAAACATTTTGCCCATACATAAAATTTTGAAATTTTGAGGACCTTATCATTCGCTCATATTGGTTTCTACAGTGCACTTTTAGTATTTGGTCACTGCTGTAAAGATAAAGAAGTTAACAGTACAGTTAGTTATAGTAAAACTTGCCTTTGCATTCCTACTGACCCTTCCTAAGGCCTATTCTCTCAATTAGTTATTTTCCTATCATGAAAAATTTCTTCGGAATAACAATTCCGATATTTTACGGGTTTGAGCCGTTACCATGAGCTCATACATGGATCTTCAAATCGATTTATTTGAAAATTGCATAGAGTTTTGGCTAACATACAACTTGTAAAGCAGTTTATAAAATAAAAATGTACAGTTCTTTTTCACAACCTAAATCCTTCTGGCATCTGAGCGATGTAATCATCAAAAAAAGCATATGAATTTTTTTCCTCTTAAGGTTTAATTGTGTAATGTACAAAATAATGATCAAGAAACTTTTGTTTTCAACTTAATGCAATCAATTCGTATTGATTTCGCAAAATTTTTGTTGCTACGAACGGAGAAGTACTTTTGAATAAAGTAGTGTCCTGAATCTGTAAATATTACATATGACACACACTCGAGAAAGTAACGTCTACCATAAAGACTTAAATTTATGTATTAATTTTAAATGAAAAATTTAAAAAAATTACTGAACCTGATGGAAGAATTCATTGAAAACAATAAATACATTTTTTCAAAATTTTAAAATATGTAGTAACTGACTTGATAACAGTACTTTAAAAAGTACTTTACAAAATACCCCTTCCCCCCTCCACTCTATGCTTTTACTCCCCACAATCTGCAGCATTCTAAATAAACAACATTCATACATCAGTGCTCACTTACAACTCACTTGTGGCCATGGAAAAACTGGGAGATATCTTCGTTCATGCGACAACACTCTCACGCCTTACTGATCACTTGGTTTTCATGACAGCGCATTATACAGACGTTCACGCACAAATGTGGGTTATTTGAAGTAATGGCTATGAAATTAATTAAATGAAAGCTGCTGTGCTATGTGACAGTTACTCAGTGATTTCCAGCCACTGTTAGATCATATAAGTTAGCAGTAGTTCCAATGACGACGTCCTAATTCTACCGAAAAACAGCAATCATCGGGTGGACAGTAGAGACGAAGACCACTTCAACAAATGAAAAGAGATATAACGCACTATGCTACTTGAAAGGAGCGCTTGGCTGTTATTGATCATTATTTGAGTTTCGAAAAAGTAAGCTTTCGTCGAATGTGTTCCGTCGTGCAACAACTACTTGCGGTTTATGAAGAGTACTAAAAGTGTTTTTTTTCTGTTCCTTTTCCTAGGGCGGCAACATTTCTGAGACGATGGTGTCATAAACTGTTTGTTCAAATCAATTAATCTCAGTACCAATTTTCACTGACACAGATGTATTACTTTCAGAGAAAATATTACCTAAAGCTAAAAATTTCGTAATTTCGGGAAAAGTTTTTGATGCAGTCTTTTCAACCTACAGTCAAAGCTAAAATTTTCCAGAGCCACAGCAGTCATTGCTGAGGGTTTATGTATCCTCCAGCTTACATCTGGAGGATCTCTTTTGAATACTGACCTCTTTGTTGTTTATAGGGCATGTTTCTCAGCCTTCCACATCCCTAGCTGATCAGTTGACAGAAACGCTTTCTTCATGATCACCCAAGTTGGATGCATGTAGTAAGCAAGTTCTGGTTATTCAAGTCTCTATACATAGTTTTTATAACATCTGCTATTGATATTGGTAAGGGATGGTTATATCTATATTAGTCACCAGTTACGCAAGCACTCTGATGCTTAGACCGTGTCTAGGGGGCCCTTTGGACAGATGTAGTGGCAGCGGTCCTCTGTTGCCTTTAAACTTATTCCTACCGTTAAAATTCCTTATTCTACCCAAATTTACGACACTAAAATATAAAATATAACTACAAACACAGTAAGATTACTTCCTAAAGAGAAGAAATCACTATGACGAGTAAAATGAAAACAGAAAGCTGAACTGATGTTCGCTGCTACCCATACTTGCTTAGCACCACGTCGACCAATATCAAATATAATGGTACTGAGTACTCTGATACTTGCAGTTTGTATCCTGCCAATCTTGCTGAACAGAAATGTTATTCTACGTCCCTTAACATGGCTTGTAAAACCAATAGTCGTAGTTGGTATCACAGCTTTATGACCACTGATACCTTCCTCTACGTTAACCGATTCGGTAAGTTCAGGTCTGTTTGTTGCTAGGCGGTCGCTTAGAAAATCAGTTGCTTTAGGTTGGATACAAAGTGATCCAAACTGTTGGAAAATCTTTTTACCATTTAGTGACTGAAATCACGAACAGTGCATCTCTATCTTCATGGGTCCACTGTTCTCACCAAGACAGTCCTGCAGATCTCCTCTTGCGAGTGCTACCCTTAAAGTAACTACGTTCATCTCCCTTATTGTTACATAGATCTTCACCGCTCGGAGTGGCAGCGTGGTCGGAGCCGCCATGTCACTATTTGCGCGGCCCCTCACACCGGAGATTCGAGTCCTCCTTCGGGCATGGGTGCGTGTGTTGCTCTTAGCATAAGTCAGTTTAAGTTAGTTTAGGTAGCGTGTAAGTCTAGGGATCGATGACCTCATCAGTTTGGTCTCTTAGGAATTCACACACATTTTGAACACAGAGCTTCACGTCTTTTAGGTCCTCCTGACGTTCGTTTTGAGAACACACTAACCATTCTCGAGACTTTCAGGCGTTAGGAAGATACATCATCAAGTGCTCGTTGACAGCACCAAGAAAGTGTTGTGACTTCAAAATGTACAGCTCTTATTGGAAAACACTATGCTTTACAGGATGGATTCTATGTTTTGTGACAAATTAGAGATGCAACAATGTCATCAGTATTGACCTAACAGTGATGGAAGTTCAACATTCCAGTGTTGCCGAACAGGATACGTTTCCATCGGAATATATTTCATTCAACAAAGATTAATAATGGCCCACAAGTTCAATAAATCTCACATTTATGTCCAGTTCTTCAAGATATAGCCTTATCGGAGTCAGAGGACATCTCGATTTCCTTGAACTTCTGGAGAACGTACGTCATCCAATACTGCCAGCTGCAGTACACTTTCTAACACAAATAAAATGTAACTTCAAATACACATTCAGCTGTCTACATCTCGAATGTACTTTATTTATGCAACCACTTTCTGCGTTTCACTATGCCATCTTCAGGCCACCTGTCGACTTGCAATACAACTGGTTTTTCAGGTTCAAAATGGTTCCAATGGCTCTGAGCACTATGCGACTTAACTTCTGAGGTCATCAGTCGCCTAGAACTTAGAACTAATTAAACCTAACTAACCTAAGGACATCACACACATCCATACCCGAGGCAGGATTCGAACCTGCGACCGTAGCGGTCGCTCGGTTCCAGACTCTAGCGCCTAGAACCGCACGGCCACTCCGGCCGGCGGTTTTTCAGGATCAAAATAAACTACGCATCGATCACTGAGCAATGCATCTTTAAGTTTTTGAAAATCTACTTGGCACTCATCTGTCCAAACAAACGGGACATTCCTGCGACGCAGGCGATGCAATGGAGCTGCGATTTGCGTAGCATTCGGTATGGAGCGAATATAATAGTTCATTTTTCCTAAAACTGACTGTCATTCTGTTATATTGTGAGAAACTGGCACAAGTCGATTACACCTTACTCCTGCATCAGATAACACACGAAACAAAGCACGTATATTCGCAGTATTGTTATTCAGGCGTACGATCTGCTACTACAATATCGTCCAAATAGTTTGAACACTATGGTACTTGTGCAGTCAGCCGAACATCGTTCAAAAATGGCGGGTGCAGGAGCACTGCCAGAAGCAGACGCAAACATTTAAACAACCCCAAACGAATATTTACGACACACACGTTTTTGATATTCTTCATCGAGTGGTATCTGAAGAAATACGTCGTGCAAATCAATTTTTGAAAAGTAGCGTCCAGTGCCTAATTTGTCCGTAAGATCCTCTGGGCGTGGCACTGGATAAGTATCAGAGAAAATTTGTTGGGTTCACTGTAGATTTAAAGTCAACACAGAGGCGAATGCAATCTGAAGGTTTTGCAAGCAAAACCAGTGGACTTTCCCACTGACTTGCTGATGTGGGCGCAATAACTCCGTTATCTTGTAATTCTTTAAGTTCAGCAGTGACTTTGTCCGCGGCAAAATTTCGGCTGAGCATTGTCTTTCAGCGTAATATATGCAACAAAATTGTTAGCTTTGCCTAACCTTCAGAAAAGAGTTCCCGGAATTCTTTTAGCAAGCTAGCTACACTGCCTTTTACACTGAAGGCAGACGCAGACAACACATTGTCCTGAATATTAAAGCTAAACAAATCAATAGAATCAAGGCCAAATATTTTCTCACACTCACGTGATTTTAGCACCGTAGAACTCACTGTTCGCGTGTGCGAACGATACATAGCAGGCAAAGTACATGTCCCGAGAACGGGATTGTCTTGTCCATTATAAGCCATCAGTTGCGTGCTATTCTGAGACAGGCTTGGGAAGCCTGACAGTTCATTGTGTGACGATTTGTCAGTGTGACAGAGGGACCCGTGGCCAACTGAAATCTCACAAGTTTCCCACAAATAAGTAAACAAACAAAAAGTTTGTTTGACTGACGTATCGCTGACGAAACTACACGCTTGCTAGTTGCGGACTTGGAATTTACTGCAGTCATGACATGGGCCTTGTGACTAGATTTTTGTGGGTGGGCCGAATTCTTATGTTTGTTTCGTTACAAACATCCGGACTGCACATTTCCTTTCCTACCACAAGTGTTACACTGAGCTTGTCGGTAGGGTCAGTTCGCCTGTGCAGCCGCTTGTGTAGCGATCTGCTTATGCGGCGTGGAACGCTGTTTACTTGACGCAGCTAGCGCAAGCCGCCGGTGCGGAAAGGGCTGAACACAACTAAGGGACTCAACCCGATATACAGGGTGGTCAGAAAACTTGTGAAATGCTTGTAGGGATGTTACAGG
Organism: Schistocerca gregaria; assembly: GCF_023897955.1. Taxonomy (NCBI): domain Eukaryota; kingdom Metazoa; phylum Arthropoda; class Insecta; order Orthoptera; family Acrididae; genus Schistocerca; species Schistocerca gregaria. Next base: position 913,977,820 of record NC_064921.1, read on the forward strand.
GCAGGTTGTACTGAGACGTAAGTGTTAAGAAAGAAATTCGATACGTTGCGCCGTTTCCGAGTTATTTAGCATTGAAGTTAGCCAATCAGATGGTCGCGCGCGTAAATTCAAGTTTCAGCTAACGAGACAAAGCACTCGTTGGGCAACACCGCCCCTGGCAGGCAGCTTGAATGCGAGCGCGTGAAGCCGCGATTGGCTAAATTCTATGCTAAATAACTCGGAAACGGAGCAACGTATCGAATTTCTTTCTTAACATTTATGTCTCAGTACAACCTGCCCTGTAACACCCCTACAAGCATTTCACACATTTTCTGACCACCCTGTATAGCTGGATGCTCAAATATATGATCCGACAAGGCACCGGAGTCGTACTGATCTATCATTTGCACTACCTGCTGAAATGATCGATCGGATTGTTTCAAAATTTGTTCTCCAAGTTTAAAATCAGGCACATTATACACGATCGCATCACGCAACATAACATCTGAATATAAAGCACTGCAAGCACATTTGAATTCGCATTTCCTTCTCATACCTTGCAAAGCTGTTACCCACTCCCGATAAGTTTGCTCTGACCGTTTTCCGCAATCAAATAATTGATAACTAGCTGCTACCACATTGCCAGCCACTATGGCCTAGCGGTTCTAGTCCGGAACCGCGCTGCTGCAACTGTGGCAGGATCCAATCCTGCCTCGGGCATGGATGTGTGTGACGCCCTTAGGTTAGTTAGGTTTAAGTAGTTAAGTCTGGGGACTGATGACCTCAGATGTTAAGTTCCATAGTGCTTAGAGCCATTTGAACCATTTTTTGCTACCACATTCACTTGTCGGTCGTAATAGTTAGTGAGGCGATAACACTGTCATACGCAATTTCACTCGGAGTGGCGTAAGGAAAGAGTTTTTGAATTAATCTGAACACTGCTCTTCCTACTGTGGATAATAGATAGGAAAGTTTAACAGTACCTGGGAAGTTGTGGGCAATGAATTGCGATTCGAACCACTCGAGCCATCGCTCTTCGTGAGCACGAAATTGTCGAAAAGGTGGTATAGCAGCTGTAGTAGGCAGTGCTTGTTCCGGCGGGCGTGCAGTGTTGGGCAGTAGCTGCTGCACCGTGTTGAGTAACGTGGAGATTTGTTGAGTCTGGAACTCACACATCTGCATTAGCTGTGTGGCGTCGGGACAGGTGAGGGGAGGGGGGTGGAAAGGGGGGAATCATGTTGGAAGACACAAATAAACAACAAGAGAGCGGCCCTGCAAAGTAAAGACAGTAGCGAATTAAGGTGCCTACAAAAATATGACCGTGGCCTTCGGCACGGAGGTCGTTTGTAGCACCTCGTCGCCAGTTGCTGGATCTTGCCCAATCGTAGCTTATACTGTGCCAAAAGGAAGCTGCGTTCTCGGAATGCTATACAACAATTCAAACAAATAGTATTAGTAGTTTTAGTCAATTAAATTTCGGACATGCAGCCGCACAAACAAAATTTCCGCCACTGATATTTCGGCCGCGTATCGTTCGGCCATCCTCAGAGTGAGTTACAAGACTGACGACAAGATTCAAAGCGCGGCCTTATATGCTCCACCGGGGCAGTACTGCGCATTCGGGTCACAGATGCTGGTCGGCGACAAAGAAATACGCTTACACATGCGCCGCCTGTGGTGAAGGTGTACAGACATTCGATTCACGTATCGATGTATGATCGGAGGCGGTGACACCATGACGACTTCTCTGCAGTTTAATTACCCCAAGAGCCGGATTCCATGCGTTGTCCAAATTAAAACCATTCTATCTGTAATGGCCGCTATCGACAGGGGATCTCAAGTTGATTCCGTATTTCTAGATTTCCGGAAAGCTTTTGACACCGTTCCTCACAAGCGACTTCTAATCAAGCTGCGGAGCTATGGGGTATCGTCTCAGTTGTGCGACTGGATTCGTGATTTCCTGTCAGGAAGGTCGCAGTTCGTAGTAGTTGGGAGCTCCAATGTTAGGCGCGTAATGGGGCCCCTTAGGGATACGGCGGCTAAGGAGGGGAAGAAATCCAGTGTGCACTCCGTGTGCATTCCGGGAGGAGTCTTTCCTGATGTGGAAAGGGTCCTTCCGGATGCCATGAAGAGCACAGGGTGCAACCAGCTGCAGGTGGTGGCACATGTCGGCACTAATGACGTGTGTCGCTTTGGATCTGAGGAAATTCTCTCTGGATTCCAGCGGCTATCTGATTTGGTGAAGACTGCCGGTCTTGCTTACGAGATGAAGGCAGAGCTCACCATCTGCAGCATCGTTGACAGAACCGACTGCGGACCTTTGGTGCAGAGCCGGGTGGAGGGTCTGAATCAGAGGCTCAGACGGTTTTGCGACCGTATTGGCTGCAGATTCCTAGACTTGCGCCATAGGGTGGTGGGGTTTCGGGTTCCGCTGAACTGGTCAGGAGTTCACTACACTCAGCTGGCGGCTACACGGGTAGCGGAGGCTGTGTGGCGTGGACTGGGCGGTTTTTTAGGTTAGAAGGCCTCGGGAAAGTGCGGGATGGGCTGCAATGTCAAAGGGTGCTTGGCAATTACAGGACGTGCTTGGATCAAGGAACAGTCGGAATTTTAGTTGTAAATTGTTGTAGTTGCGCTGGAAAAGTCCCTGAGCTTCAAGCGCTAATAGAAAGCACAGAAGCTGATATCGTTATAGGTACAGAAAGCTGGCTAAAGCCTGAAATAAGTTCTGCAGAAATTTTTACGAAGTCTCAGACGGTGTTCAGGAAAGATAGATTAGGCAGAATTGGTGGTGGAGTGTTGGTGTCTGTCAGTAGTGGTTTATCTTGTAGTGAAGTCGAAGTAGATACTCCGTGCGAATTGGTGTGGGTGGAGATTATACTTAACAGCCGAATTAAGTTAATAATTGGCTCCTTCTACCGACCCCCAGACTCCTATGATACAGTTGCGGAACAGTTCAGAGAAAGTTTGAGTCTCTTAACAAATAAATACCCCACTCATACGGTTATAGTTGGTGGGGACTTCAACCTACCCTCGGTATGTTGGCAAAAATACTTGTTCAAAACCGGTGGTAGGCAGAAAACGTCTTCCGAGATTGTCCTAAATGCATTCTCCGAAAATGATTTAGAGCAGTTAGTCCACGAACCCACGCGAATTGTAAATGGTTGCGAAAACACACTTGACCTCTTGGCCACAAACAATCCAGAGCTGATAGAGAGCATCATGACTGATACAGGGATTAGTGATCACAAGGTCATTGTAGCTAGGCTCAATACCATTTCTTTCAAATCCATCAGAAACAAACGCAAAATAATTTTATTTAAAAAAGCGGATAAAGTGCCACTAGAAGCCTTCCTAAAAGACAATTTCCATTCCTTCCGAACTGACTATGTGAATGTAGACGAGATGTGGCTCAAATTCAAAGATATAGTAGCAACAGCAATTGAGATATTCATACCTCATAAATTGGTAAGAGATGGAACGGATCCCCCGTGGTACACAAAAAAGGTCCGAACGCTGTTGCAGAGGCAACGGAAAAAGCATGCGAAGTTCAGAAGAACGCGAAATCCTGAAGATGGGCTAAAATTTACAGACGCGCGAAATTTGGCACGTACTTCGATGCGAGATGCCTTTAATAGGTTCCACAACGAAACATTGTCTCGAAATTTGGTAGAAAATCCGAAGAAATTCTGGTCGTATGTAAAGTACACAAGCGGCAAGACGCAGTCAATACCTTCGCTGCGCAGTGCCGATGGTACTGTTATCGACGACTGTGCCGCTAAAGCGGAGTTATTGAACGCAGTTTTCCGAAATTCCTTCACCAGGGAAGACGAATGGAATATTCCAGAATTTGAAACACGAACATCTGCTAGCATGAGTTTCTTAGAAGTAGATACCTTAGGGGTTGCGAAGCAACTCAAATCGCTTGATACAGGCAAGTCTTCAGGTCCAGATTGTATACCGATTAGGTTCCTTTCAGATTATGCTGATACTATAGCTCCCTACTTAGCACTCATATACAACCGCTCGCTCACCGATAGATCTGTACCTACAGATTGGAAAATTGCGCAGGTCGCACCAGTGTTCAAGAAGGGTAGTAGGAGTAATCCATTTAACTACAGACCTATATCATTGACGTCGGTTTGCAGTAGGGTTTTGGAGCATATACTGTATTCAAACATTATGAATCACCTCGAAGTGAACGATCTATTGACACGTAATCAGCATGGCTTCAGAAAACATCGCTCTTGTGCAACGCAGCTAGCTCTTTATTCGCACGAAGTAATGGCCGCTATCGACAGGGGATCTCAAGTTGATTCCGTATTTCTAGATTTCCGGAAAGCTTTTGACACCGTTCCTCACAAGCGACTTCTAATCAAGCTGCGGAGCTATGGGGTATCGTCTCAGTTGTGCGACTGGATTCGTGATTTCCTGTCAGGAAGGTCGCAGTTCGTAGTAATAGACGGCAAATCATCGAGTAAAACTGAAGTGATATCAGGTGTTCCCCAGGGAAGCGTCCTGGGACCTCTACTGTTCCTGATCTATATAAATGACCTGGGTGACAATCTGAGCAGTTCTCTTAGACTGTTCGCAGATGATGCTGTAATTTACCGTCTAGTAAGGTCATCCGAAGACCAGTATCAGCTGCAAAGCGATTTAGAAAAGATTGCTGTATGGTGTGTCAGGTGGCAGTTGACGCTAAATAACGAAAAGTGTGAGATGATCCACATGAGTTCCAAAAGAACTCCGTTGGAATTAGATTACTCGATAAATAGTACAATTCTCAAGGCTGTCAATTCAACTAAGTACCTGGGTGTTAAAATTACGAACAACTTCAGTTGGAAGGGCCACATAGATAATATTGTCGGGAAGGCGAGCCAAAGGTTACGTTTCATTGGCAGGACACTTAGAAGATGCAACAAGTCCACTAAAGAGACAGCTCACACTACACTCGTTCGTCCTCTGTTAGAATATTGCTGCGCGGTGTGGGATCCTTACCAGGTGGGATTGACGGAGGACATCGAAATGGTGCAAAAAAGGGCAGCTCGTTTTGTATTAACGCGTTATAGGGGAGAGAGTGTGGCAGATACGATACACGAGTTGGGATGGAAGTCATTACAGCATAGACGTTTTTCGTCGCGGCGAGACCTTTTTACGAAATTTCAGTCACCAACTTTCTCTTCCGAATGCGAAAATATTTTGTTGAGCCCAACCTACATAGGTAGGAATGATCATCAAAATAAAATAAGAGAAATCATAGCTCGAACATAAAGGTTTAGGTGTTTGTTTTTCCCGCTCGCTGTTCGGGAGTGGAATAGTAGAGAGATAGTATGATTGTGGTTCGATGAACCCTCTGCCAAGCACTTAAATGTGAATTGCAGAGTAGTCATGTAGATGTAGATCTGTTTATTAAATTATTAGCTAGTGTAATCTCTATAGCTTCCTTGAAGACAGATTCCCTAGAGGAATAGGTGGGTGTTAAAAATCTTCACATTACTGTAATTCATGGAATGCCCTGTATCAGTACAATGTTCGGAGCCGAAAGATCACCTTAACACAATTTTTCTCAAGAATACGGCCTATCTTCGAGGAACGAGCACCCACATAAGGCAAAAACGCACTAGATTTGAAGGAATTACTATCGGTCTTCCCTATCACATACCGGCATTCTAAGTTTTGCATTGAATGCTCTACGAATTTGTTGCGGAGAAAATCCATTCTACACTCCTGGAACTTGAAATAAGAACACCGTGAATTCATTGTCCCAGGAAGGGGAAACTTTATTGACACATTCCTGGTGGCAGATACATCACATCATCACACTGACAGAACCACAGGCACATAGACACAGGCAACAGAGCATGCACAATGTCGGCACTAGTACAGTGTATATCCACCTTTCGCAGCAATGCAGGCTGCTATTCTCCCATGGAGACGATCGTAGAGATGCTGGATGTAGTCCTGTGGAACGGCTTGCCATGCCATTTCCACCAGGCGCCTCAGTTGGACCAGCGTTCGTGCTGAACGTGCAGACCGCGTGAGACGACGCTTCATCCAGTCCCAAACATGCTCAATGGGGGACAGATCCGGAGATCTTGCTGGCCAGGGTAGTTGACTTACACCTCCTAGAGCACGTTGGGTGGCACGGGATACATGCGGACGTGCATTGTCCTGTTGGAACAGCAAGTTCCCTTGCCGGTCTAGGAATGGTAGAACGATGGGTTCGATGACGGTTTGGATGTACCGTGCACTATTCAGTGTCCCCTCGACAATCACCAGAGGTGTACGGCCAGTGTAGGAGATCGCTCCCCACACCATGATGCCGGGCGTTGGCCCTGTGTGCGTCGGTCGTATGCAGTCCTGATTGTGGCGCTCACCTGCACGGCGCCAAACACGCATACGACCATCACTGGCACCAAGGCAGAAGCGACTCTCATCGCTGAAGACGACACGTCTCCATTCGTCCCTCCATTCACGCCTGTCGCGACACCACTGGAGGAGGGCTGCACGATGTTGGGGCGTGAGCGGAAGACGGCCTAACGGTGTGCGGGACCGTAGCCCAGCTTCATGGAGACGGTTGCGAATGGTCCTTGCCGATACCCCAGAACAGTGTCCCTAATTTGCTGTTAAGTGGCGGTGCGGTCCCCTACGGCACTGCGTAGGATCCTAAGGTCTTGGCGTGCATCCGTGCGTCGCTGCGGTCCGGTCCCAGGTCGACGGGCACGTGCACCTTCCGCCGACCACTGGCGACAACATCGATGTACTGTGGAGACCTCACGCCCCACATGTTGAGCAATTCGGCGGTACGTCCACCCGGCCTCCCGCACGCCCACAATACGCCCTCGCTCAAAGTCCGTCAACTGCACATACGGTTCACGTCCACGCTGTCGCGGCATGCTACCAGTGTTAAAGACTGCGATGGAGCTCCGTATGCCACAGAAAACTGGCTGACACTGACGGCGGCGGTGCACAAATGCTGCGCAGCTAGCGCCATTCGACGGCCAACACCGCGGTTCCTGGTGTGTCCGCTGTGCCATGCGTGTGATCATTGCTTGTACAGCCCTCTCGCAGTGTCCGGAGCAAGTATGGTGGGTCTGACACACCGGTGTCAATGTGTTCTTTTTTCCATTTCCAGGAGTGTATTTAAAAATGCTCTTGAGATATGTGAGCTCTTCTTGCAAACTGTCTTTATCGGATATACAGTGGCCCTATGCACTAAGATCTTAAGGACCCCTGTTGTCTGTGAACAGTGATGGCAGCTACTGGCATGAAGATATAGATTTGTGTATGTTGGTTTCCGATATACGGCATGTCCTAATGTGCCATCAAATGGGAGGCAGCTGTATTTTTCTATTTCCGTGCGGCCATACCACAAATGTGTCGTCCACGTACCTTCAAAAGACAGTTGGTTAAAACTTGCTGAATCCATCGTCTTGTCCTCGAAGTCTTCCATGAATAAATTAGCTACCAGAGAGGAGAGGGGGCTTCCCACAGCAACGCCATCAATCTGATCATAAAATTCACCATTAAAGTGAAAATAAGATGATAAAAGCACATGTTTAAATAAGGCCGTAATATTCTTATCAAAATGTTGGCCGATAAGAGATGAAGAGTCCTTTAAAGTTATCTTGGTGTGCAATGATACCACGTCAATACTAACAATACCATCCGTACTACTTAGCCTGACATTGCTAAATCGCAGAATAAAATCCATACAATTACGAATGTGGTGACGACATTTTCCTACCAATGGTTTTAATAAGGAAGCTAAATATTTGGCAGAAAAATGCTAATAGTGCTCGTTATAGGTCTCATAGACAAGTCCTCTAGACTCTCATCCTTATCCATCTTGTGAAATTGAGGAAGACCATAAAACTTCGGTGGTACTGCACCTCGCACTTTTAAACTTCTTATGATTTTCTTTGTTAGTGATGAATCATTCAGCAAGGTAGCTGTCCTTATTGTCACCTTGTTAATAGGATCTTTGTTAATCTTCCGGTATGCACCAAAATTAAGTAGACCACATATCTTTTCGTTGTAGACTTCCTTAGGCAAAAGGACGGTAGAATTACCTTTACCAGCACGCAGGACAACTTTGTCAGCATCCTCGCGCAGCTTTCGTATCGCATGTCTTTTTCCTTCGAAACATTGCTTCTTTGCGGACGATGTTTCGTAATTGCTCGACGTGTTTCTCGTCTGATTTCTCCAGCAGAATCCTCTGATAGTGGTCGGACAGCTTCTTCAATGAGAAGTGATATCGCCAATGTCTTTGGAGTAGGGGCAAAATTTAGCCCTTTACTTAAGACAGATAACGTAGCTTCGTCCAGATCCTTACCCGTCAAATTTAGGACGGGACGTCGAATAACAGAGTCCACCGGAGAAGGCTGGTCCAGTCCTCTATACTTGTTCTAATAGAATTGTCCTAGAATGTGCCTCATTGCTCAAGACGACCTTCCCAGTCTAAAAGCGATCTCATAGCGATTAGAAACTTACGCGAACAAAAGCTACAAGAGTGATCAGTCACTAATTACAAAATAATTCGAACAACCGTTCTTGCCTGCAAACAATGTATGAGGAGATCAGACGCGCACCATTTTTTTAAGCACAGTTCCAACAGGATACCCAGAGTAATGTACCTCATGATCAGTCCATTACTGCTGGTCCTAAAACTACTCTTACACGAACGAAGATCAGTTAATTTAACTATAATCTAAAAATAATGTAAGCCTAGATCAGTCACACGTTTTAGTAAGACACGTACCGTGATGTTCACAGCCGTGAAAGTTGAGGAGCGAGCACGTGCCCTCATCAAAAACCTCGGACCTCTCATCACCATACAGCCACACAATATCGACAGATTTCGAATGCGCTGAAGTCGATACTCTGCCGTGTTCAGCCAGCCAGAACACACAGAGCTGTCTTCCTCATGATAGGGTCCTTTGCATGGTTACTGTTTATTGAGCTGTTACCGCGTTCTGGGCCATCACTGACTTGTCATTTTCACTTCCTTGGCACATTCGCCAACCTTTCTTCTCCTTGCTTTATATACTTTGGTGGTAGGCGGAGTCAAGGGAAGCAAGGGGTAGCATCCACATAGCGCGCTATGGCGGATTCGATTAATCGAGCTGTCGATAGTCACCTTTATATCTAAAGGTGTTGTGAGGCTTCTGTTGAGCTTTCAGCATAGCCCTGTTGATGTCAGACTGACCTCGACTGCTGAAATAGTCGATAGATCGTTCCCCATGGACTCAAAAGCATTTCAATCTCTGTTTGTTATACAGTTCCCTGCTAACATATATGAATAAAAATTGCTGCAGGATTTGTTCGATCGCAAGAGATGCAGAGAGTAGGAAAATTCAGAATTGTTGACATCACACAGTACTAATCTAAGACTTGAATATTCCGGCAAAACTGGATAGTTTAGCTGAATGGGATGAAACTCCAGTCAAAGCATGAATTATGGGAAAATAAATCAAAGGTGGACACACCGTGATTGCCTGAATCCGCCAGAAGAATAAAAAAAAGACATATCAAATAAAATTGCTGATCTAGTCATGATGAGCCTTCAATCACTCGAAATTAGAATTAGATTCGCTATCTGTACCTTACATGTTCTCTTAACCTGCTCACCGATGCTGAGGTTTGTCACCATATTCAGATGCAGGTGCTTGGAATGTAGTAAGCGCCATAATCCGCTGGAGACTGTATCACATTAACTCTCTGTCGAATTTCCTGACCAAGTTAGGGCGATAAGCTGTCCCTGTCAGAGTGCTCACATTATGTGACTACTCACGGCTCATTACTTTTGTTCGTGGTTATAAATTCTGGAGATTAACCTCTTCTTTTGTGATCAGTACTGTCTATAGGGTGTGGACAAGTTATCATTATTTCTCATGTGTTTCTATGTCTTTTCATGTGCATTCGGTTTGACACACAGCAAGCATGAGGAACGCTGTATCGTCCAAATTTGTAGGCTGTCAAATTCCCATTTTTTGTAACGAGGTTGCTTTACAAGTCTGTGTTTAATCAAGAATGTAACTTACTTAATTATAGTTATCTGGCTGTTAATGGTCTGTAGTCTCCTCCTGTTCCTCTCATTAATCAAATTAGTTATCTCGGCAATCGAATGGCCTGCTTCCGTCGTAGTGCAAGCATTGAGATGAATATCTCTGCCTTTTCTCTTCATTGGGAGCTCCCTTCCATGCACCGTGAAGATCACATCCGCTGCCACGGTTGAAGTTCTTCTGGCACATTTTTATTTCCACAGCATCTTTAATTACAGGTTCCCAGTATGTAGGAGCCTGGGACAAAACGTTCGTTTCGTCAGACAATATTTTGTGTTTGTCTGGAAGTCTGTGCTCAGCAACTGCAAAATTCTCCAGTTTTCGATTTTTCATATGCCGTTGATGTTCTTCACAGCGGTCGGAAACGTACGGATGGACTAATCGACGTCATTCCTTCCTCACTCACAAGAGATATTATAAACCCCAGGGATTCTAAGGCCGAAACTGTCCTCAACGGAGTGTAGTACCTCGTTTCTCAGGAGGTCGAAAAATAGATCTTTTACCTCGCATTTCCAGGACTCTGCTTATTTTTAAGGATGTAGCGCAGCAGAAAGGAAGGGGTGCAATCCGTCGTTCATCCCGTGCACGTTCGACATTTTCGCGTTTCCTTTTCTTGCTGAACGCTGACATACGTCACGTGATCCGTAGCCGTTCTTTTATAACAAGTATTTCGGATGAGTAATTTCCAAATCTCAGTGCTGCTCGTCCGAAACAATTTTTGCTCTGTGTACCTATGTATTTAAAACTGCTCTCTTGTGGACTGGGCCGCGCCGGATTAGGCGAGCGGTCTCAGGCGCTGCAGTCATGGACTGTGCGGCTGGTCCCGGCGGAGGTTCGGGTCCTCCCTCGGGCATGGGTATGTGTGTTTGTCCTTAGGATAATTTAGATTAAGTAGTGGGTAAGCTGATGACCTTAGCGGTTAAGTCCCATAAGATTTCACAAACATTTGAACTTTTTTTTTTGAACTGTATGGTGAATAATCTGGGCACTCAGATATCGTCTTCGGGTACACTGACTTTCAATGTACGAGAGCATCTAAAAATAGCAGTCTTCCTTCTTTGTATCAGCACCAAACTGGATGTTTGGGTGCCTACTGTTCATACGTTCGTGGAAATGCTCAAGAGGTCCTAGGCCGTATGGCCATATCATAAACGACTCGTTAACACAACGATAGAACGGAGATGGACGAAGAGGAGCCAGAGTGAATCCACTAAGACAGAAATCAGTGTGCGTCGTCTTGCGGTAAACCGAGTGGTCGAGACCTCCACCTGGCTTTCAGAGAATCAGAACATTTAAAAATGGATTACTTTTGAATACATTATGAGAAAGGCAGTGATCAATGTCTTACAAATATTTACTATTTAAAACAGTCTTGATCACGATTTATTTATCAAGGTGACCGGTTTCGACCACTACTGTGGCCATCTTCAGACCATTGAGTAGGAAGCTCTTTCTGTTGGAGAATCACTACTCATGTGATCAAGACTGTTTTTAATAGTAAATCTAAAAATGGCTTTCTTCCCTCTTTCACTGGATCGATATTGAATTGGATGTTTGGGTGCATACTGTTCATATGTTAGCTTATAGGCCGTAAGGCCGTATCATGAACATGTCGTCAGTATAACGATAAAATGAAAATGGATGAAGGGAAGCCGGAATTAATGCACGTTCCTGAAAATGTCAATTTCGACGGTCAGTTGCTTGTGACGAAGGTGGAGGTAATCATCAAAAGCTCGAAGTTTTATCCTGAATTGACGCTGCATGAAGGTTCGGTAATGCTTTATACAACAGTGTTGTCGTGAAAGGTTACGTTCTCATACTTTTATAATTGTCAATTTCTTCTCGCTAAAAACGACGTTTGAGCCTTGTCTGCTAGGGAGACCTGAATCTAGTGGCAAATCTGGTCTGACACTCGATAAATCGAGCCGGCCGGGGTGGCCGGGTGGTTCTAGGCGCTACAGTCTGGAACCGCGCCACCGCTACTGGCGCAGATTCGAATCCTGCCGCGGGCATGGACGTGTGTGATGTCCTTAGGTTAGCTAGGTTTAAGTAGTACTACGTTCTAGGGGACTGCTGGCCTCAGAAGTTAAGTCCCATGCTCAGAGCCATTTGAACCATTTTCGATAAGTCGTCTTTTGCTTACTAGACGACAGTGCTATTTCCGAAGGGCTGCCGCTGCCTGTTTGTCAACCTGCGACCGCCACTGCGTGGCAGTGTGCTGCAGGACTCTTTAGAGCCGGCGGAAGCCCGGCAGGACCGCAGAGCCGCAGTCGCGTGCCGGGAGCTCGTTTCTGGCGTGGCCTGTGGGCCGCGCCTTGGCACCGCCACACACCGCAGCCGCGAGTTCCCAGGCGACCCCTAACTCTTCCGGGTGAGCTATAGGCCCGGCTAGCATGACGAAGCGTTAACACTTTCTCTTTTCCGCTCCCTTTTGTGTAGCCTCTGAGCGACGATAGAAGGTTTCATGTAATGCTGTGTCAACTTACAAGATTTAAGACAGACACAAACTATGACTGTTGAGTCATTTCTAGTCGTCAAAGACGGGGTGTCTAGGAAACCTGCTTTCTCAGATCGCTACACAACATTCAAACAAATCGTATTAATACACTACTGGCCATTAAAATTGCTAGTCCACGAAGATGACGTGCTACAGACTCGATTTTTAACCAATAGGATGAAGATGCTGTGATATGCAAATGATTAGCTTTTCAGAGCATTCATACAAGGTTGGCACCGGTGACGACACCTACAACGTGCTGACATGAAACTTTCTAACCGATTTCTTATACACAAAGAGCAATTTGCCAGTGTTGGGGAAAAGTTGTTGTGATGCCTCGTGTAAGGAGGAGAAATGCGTACCATCACGTTTCGGACTTTGATAAATGTCGGATTGTAGCCTATCGCAATCGCGGTTTATCGTATCGCGACATTGGTGCTATCGTTGGTCGAGATCCAATGACTGTTAGCAGAATATGGAATCGGTGGGTTCAGGAGGGTAATACGGAACGCCGTACAGGATCCCAACGCTCTCGTATCACTAGCAGTCTAGATGAGACACAACCGCATGGCTGTAACGGATCGTGCAGCCACGTCTCGATCCCTGAGTCAACAGATGGGGATGTTTGATAGACAACAACCGTCTGCACGAACAGTTCGACGACGTTGGCAGCAGCATGGACTATCAGCTCGGAGACCATGGCTGTGGTTACCCTCGACGCTGCATCACAAACAGGAGGGCCTGCGATGGTGTACTCAACGACGAACCTGGGTGCACGAACGGCAAAACGTCGTTTTTCGGATGAATCCACTTTCTGCTTACAGCATCATGATGGTCGCATCCGTGTTTGGTGACACCGCGGTGAACGCACATTGGAAGCGAGTATTCATCATCGCCATACTGGCGTATCACCTGGCGTGATGGTTCAAAATGGCTCTGAGCACTATGGGACTCAACTGCTGTGGTCATCAGTCCCCTAGAACTTAGAACTACTTAAACCTAACTACCCTAAGGACATCACACACAGCCATGCCCGAGGCAGGATTCGAACCTGCGACCGTAGCAGTCGCACTGTTCCGGAATGCGCGCCTAGAACCGCGAGACCACCGCGGCCGGCTGGCGTGATGGTATGGGATGCCATTGGTTACACGCCTCGGTCACGTCTTGTTCGCATTGACGGCACTCTGAACAGTGGGCGTTACATTTCAGATGTTTTACAACCCGTGGCTCTATCCTTCATTCGATCCCTGCAAAACCCTTTCGGCAGGATAATGCACGACCGCATGTTACAGGTCCAGTACGGGACTTTCTGGATACAGAAAATGTTCGACTGCTGCCCTGGCCAGCACATTCTCCAGATGTCTCATCAGTTGAAAACGTCTGGTAAATGGTGGCCAAGCAACTGGCTCTTCACAATACGCCAGTCACTACTCTTGATGAACTGTGGCATCGTGTTGCAGCTGCATGGGCAGCTTTATCTGTACACGCCATCCAAGCTCTGTTTGACTCAATGCCCAGGCGTATCAAGGCCGTTAATTCGGCCAGAGGTGGTTGTTCTGGGTAATGATTACTCAGGATCTATGCACCCAAATTGCGTGAAAATGTAATCATATGTGAGTTCTAGTATAATATGTTTGTCCAATAAATACCCGTTTATCATCTGCATTTCTTCTTGGTGTAGCAATTTTAATGCCCAGTAGTGTATGTTTTTATTACAATAAGATAAATGACAGTACTTAACTTTATATAATTACATACATGTGTCGCAAGCAAAGGGCGACACACTTAACAAGAAATCTGTTCAGTACTTGCAACTCCTTCGTCGCTGCTATACCAGTGCCTGATCTTGACTCTGCTGTAGAACTGGGACGCAGCCAGTCGGGCGCGGCGCTAATGTCCTCTTCCCATAGAGGCCGCTGCTGTCGCGTTGTCGTCCTGGAGAGGGCTGGCTCAGCGTGCAACTGGCTGACGTCATCTTCACAGCTCTCTCTGCTCTTTCTTTCCCCACTGCCGGGCCGGTGCTTGACTTCACGCTATAACAACGATGACGTTTCCCTTTGTGACGTATCACTGGTAACTATGTGCAGTGACGACTAGAGAGTTTGTTCTTGTGGTCACAGTGCGGGCTGAGAAGAGATCAGTTGCTCGAAGCGGCCAGGTTGGCACTGATCTTCCCTCTCCGTCGTATAGACCGTGGATGATCGATATGTGAATGGAAGACTGTACTAAGTACAACGTTTCTAACGTCTATAGTTTTCTCCCTCTAAAGTAATGAATCTTAAATCGTTAATGAGTGATCAAAAAAAGGGCGATAAGTGCGAATAATAATTTTATGAAAATCTGTTGTATGTCTACTGCAAAGATTCGACGTCTTGGTCCTAAGTGTGAAGTTATCCACATGAGTGCTAAAAGGAACTCGCTAAACTTCGGTTACACGATGAATCAGTCTAATCTAAAAGCCGTAAATCCAACTAAATACATAGGTATTACAATTACTAGCAACTTATATTGGAAAGAACTCATAGAAAATGTTTTGGGGAAGGCTAACTAAAGGCTGCGTTTTATTGGCAAGACACTCAGAAAATGTAATAGACCTACTAAGAAGACTGCCTACACTACGCTTGACCGTCCTCTTTTAGAATACTGCTGCGCGGTGTCGGGTCCTTACCAGGTAGGACTGGCGGAGTACATTGGAAAAGTTCAAAGAAAGGCAACACGTTTTGTATTATCGCGAAATATTGGAGAGAGTGTCACAGAAATGATACAGCATTTGGGCTGGAAATCGTCAAAAGAAAGGAGTTTTTCGTTGCGACGGAAACTTCTCACGAAATTCCAATCAACAACTTTCTCCTCCGAATGCGAAAATATTTTGTTGACACCGTGCTACATAGGGTGGAACGATCACCACGATAAAATAAGGGAAATCAGAGCTTGGACAGAAAGATATAGGTGTTCATTCTTTCCGCGTGCTATACGAGATTGGAATAATAGAGAATCGTGAAGGTGGTTCGATGAACCCTCTGCCAGGCACTTAAATGTGATTTGAAGATAATCCATGTAGATGTAGATGTGAATGTCACCTAGCTTCACTTTCCGGAAAATGCAGTGCACCAGAGACTAATGTGAATACTGAGGCGCCGAACAGAAGCCCGACCTCCGCAACCAGACGTTGTTTCCTTTAGAATCAAGTAAGACATATTAATAATGCCAGATGATGCAAATCAGAAGACGGATAACTAAAAAAAAGCAATAATTGTATTATGTTCTAAACTTAAGTGCTTATAATTGCGACAAGCCAGGGCTACTGCTGGTATTATTTTGTTAAAAGCTTACACCTATGCTCCGCTAAAATGCGTGTATGTAAAAAATTATGACTGAAGACGAGGCAAGTCAGTCATCAGAGCGAATGCATTTAGGGATACCTTCTCTGTGTTACCAATAATTGTACGTAACTGCCTCCATCTGTACTAGAGTAACAGAACGTATAAGGGACCAAGATATATCTTGCCACATCAAGGCAAAGGAATAAAATTCCTAAAATGTCCGCTGATCTGGCGTCTTAAAGCGATGTTCTCGTCCCACCACAGAGTAGCACGTAGATCGTGAGTCCGCTGGTCTGAGTCTGTAATAGAACTACTCTTAGGTATGGGTAACGTTCACATCTACTAAATAAAGATCCTAAACTTTGCTACTGTGCCATCTGTTTTTAATTTCATAATCATCGAAAACCTAAAATGATCACAAAAATTGTTCTGTAACGAACTTATGCCTACACAAGTCACACGAGTAGTAACAAATCATACATACCATTCAGAAATATAAATATTACACATTAATAAACATCGTATAAATTGTTGTACATGGTTCTCAGATTATGTCTGATTTGTGCGCTTAGTGTCGATTTCGTACGCGCTCTGAAATCCATTCGCCTGTAGTTTTCCGAGCGTAACAAGGAACTGAACTCTTAGACGCAAACTACTGATTATCCTGTTCGGTCTCTTCTTTATGTACTTGTGCAAGCAGTCGCTTGCTTTAATCATTTATAAGTCTCCGAGTGATGCTAAATGTTGTCTTTACATAAAGAAAAGTATTGCCATCTCAGTAACTTTCAAATCGTGAGCTACATCCTTAATCTTTCGTTTGTGAAATTAGCGAGTTTACTCACGGCACTTGTAATATCACAAACATTAATATACGCACAATAGTAAACGCCTGTTGGCCTAAAGTTATCGAACAATTGTAAAGTAAAAGAAATGAACCATCGCATGGCAGCGACAGAATCTATTATTCTTTATCTTTGCCTTTCTTGCGCGGTGCCTGTAAATCTCTATGTACATGTATCGATTAATGATATAAAAAAGAATTCTGTTGTTTCAAGACAAACGAGGCATTGGGCGCCTCACCTTTTTTACTGTTTGTATTCCATGAAAGGCGGACGCGAACTTGCTGCGTTCCGCATCGGTTTTTTATGTTTTATGTGAAAATCTTCAGCAAACATGCTAATTGTTATTTTTCCAATCAGAAAACATGTAGTTTCTTGTAACTGATTACGAACAGACAGCATCAATAGCACATTTTGACTGTTATGAATAAAGTATTTAACCACAATGGCCATCCATTGTAATTTAATATGAAGAGGTACGTAGCATTAAAAAACGTGTGTTAAAGATAACTGTTCTTATTTTGGTAAATTAACCTTGATGATTTCCATCGCCTCATTTACTTGAATGGTAATTATTTTGTGTTAGTTCATATTCAGAAATTACCATCACACTGATGGTAAATTGTGTAGTGCTCCATTTCTTTTAAAGTCTATAAATCTTCTGGCCCCTTAGTGTTGTTCCGGACATTACTACATCGCGACTATAAAAATGCACAGAAATTCAGGTATTTAATTCTCAGCGTATGTTATTATAATAGTGTAATCAATCCCTGATTCTGTTGCCAAGTGGCCCACCAAAATATTCACTTTTTCGACACTTTTCAAAAAAATATAAAATAACATTTTTTTTTCTTTTCGCCCCCAAGACCAACGCTACACACTTTTATTATCTACGCCTACTTTCAGAATTCAAATTAATAATCAAAGTAACTAATTTTAATAATACTGAACCTTGAATTTCTGGTGTTCCCATGTACTACCACAAAAAAAAAAGGATAAAAACGGCGAATAGTTGATGGAGTCTTAATAAGGACATCATTCTGTAACTACAATGAACTGATAAGTCTTACGAAAAACTGATCAACACAAATCATAAAAGGGATGGTGCTTGATTGGCAAGCATTCATTGGGTTGGAAATTATACAAATTCTCCCCTGAATTAATCCCTTTTACAAGGCAATCTGACTTCGTGTATATGAATCCACGGTGCGGCCCAATTCTATTCAAATGGAATCAGTTACGACCAAGTACACGACAACCTATGGTTTACGGAGGGCAGGGCGCCGTGAATATCATTTAACAACCCTACGCTGCTGCAGCAGTATTGCATCTCTTGAGCTTGAGTCAGGCGGCAGCAGGAAGCGGCACGATGTGGTTGAGGAGCGGTGCGCCACGGCAGCTGTAATGTTCTGCTGCGTCCACGAAAATGTGCAAACTACACGGACTGGCGTTTTGGTTATTAGAACGCAGGAAACTCCCCTATCAGAGCCCTGAAATCCCGGCAGATTTCAGTGTGAGGTGCACCGGTTCGTTGGCCTGGCCAAACGAATGTCACTCAGAGGCACGACGGTGCGTCACAAGAATAAATTCAGCCTCGTGACACACGTTATGGCCTAGATGATACGCAGTCGCACTGTCGGTATAGTTGGCAAGCTGGGTAGCAAACATCTGCTTTGCATATCCTGAGAGAAGTCAATCAGCGGGTAAAAACCTCTCTGAAAAAATATTTGAGACTAGGGAGGCGTAGTTCTCACGATAAGTATGGCCACGTTTCGGCAAAACACGTCTACCCGGACGGGACCAAAGTCCCTCATTTAGGTCCATCATTTCCAATTTCTGAAAGAAGGCTGTTACGCTTTCCAAACAGTCGTGTCCGTGAAACGTATGTTTTTGCTACTCGCTATAAGAACCTGCAGTTTTTCTGGTGTTAGGGGAATTGCAGCGTTGCCTCCAGTAAACACGTGCACCGGCTGATCTGTCTGTACCGTCACATCTTACAACATGAGAATGCTTGGAGTCTTCTGATCATCCCACCATTTGCACAAGAGCTCAGATTACAGCTTTCTCAACCCACTTTCCGCCAATTGGCCACCTTCGCGACGGTCTGTCGCCTGGCCCAGGTAAAATGGTCTGCGAGCCACGACCTCCTGCTCCGATGCTAAGTGGGAAGATGGGAGGGCCAGAGCGCTAAGTCCCTCTGCAGGTACAATCCACAGGGCGCTGCTTCTCAGAATCACTTGCACAGCCAGGTCGCTGGGCACAGTATTTATGGCCCGCAATCCATCTTTCTTCCTGTTCTCAATTACGGCGTCTCGGATAGAATTTTCTACAGACTACACGTGCCGTTACGTGAACATTCTGCCACAATTTTATCATGCAAAAAATTCATAAACCACATGTACCAAATGTAGTATTGGGGTACACCGAGATCATGACGTAAAACATGAATATTAATTAGACTGACAATTTAGTTAATGTGAGAGAGTGGCGTGCCACCTCTCATTTGGATAGCATAAATCGCTTCGCTGGGTTGCCATTCGGAGCTAAACCGATGATACGTGAAATGATGCGGTTGTTTCTCTGGTTACTTTGTCAAATAATGTACAGGCACAGAGAGAGAGCAAAACGTTTACGCAATGAAGCTATCAGACTGGCAAGATTAGAAAAACCTATAGCTTCAACCACTGCCTAGTGACCATCAGTAAGAATGGGACATCCAAATGGATCCAGAATAACTTTCCCTGCTTTGAAGTATGTTGATTGCATTCGGTTGGCACAGATGCGTATGCCTGAAACACATTCTCAGTTGTTGAAATTAATGAGACAGATGTACCAGCAGAATCGAATGACTTAAGATCTACTGAAGCTAAACGGTAATGACCTATGTGAGGATTGCTTTTGATCATAGAAAACCTTGGTCAGACTGCGCCCTCCACACATCCCACTCATGCTACTGTGAGCAAAAAAATTGCACAGATCAATAGTATGAGAAATGATCATGTCAGGTATGAGGTGTGTAAATACGCGGAAGGGCACAAAATTTACAGCATTTGTATAAGGAACCACACTGACGTGGGGGTGAAATTCCTTATCTACCGATAACTCACTCAAAAGTGACTACCCTATTTCGGCTTATGAACTCAAAAATTAGAACAATAATCACAGTTTACTAAAAAATAATTATCCTTAATTGAGGTGTCTCTAACTGGTGTAACATGGTATATTGCATCCATATATTGTCAACATAGAGAAACTATAAAAGATTCTTTGAGCAAATAAGATCGTTGTGTAAATCTGTAGTTGAAAAAATATTGTGTTGGCATTAGATGTAAATGCAAAGTCTTTTCTGTAACACAGACGACAAGGAATTACTGTTGAAAGATTTACTATGTGAGTGAAATTTAGATGTGGATAATGGTCCAACCTCCACCAATCGGACCGGGGAAAAGAGCAATATAAAGACTGTTTGAAAATTACCGTTACAAGCTTCTGGGACTTAAAGGGGCGAGTGAGTTCATAATGTTTGGAATAGGAACCCGTGTCCGGAAACATAGCGTTTCCGTTCTACGACGGTTTCAAGTCAGATGTTTAACTCATCCACTTCCGCTTCGTGAAATGAATTACGCGAGACGCAGTGGTGTTATTAGGTAACAATTCGAAAGGAAACATAATGAAACATCCATTTATCACATAAGCACATTTGATTGTATTGAGATTTAAACATTATGTGTTTACATTATTCCAAAAGAAAAAGCGATCCAGCATATTGAAAGTGCTGATCCGTTACAACAGTGGCTCGATGTGGTGACCGCCAACGTTGTTACAAACAATCTACCTCTGAACCATGTTCTGGTAGACATTCTCCATGCCACCTGGCGTCGCTTCAATTTCCAGTGTAGCGTCCAGAATTCGTGTCACCAGGTCTTCCTATGTCTCTATGGAAGTCTTGTAAATCAAAGAAAATCACAGGAAGTAGTCCATAAGAGTTCAAACCGGCGATCGTGGCGGCTACGCGGTTGGACCTCCTGGGCCTATCCACCTTCCACCATACCATCTGTTGACCTGACTCCAAACCCAACGTGGGATGGGCACCACACGCTGTAACCACATTTCCTGACGGACGTTCGGTGGCACTACTTTCAAGAACGGGTCCAATACCTTTTGTTGTAAGATCACTGGAGGGGACCGCCAATGCGGAGGTTACCATAGGAAAAAAATTGAATAATCAGTGAAAGGATAATGTTCCAGCCGGTCGCTGTGACCGAGGGGTTCTAGGTGCTTCGGTCCGGAACCGAGCGACTACTACCGTCACAGGTTCGAATCCTGCCTCGGCCATGGGTGTGTATGATGTCCTTAGGTTAGTTAAGTAGTTCTAAGTTGTAGGAGACCGATGACCTCAGATGTTAAGTCTCATAGTGCTAAGAGGCATTTGAACCATTTGATAATGTTCTACAAGTCGGGGCGTGGGATGTCAGAAGCTTGAACGTGGTAGGCACACTAGAAAATCTGAAAACGGAAATTCAAAGGCTCAATCTAGATATAGTAGTGGCCAGTGAAGTGAAGTGGAAAGAAGACAAAGATTTCTGGTGAGACGAGTATAGCGTAATATCAACACCAGCAGATAATGGCATAAAGGGAGCAGGATTCGTTACGAAAAGGAAGATAGGGCACAGCGTGTGTTACTGTGAACAGTTCCACTTCAGTGATAGGGTTGTTCTTATCAGAATCGACGGCAAACCAACACCGACAACGATAGTTCAGGTATACTTGCCGACGTCGCAAACTGAAGATCAAGAGATAGAGAAAATGTATGAGGATACTGAAAGGGTAATACAGTACATAAAGGGAGATGAAAATCTAATAGTCATGGCAGACTGGAATGCAGATGTAGGGAAGGAGCAGAAGAAAAGGTTACAAGGGAGTATGGGCTTGGGACAAGAAATGAGAAAGACTAATTGAGTTCTGTAACACGTTTCAGCTAGTAACAGCGAATACTCTGTTCAGGAGTCACAAGAGGAGGAGGTATACTTGGAATAGGCCGGGTGATACCGCAAGATTTCAGGTGGATTACATCACGGTTAGACAGAGATTCCGAAATCAGATATTGTATCGTAAGGCGTAACCAGGAGCAGATATACGCTCGGATCACAATACAGTAGTGATGGAGAGCAGGCTGAAGTTTGACATTAGTCAGGGAGTATCAATACGCAAAGAAGTGGGGCACGGAAGTTCTAAGGAATGACGAGGTACGTTTGAAGTTCACTAAGGCTACAGATACAGCAATAAGGAATAGCTCAGTAGGCGGTACAGTTGAAGAGGAATTGATATCTCTAAAAATGGGCCATCACAGAAGTTGGGAAGGAAAACATAGGTACAAAGAAGGTAACTGCGGAGAAACCATGGGTAACAGAAGAAATACTTCAATTGATCGATGAAAGAAGTAAGTACAAAGATGTTCTGGGAAAGTTGGGAATACAGAAATACAAGTCGCTGAGGAATGAAATAAATAGGAAGTGCAGGGAAGCTAACACGAAATGGCTGCAGGAAAAATGTGAAGACATCGAAAAGAAATTATTGGCGGAAGGACAGACTCAGCATACAGGAAAGCCAAACAACCTTCGGTGAAATTAAACGCAAGGGTGATAACAGGAATTCCACTGTAAAATGCAAAGAAGAGAGTGGATAGGTGGAAGGAATACATCGAAACCCTCTGTGAGAAGGAGGATTTGTCTGATGTGACAGAAGAAGAAACACGAGTCGATTTAGAAGAGATGGGGGATCCAGTATTAGAATCAGAATTTAAAAGAGCTTTGGAGGACTTAAGATCAAATAAGGCAGAACGGGTAGATAACATTTCATCAGAATTTCTAAAATCAATGGGAGAAGTGGCAACAAAACGACTATACACTTTGGTATGTTGAACGTATGAGTCTGGTGACATACCATCTGACTTTCGGAAAAGCATCATCCACAAAATTCCGAAGACAGCAGGCAAGCGCTGAAAAGTGCGAGAGTTACCGCACAATCAGCTTAACAGCTCATGCATACAGGTTGCTTACAAGAATAATATACAGAAGAATGGAAAAGAAAATTGAGAATGCGCTAGGTGACGATCAATTTGGCTTTAGGAAAAGTAAAGGCACGAGAGAGGCAATTCTGACGTTACGGCTAATAATGGAAGCAAGACTAAAGAAAAATCAAGACACGTTCATAGGATTTGTCGACCTGGAAAAAGCGTTCGACTATATAAAATGGTGCAAGCTGTTCGAGATACTGAAAAAAGTAGGGGTAAGCTATAGGGAGAGACGTGTCATATACAATATGTACAACAACCAAGAGGGAATAATAAGAGTGGACGACGAAGAACGAAGTGCTCGTATTAAAAAGGGTGTAAGAATGTTCAATCTGCACATCGAGGAAGCAATGATGGAAATAAAAGAAACGTTCAGGAGTGGAATTAAAATTGAAGGTGAAAGGATATCAATGATACGATTCGCTGATGACATTGCTATCCTGAGTGAAAGTGAAGAAGAATTATATGATCTGCTGAATGGAATGAACAGTCTAATGGATTGAGAGTAAATCGAAGAAAGACGAACCTAATGAGAAGTAGTAGAAATGAGGAAAGCGACAAATTTTACATCAGGATTGATGGTCACGAAATAGATGAAGTTAAGGAATTCTGCTACATAGGCAGTAAAATAACTAATGACGGACGGAGCAAGGGGGAAATCAAAAGCAGACTAGCAATGGCAAAAAGGGTATTCCTGGCCAAGAGAAGTCTAGTAATATCAAATATCGGAATTAATTTGAGGAAGAAATATCTGAGGATGTACGTCTGGAGAACAGCATGGTATGATAGTGAACCATGTACTGTGGGAAAACCGAAACAGAAGAGAATCGAAGCATTTGAGATGTGTTGCTACAGACGAATGTTGAAAATTAGGCAGACTGATAAGGTAAGGAATGAGGTGGTTCTGCGCAGAATGGGAGAGGATAGGAATATGTGGAAATCACTGATAAGGAGAAGGGACAGAATGATAGGACATCTGTTAAGAGATGAGTGAATGGCTTCCATGGTACTAGATGGAGCTGTAGAGGGCCAAAAACTGTAGAGGAAGACAGAGATTAGAATACATCCAGCAAATAATTGAGGACGTAGGTTGCAAGTGCTACTCTGAGATGAAGAGGTTAGCACAGGAGAGGAATTCGTGGCGGGCCGTATCAAACCGGTCAGAAGACTGATGGAAAAAAAGGTCAGAACACAGTCTCTAGGAAACTTAGATTCGTCTGTGAACAGAGATTTGCCGACGCAGCGGTGCGTGCAGTAGGCAATGCGCTGTCAAAATTCGGATGGACCCCTAACGTGTACCCGTTGTAAGTGGTACAGATGTAAGTGTTGCTGATGCAGAACGTCTCATATGATACTGTGACTAAAGCCAATTGCAGGCGCAATTGTTTGAATACTCGTTGACTGGTTCTCTTCAGCGCCATGCAGTACATCTTCAAATTCGGGTGCGCGGCATTGCCGTCGTAGAACGGTAGTGGTACGTTTCCGTACACGGGTTGCTCTTCAAAATATTATGTACTGACTCCCCTCTACAAGTCCCAGAAGTTTGCAACGGGAAATTCCAAAAATTCTGTAGAAGTTGCACCTCAAGTGATAGAAAAATCGATGGTTCTCGATGATGTTCCTTCCAGTAACCAGAATGGCACTGAATACGTGTTACTGGCTGAAAAAGCTGTTGTGCCACAGGAATGGGTACAGAAGGACGGAATGGGACCTTCTCCTAAGAGAGTGCAATCCTCCGGAGCCGGGCGGTAGCTCAGGGTGTTTGGGCAAGGGACTGAACAACCTCTGTACAAAACTGAGTAAGGTTTACATCATTGGAACCGAGACTTGTAATGTGACATCGGTACGGAGCTTCAGACGAGAGACGACCAAGAAACAGACAGGAAAAAAGGAAGGTGGTGAGTGATAAACTAGATGTAGTCGCGGGCGTAGTTGAGATGTTTAAATGTGTTAAATGGTTGATGTCAGCTGTAGTACAAATAAGAAGTAGTTGACATCCTCCCGGCGTCGTGTACTCCAGATATAAGTGATTTTTGTTGGACAGAGCAAAGGTAAAATTCCAACATACACATGATTTCCAAATAAGACTTTACTGGTCGTACACATACATAAATATGAAGTTCCACTACAAAGATAACTGAAGTTCGAAGAAGTTGGCGCCCATCCTATGACAAACTCTAGAGAAAATTAGATCGACTACGGTATTATCATCCTTAAGAATCACCGGGCAACGGGCATGTACACACTCTTGGCAGAATACTAATCAGTTTCTTTTGGAAGTCCTACTTCCAAACAACAGACTGGAGAAAATAATTAATATTAGGGGCTAATTGGATCTTCGGTATAATAACGAAACAAATTTGTATCCCTTCCCTCGTAGAGAAGTGGCGGGAACCATCAAACGAATGAAAAGGGCTAAGACTGCTTGTCCTGGTAGTATTCTAGTTGAGATCTTACAGCATCTTGCCCCAGCGCTCTCGCCAGTATTAACAACACTGTTTAATAGAAGTCTAGGAGTTGGAAGATTTTCTAAAATCTTGCAGATGGCAGCAGTGTTAATGATTAAAAATCGCTTAGAGGCAAAATCCTAGGGGCCGATGCGCCTGTTAGGCAAAATGAGGAAACGTTCAAGAAACTGCTCATCACAAGACTGCGAAGTCACCACATGTTAGCAAGTTCGGCTTCCGGCAGGAGAAATCCACAGAGGAAGCAATGAACCTGGCCGCCTAATTTGTACGCCGGTGTACCTGGACATATACTCTTGGCGTCACGGTTGACATTTCAGTAGGTTATGACGATCTGTAGTGGTCACCGCTTTTGTTACCGAAGGGTGAGATGCAGTGTCGTGGGGTACTTTACGACTGTCTAAGAAGCTACTTTAGCGATTATCAGATAAGAGTAACATCCCACGATTTACGTAGCTGTAGCCAAGATGTCAGTAAAGGCTGTTCAAGAGCTTGGTGTGCAGCAACGTGAACATGGAGCTGATTCTGCAGTCCTTCAGGAGGGAATAGCGGCCTAGGGGGCCGTTGCACATCCTGACGACTTCCCCATTATCATACAGTCGTCTCCAACTGGAATACAGACGTCACACAACAATGAACTTCGTAACTGAATGGTGTAATAAAACTAAAATGGCGATAGCAGCATACAAATCGAATTACATGTTGCCAAAGTGCAAGTTATTCCATGACCTGACAGTCAGATCAAAAATTCCGCCGACCAGAGAAAAGTGATGTGTAAATTGTTGTGACACCGAGTCGCAAGCCCTGATAGATAGACTTCACTCCAGCAACAGTGGCCGTGCGGGACTGCATATACGTCTAGGCGAAGGTAATCCGCAAGTAATTCCAGCGGCCTTTCGCATTGGTCTCTAACAGCGCCGAATTACCCGTACACTGCATGTTAATCGTCACGTGCAACCAATATTGTGAAGCTCTAGTATTAGTTGCACTAGGATATAAGTCGCGCTCCGCAGCTTGATCGACATTGTCATCCAGAGGGCTTCCTCGATGGCCTTCAACGAGAATTCCTCCGAGTGAATCTGCGTGATGACCTGTTGCAGTCGTCGCTACAGCAATTGCCGCTCACCGTTCCAAAGTGGATTCGCCACTCTTCGTCAGTGCCTACACTGGACACAGGAATACAGTGTGTAAGTGGTGCTTTAGCCTCAGAGAGCTCTGCCACGGGCTAGCACACAGTACAACGGTCTTTCGAGTATTTGTGTTGTATTGAACAAAAGCGTTTTTTGGACATTACACTGTAGGCCTACTCACTTTGTTACAGGTATACGTGCGTGATGAGAAGTTAGGAGTAGCTCCCCAAGTTGCGCTGACATCAGAGGCATCTCATTATTTCTCTGTCAACACCCTACTTGGCAACGAAGAGTAGCTACAACATCTACGGATACTCTTAGATCAAGGTTGGATTTTAATGTCACGTATTGAACAACTTGGTAGTAGAGCACTTGCCTTAGTGTGCAGGTTGTTTAGTCTTGGGCTGCAGACAATTCATCTACCAACCAGGACAGCCAAGTTGTATCACGGTGTATCACATGTGTCGATGGCGGGATTTGGATCTAGCTTCTGGGCCCACAGGCTGCTTCTTGGGAAGCCACAACAAAGGAAGTAGGTTACAGTACGCTTGTTCGCCCAATGCTTGAATACTGCTCAGCAGTGTAGGATCCGCACCAGGTAGGGTTGATAGAAGAGATAGAGAAGATCCAACGGAGAGCAGCGCGCTTCGTTACAGGATCATTTAGTAATTGCGAAAGCGTTACGGAGATGATAGATAAACTCCAGTGGAAGACTCTGCAGGAGAGACGCTCAGTAGCTCGGTACGGGCTTTTGTTAAAGTTTCGAGAACATACCTTCACCGAAGAGTCAAGCAGTATATTGCTCCCTCCTACGTATATCTCGCGAAGAGACCATGAGGATAAAATCAGAGAGATTAGAGCCCACACAGAAGCATACCGACAATCCTTCTTTCCACGTACAATACGAGACTGGAATAGAAGGGAGAACCGATAGAGGTACTCAAGGTAC
Source organism: Schistocerca gregaria (assembly GCF_023897955.1). Taxonomy (NCBI): domain Eukaryota; kingdom Metazoa; phylum Arthropoda; class Insecta; order Orthoptera; family Acrididae; genus Schistocerca; species Schistocerca gregaria. The sequence continues at coordinate 914,005,139 of NC_064921.1, forward strand.
CCCCCGCCACACACCGTCAGGTGGCATGCGGAGTATGGATGTAGATGTAGATGTAGATGTAGAGTACAGATATATACTCTGAGAAGAACCATTTGTATCTTTGCCACATCTCCTAAAAGATAGACTCTTATAATAGTAATAATTAGGTTATGCACGTTGGATTTACTAATATGCCAAAATACTGCTAATTTTTGGCTTCTCAAAAGTAACTTTAAAAAGTTCGTGACGGTATGGGAAAGCATATGACTAGTAAATAAAAAAACCAGGAAAGAAATATTAGACATCTACCAGATACAGTGGACTGCATTAACCTCTGTCAGACTAGTTTATCAGCTATTCCCAAACAGCAGACAGATTCAGAATGTGATTTTGCACAATCTAAGGGCTCTTATCATTTTATTATGAACTGTGGGCCATAGTCCGTGTGTTTACGCACCATGTATGAAAAGGAATCAGAACGATACGACTGTTCTGCTAAGCTGGGTTACCCAGCATCACATTCGAGTGGCTCGCTTTTGACCAGGTAGCGGCAACACAAAAAAGGGAACTACTAACGACAAAAATAACGACGCACCAAGAAAGAATTATCCGAATGGAACGGAAATCGGTAAATGTGAAGTACATGTACAGACAAACAAATGTCTACAATTTCAAACAAATTGGATGATTTGTTCAAGGGGAAGAGCTTCACAAATTGAATAAGTCAATAAAACGTTGGTTCACCTTTAGCCCTTATTCAACCAGTTATTCAGCTTGTATTTATTGACAGTGTTGTTGAATGTCTTCCTGAGGCATATTGTGCCAAATTCTTTCCAACTGGGGCGTTAGATCGCCAAAATCCTGAGATAGTTGGAGGGCCATAATGCTTCAAACGCTCGCAGTTGAGGAGAGATACGGCGGCGTTGCTGACCGTCGTAGGGTTTGACAAGCACGAAGAAAAGCAGGAGAAACTCTCGCCGAGTGCGGGTGGCATTATCTTACTGAAATGTAGGGCCAGGATGGCTTGTCATGATAGGTAAGAGAACGACGCGTATAATATCGCCGATATACCACTATGCTCTAACGGTGCCGCAGATGGCAACCAAAGGGGTCCTGCTATGAAATGGTATCCCAGACTGTCAGGATGGTATCCCACTTCTGACCGGGGCGTCTGCCATTCTCCGGAGCATAAAGACATGTTTCGATGCAGCCTCAGCCTGTTTCACATGCAGTCATGAAAATTATCGCCGTTTACATTACAGAAAAGCAAATTCTTATGAACAAGTTGCGAGCTTGTATTTAAATGCCCATCCATTTCAGCATTAATTTATCTAGGACATTGGTGGTGGATTAAATTACTTGAAGAAACATATCAACCACTCACTTTTCACTGGGTCTCTAATTTTATTAACGTGAAGAAGCGTCTCTGTTTCACACCGTGTTGAAGTAACACATTTATACCTCCCCCAACACTAAGTTTTTGTCGACCACATTTTGTACAGTGCAACTGCCGTTTTACTCTGTAACTTTTAGCTCATTTCTATAAGTAACATACACTTTCTTAGATTCGATGGTGTGTCATTATAGCACAGCATGTACGATGTATTTACATCAGAAAATACAAATCTAAAATGCGAAACAAGGAACTGCGAGTTTCAAACAATAGGCACCAGAGACGTCCAAAATGCAGTATTGATGAAGATGTAAGCCGATTAACCAAACTGAAGATAAGGAAAGCACCATATACATCTGTACATAAATACAACATGTTGCTGATTTCTGTATTTATTGAAGAATTTAAACTTTTCTTGTTTACCACATTGTATCCTTTAGCAGCAGACTGTAAAACTTTCAACAATAGTGTCCCTGGTACATTTTTATTGCAACTGTGTGAAACAGTACGATTGTATACATGTCCTCTCCTTTAGCAATTGTTAGTGAGAACTTGTGTAAGTGCCTCCTGCAGGCTTTACAGGAGCACATGTCAGAGCTGTTAGTAGCACATGTAAGTGTGCAATTCTTGTCTACACATTACAAAACACTAAGGTTTCTTTTCCATCAACTAAGCTTTCACGCATCCATCCCGCCTCTAACGTGGCTAAAATCACATATATCTAAAGCATCTTTTCACCTCACTAGATACATTTTATTTGAAGCTGACAGAATAAACATACAATGGTGGGGTGTTGGCGTGTCGATATGACATGACTCATACCCAAACCCTTTAGCACGTTAAGCCCTAAGAAAAATACATAGGCGAAATACGTGTACATGGAAATAAGTCCACAGAGCCAGAAATGCTTAAGTGATTTTCTCTGTAAGCCTAAAAAATTAGCAACATGACTTCCCTTCAGTCGGAATTACATTCTCTTTATTGTCATTGAGAGCAAATCATCGTAATAGGAGACATGAACGTAGTCACTCCCTCCACAATATACATAAGAAGGTAGTTTAATTGCTGTGAGCACTCTCCCGTTGCAATCCACATACCCCACGGCGCACAGTTTTGATCGTATTTATGATGATAACGTTGTCTCCTGTCGCTTCAGAAGAGATTCGAGCTAGTGGTTTTCTTAATGTGCGTACTATAAAGTGTCTCATGTGGAAAGTGTTGTGGTTAGTTACGTAGTCTGGGGATTATATCGGGCAATAGCTCTTTATAAAAGGGGGGAGGGGGGGGGGGGTTGACTGGTGTTGGGCAGAATTCATTCAGTTTCGCAACTGAAGTATGAAAGACTTTTCCGACACCCACGCTATGGAAATTCTTCAACAGAATATTTCCGTAAATCTTTGAACACTCCGCTGCACCCATCTTCGGTGTGCCTTCACATGCTGCTAGCGCAGCTGCTGAACTCGCGCGTTTGCTCTGAATCCAGCAATGGTAACAAAGAGGACACTGAAGTACAGTTTCACAGTTCCAACTCAGGATAGTCTGTGTATGATTTCTCAAGCTTTATTTGTGGGTTTACTGAAGTGAACTGACATATTTCTCTTTTCAGCTAAGTATAATCCTAAATAAATGCGCTCTTAGGCGAAGTAAACTTCTTCCGAACTTGAAAGTTGGGTTTCTAGTCGGTCATTCTACCCTTTATCAGTGAGGGGTTGCTGAATCAGTAATAGAACACTTGTTGCTTTTGCCTACGAGTATGTCCTTGAATCTTCAGAGACAACAACCAGAAAGCCGTCCGTGTACCCAACGATACCGTTGCAACGTCTCGCTAATCATGCATGGCTGGCAACGTTTCGGTGGCTGGATACTAAGGAACTGGACAACAGATTGTGCATTTAGGACAGTAATACCTTCGATTTCCTTTAGCTGTCCAGCCAGCCACTCAATAACACGCCCTCTGCACTAATCCACCAGACTACTGCAGAGGCATTGTGGGGTCTGGAGATCTCTCAAAAGGGGCAAACATCGCCATCCACCGGAGATTATCGATGGCACTTGCTATGTCCACTTAAAAGGTATGGCGTCCACCTCGTTTACCGTCATATTTATTACTTCATTAACAGATTTTCCTATTCTGAATCAAAACTGACACTAGTGCAGCCCCTGAAGCTCTCTGTATCTCTGTAAATGGCCACACAGAGGACTTCCTTGACTTTGGCGAGAGTGTTTGTGATGCATTTGTACATATATCTCTCTTCGCGTCTGATGCGTCCTTGTCGTCTCAATTTATCACTGTCCTTGATGTTTTCCATCTCTCCAGAATAGCCCTAGTAAAGTGAGTCGTTAAGAATAGATATTAAAGGAGGCAATATCTGTGGATCTACATCCTGCAAGATTGCGAGGTGCCAGGGATAGCAGTGTATTTAACACTAAATTCTTCTCGAATCTTCATATGGAAATGATGCTTTAAGCCCACCCCCCCCTTTTCTAACTCCTACTTTTGCTGTTGCACATGGATTAAGAAGACACGCGAACTGAATGTAATCGACCCTGCAAGTAAAGTAGAAAAGAGTTTGGCACCTGCAATAATTTAATTGGATAGAAATTAAGGGAAGTTTCATTAACGTAGTGAATAATGAAAGGGTTGCTCTACCGATTAACAGAATGAAAGTTGTGTCCAAAATAACAATTTGATTTATTATGACTAAACTCAAAATAATAAACAAAACACACGAAATATTTACAATTCATCAAATTGGATACTCAAATAAATGCTGTGAAGCTGAATTGTCCATAAACTAGATGTGACATTTATGACCAAGTGGTATGTGGAACCAATTCCTTGCAACTCAAATCTTAAGAGAAACACCCAGCCAACTCAACATTAATTGCTGCTACGGTAGTGATAACGCAGACAATGAACACCCAAGAAGGAACAAAGTTAGAAAAGACGAACAGGCGCGCTCTGCTGAGCTCTGATTATCAAAGTGCAAATTCCCTAATCTGCCGGTGCTGCGAACATACATTACCAAGCTGTCTTCTTAACTGCCAGGATACGATCTGGCGTACCAGAAGCCATGGCTGGTTGCTTCGACGTCCCGTCGTGGTGATGATAATGTCGCGAGTATAGCCCGAAACAAATTGTCCTGGTCTGGTTGTTCCAGACTAAAGACTACCTATCAATACAAATGCGCCTCTGAGGGAGACGACGGTGGCTCGCCACACAATCACTGACGGTACAGTGATTGATTTTAACAAGCGAAGTCACACAGTAATTCCGACACAGTCAACTTTAGCCAAAACTACCCAAGACAGTCAACATAGGCCGCTTGTACGCAGAACGCTCGATTGCCAACTGTACTCGGAAAGTTACGTTGAAGTCGAAACTTCAGCAACTTCGTTAAACAGTTACAATTAAATAAAAGTATATTAGACAACCAACGGAAGGAAGGCTGTCCAGAGCAGCGAGAGCTCAGTCTTGTAACCTGCTCCGACCGAACGGGGAGAGCCGACCCTCACAAGAGCATCCGTACAAACGGAACACAGAACATTCCCGCCCCCACGACAGTGGCCGTGGTTAAACATTCCAACTCGAAAACCGGCGGAAAATTCCACTCTATTGCCGAAGCACTACCTTTCCGCCAATGGAGATTCTTGGCGCCAATTTCTGCGCCGATTTTGCTACGTCACGGAGCTATGCCCTGAGCAAGCCAATCACAGTTACGATTTTGCAGAAAACGCGGTAATTTTCCCTGCCAAGACTGCCTGGGAACACAAGTCTTTCCCACGCCTCGCTGGTAGCCCGCCAGAAACGGTCTTCACCAACTTCCTGCGAAGTAACGGAATCTCTAGCCCAGCCGCTCCGTCAGGCCCATGTGGGAGTTGACAATGTCAGCATCTGGAAAGCATTCACTCGACTCCCTCACACCTGTCGGCTTTACCCTTTAAAGATCATCAGAGCCCACCTGTCACCGGACCAACCGGATGACGAGAGACGCTGCGTGGGAAGTCCGCGTGTGAAGTGCCAGTAGTGTCAGTGTAGCCCTAACCGCCGTCTGCTTCACGTCTGCTGTGCAGCGAGCTACCTTAATTTAAGTTTTAACAGTATTTTTCTTACTTGTCACTTCTTCTTCCCTGTGTTTTTGCTTTTAGGAAGCTTTAATTGTCGAGTGCTATTAATAGTATTCCATAGATTTCGTGTGTGTTTTGAATACAGTCAGAGAGTCCCTTTAGTCAGTCACAGTGCTAGTAGTGCTAGTGTTTGTTTTGAATACAGTCCAGGGACAGGTAGTGCTATTTTCATTGTTTTCTACACGAAGTGGTTAGCAATCACAGTTTAGTCAATAATCAGCCGCCTTTAGTGAATTAGCAGTCTAGTTAAAAGCTGATTAAGTCTCTTCAGTAAATTGATTCCTTAGGATGGATAGGATGTGTGACTGCTGTGTACGGACGCAGGAGGAGCTGGCCACTCTTCGCGATCAGCTGAGCGTGTTGATGGCCGCGGTCAGCCGTCTTCAGGCTGCTGCCTGGGAGTGTAGCGGCAGTGGGGAGTCTGGTGCGTCGCAAGGTACACCCCAGGTGTTACATGCTTCACCCACTGTCCCTGCCGTCGAGACCTCTTCGCGGGTACCGGGCGCGGTTGGGCCACCCTCTCCCCAAGGGGAGTGGCGGGTTCAGCGGCGTTAGCGGCGCCCGAGGCGAAGGGTCAATGTGGAAGCTGGCCATGTGGCGTCGCCCGCTCTGCCTGTGAGTGGACATGTGGCTGCTCCTTCAGCAAGGTCCGCGCAGGCACACGGGGGGAGGGGTTTATTAGTTATTGGGAGCTCCAACGTTAGGCGGGTGATGGAGCCCCTTAGGGAAATAGCGGAAAGGTCGGGGAAGAAGGCCAGTGTTCACTCTGTCTGCTTGCCGGGGGGTCTCATCCGAGATGTGGAGGAGGCCCTACCGGCGGCGATAGAGAGCACTGGGTGCACCCGACTGCAAATTGTTGCTCATGTCGACACCAATGACTCCTGCCGTCTGGGTTCAGAGGTCATCCTCAGTTCGTACAGGCGGTTGGCGGAGTTGGTGAAGGCGGAAAGCCTCGCTCGCGCGGTGGAATCAGAGCTGACTATTTGTAGTATCGTTCCCAGAACCGATCGCGGTCCTCTGGTTTGGAGCCGAGTGGAAGGCTTAAACCAGAGGCTCAGACGATTCTGCGGAGAGCTGGGGTGCAAATTTCTCGACCTCCGCTATCGGGTGGAGAAATGTAGGGTCCCCCTGAATAGGTCAGGCGTGCACTACACGCCGGAAGCGGCTACGAGGGTAGCGGAGTACGTGTGGAGTGCACATGGGGTTTTTTTAGGTTAGAGAATTCCATCCCTAGGCCCGACAAGACACCTCCTGAGACGCGGCAAGGCAGGAGTAGGCAAAATGCAACAGGGAATAACAATATTAATGTGCTAATAGTAAACTGCAGGAGCGTCTATAGAAAGGTCGCAGAACTGCTCTCATTAATAAACGGTCACAACGCCCATATAGTACTAGGGACAGAAAGTTGGCTGAAACCACATGTAAACAGTAATGAAATCCTAAACTCAGATTGGAATGTATACCGCAGAGATAGGCTGGACAGTGAAGGGGGAGGCGTGTTTATAGTGATAAGAAGTGCAATAGTATCGAATGAAATTGACGGAGATTCGAATTGTGAAATGATTTGGGTGAACGTCATGGTTAAAGCAGGCTCAGACATGGTAATTGGATGTCTCTATAGGCCCCCGGGCTCAGCAGCTGTTGTGGCTCAGCATCAGAAGAATAATTTGGAAAATATCTCGAGTAGATTTCCCCACCATGTTATAGTTCTGGGTGGAGATTTTAATTTGCCGGATATAGACTGGGAGACTCAAACGTTCACAACGGGTGGCAGGGACAAAGAATCCGGTGAAATATTTTTAAGTGCTTTATCTGAAAACTACCTTGAGCAGTTAAACAGAGAACCGACTCGTGGCGATAACATATTAGACCTTTTGGTGACAAACAGACCCGAACTATTTGAATCAGTTAATGCAGAACAGGGAATCAGCGATCATAAAGCGGTTACTGCATCGATGATTTCAGCCGTAAATAGAAATATTAAAAAAAGGTAGGAAGATTTTTCTGTTTAGCAAAAGTGAGAAAAAGCAGATTACAGAGTACCTGACGGCTCAACACAAAAGTTTTGTCTCAAGTACAGATAGTGTTGAGGATCAGTGGACAAAGTTCAAAACCATCGTACAATATGCGTTAGATAAGTATGTGCCAAGCAAGATCGTAAGAGATGGGAAAGAGCCACCGTGGTACAACAACCGAGTTAGAAAACTTCTGCGGAAGCAAAGGGAACTTCACAGCAAACATAAACATAGCCAAAGCCTTGCACACAAACAATAATTACGCGAAGCGAAATGTAGTGTGAGGAGGGCTATGCGAGAGGCTTTCAATGAATTCGAAAGTAAAGTTCTATGTACTGACAACAGAGGGATAGAGAAACAATTAAAATCGCTCAAAAGAGGAAAGGCCGCTGGTCTTGATGGGATACCAGTTCGATTTTACACAGAGTACGCGAAGGAACTTGCCCCTCTTCTTGCAGCGGTGTACCGTAGGTCTCTAGAAGAGCGAAGCGTTCCAAAGGATTGGAAAAGGGCACAGGTCATCCCCGTTTTCAAGAAGGGCGTCGAACAGATGTGCAGAACTATAGACCTATATCTCTAACGTCGATCAGTTGTAGAATTTTGGAACACGTATTATGTTCGAGTATAATGTCTTTTCTGGAGACTAGAAATCTACTCTGTAGGAATCAGCATGGGTTGCGAAAAAGACGGTCGTGTGAAACCCAGCTCGCGCTATTCGTCCACGAGACTCAGAGGGCCTTAGACACGGGTTCACAGGTAGATGCCGTGTTTCTTGACTTCCGCAAGGCGTTTGACACAGTTCCCCACAGTCGTTTAATGAACAAAGTAAAAGCATACGGACTATCAGATCAGTTGTGTGATTGCATTGAGGAGTTCCTAGATAACAGAACGCAGCATGTCATTCTCAATGGAGAGAAGTCTTCAGAAGTAAGAGTGATTTCAGGTGTGCCGCAGGGGAGTGTCATAGGACCGTTGCTATTCACAATATACATAAATGACCTGGTGGACGACATCGGAAGTTCACTGAGGCTTTTTGCAGATGATGCTGTGGTGTATCGAGAGGTTGCAACAATGGAAAATTGTACAGAAATGCAGGAGGATCTGCAGCGAATTGACGCATGGTGCAGGGAATGGCAATTGAATCTCAATGTAGACAAGTCTAATGTGATGCGAATACATAGAAAGATAGGTCCCTTATCATTTAGCTACAAAATAGCAGGTCAGCAACTGGAAGCAGTTAATTTCATAAATTATCTGGGAGTACGCATTAGGAGTGATTTAAAATGGAATGATCATATAAAGTTGAGCGTCGGTAAAGCAGATGCCAGACTGAGATTCATTGGAAGAATCCTAAGGAAATGCAATCCGACAACAAAGGAAGTAGGTTACAGTACGCTTGTTCGCCCACTGCTTGAATACTGCTCACCGGTGCGGGATTCGTACATTGTTTGTTCTGTATTAAAATCTTTCATTTGCTAACTGTGCCTATCAGTAGTTAGTGACTTCCGTAGTTTGAATCTTTTAGTTAGCTGGCAGTAGTGGTGCTCGCTGTATTGCAGTAGTTCGAGTAACGAAGATTTTTGTGAGGTAAGTGATTTGTGAAACATGTAGATTAATGTTAGTCAGGGCCATTCTCTTGTAGGGATTACTGAAAGTCAGATTGCGTTGCGCAAAAAAAAAAAAAATATTGTGTGTCAGTTTAAGCACAGTCTTGTATAAATTGTTCTAAGGAGACGTTTCAAATATAAATGTGAAATTACTACATGTGATTTTACTCTTTCCGACAACATTTTCCATGCCTGTCCTCAGACGCTAAACTGCCTACAGGAAGCTTGTTATATTTCGAATCAGTGGTTGGTCAATTGTGCAGATGTCGAAGAGGAGCTAGAACATTTCCCTGAGGTATGTCAACATTCTGTGCTCTCCAATGACTACACTGTGCTTGAAAGTCAACGGGAAACCTATGGCAATTTCAGTGGGATGGAGCTCCTTACGCATCACTTCTAGTAACCGTGTCGTTTGCTGTTATCAAATCCACGAAATCCACACCAGTAATTTGACAAGTTTCAAACCCATCCTCTGTAAACTGAATAAGACTAGCTATCATTTATTTGTGTATGCTTGGGTATCAACGTGAAGCAGCATGCCCTGGAACAGCGTCGGACTTTGTGTGCAGTCGAGTGACGTAACGAAGTGAACTGCCCACCCCGCCGCTGCAGGTGCGTGGCATAGAGGGCGCGCCTGCCGCGTGTATTTACGGGCCAGTGACCGTTGCCACGGCGACCAAACTTCCCTTCTTTTTTCTTCCACCAGTGGAGTTCGAGTCTTTCTTATATCTCGTCCCCCACTTGATCGTTTCGAAATGTCACTCTTTTATACAAAGAATCCTTCACTTATTTTCCAGGATAATCAGTTTCGTGCACGATTCCTGTAATTGATGCTGTCCATATGTTCACCTGATTGTGTGAAAATGCTCTCCCACGCCGTAATATTTGGTAGAGCTCTGGCGCATTTTTCGATAACGGCGTCTATGTCCTCATAGACGTCTACCCTTTTAAGGTAACAAGTCGTGAATAACTGCATAACGCAAATTTGACATACGTAAAACGATACTTGAAATACGGTATGTAATATTAACTGTAACATGCTACGCCCCTCGAAATTATTATTCTACCGCAAAATCGGCGGAAGAGTCACTTATATTACTGTTAAATCAGAGGAAGAGGCAGATAATGGTAGCAGGACAGTTAAGGAAGGGACGTTGAAGAATTGGACGGGATTGCTTCCATTTCAGCTGAAACGAATATCGGATTCATGGAGTGGTGAATTTTAAGGAGCAGGGAAATTATAGGTCGTGTAAAAGTCGTGTAAAACATTACGCGTTGTCAAGCGATAATAGTTGCGCGAGATGTTTTCCTGACTATTTCCTCCAAACAGATTTCGTTTTTTGTCACCAACCTGAAGTACTTACAAGGGAATGGTCAGACTTGTGTCGAAACCTGCGTTGCTTTTTTTGCCACTGTGAGTTAACATTGCAAGAAGTCTGTATGCAGAATTTTAGCTGCTGTCATGACCTGGAAGTCTGTAAACAATTTTATGAAGTAAGACATTATTGTCGCATGGTTTCCGCGCTTATAACTGCCTCTTGTACAACCCTGACCTCTCTCGCTACGTTATACCAACGCCATCTAGGGACAAGGTGGCGGTAGCTACGCGCCGTTCTCTTGCCACAGCAGTGAGAGAGCTGATTGCCCCAGTGAAAGCGATCGTATGATAATTAAACATTCGTTGACAAATATGGCTGATATGTTATCTACAACATTCTTTCCAAATAGCTATGAAATAGACACAAATAAATATACGGTTTAGAACACGTGCAAATTTTATTTCTTGTAATTACCGCAAACATGCGAAATATTGATACAAAACATTGATTCAAAACATAGGTTTTTTTGTGCACCAAGAACATACAAGCAAAGACAACACTTGACAGCCCTACGAATCACAGACGTTGTTAGATGTCCGTAGACAAAATTGGGCTGGTGTTAGGAATGAATCAGTCCTAGTATGGGTATATTTTGAGGAGTGCTCCGCATATTTAATCAAATTCTGAAACCGTGGGGCGGAAAATTGATAATGTACTACTGATTGCAACTTGAGAATATTGTCGCGGTGATAGACAAGAAATTGCAGTGATCTGCACATAACAATTTTCTCTGTTAGTTTTCTGTAAAATGCCTTCCACTGACGGAAAAATTCTCTGTCTAAAGGTTGAATTACATTCGTCGTGCCGGATGGAATCTGAGGTATCTCTACTTCTTTGTCAGCGTGGACTCGAAATACAGCTTTGAATGAATCAGACCTTTTATGACCTGACTAAGAATCTAGAAGGAGAAGAGATTAGTTCCCGAAGAACGGTTGAAAAACATGACGCATCAAAAGTGTAACGTTTTCATTTCCCATTTTTCCAGACTTCGATGCGTCTACCAGAAGATTGTTTGCGTAGAACATTGTTCTTTTGACACGTAGTCCAATACGTCCAGTTGGTTCTTGAAGACACACATATAGTTTAGGCAGCAATGAATCATCCAGACTAATTATGGGCATTATAGTGTATGAATGGGTGAGTGCAGTTGTGGACTGCGCAATCGCCTCAATATGTTTTTTCCATTTGAATGACAGTATTCTTTTCGCACGCATTTCTTTTGGAAAACCTGACTGATCTGCATTGTACACGTACGATTCACTAAAGCTAGCAATCTTACTTTATGCATTTCGATTTGTCTCACTTCATTTTCCAACCTGTTTCTCGATACAAATTTTTTTATTTTTCTTGCCACAATTTTATGTGGTCTTTTGAAGCGACTAATCCAACTTTGAGAAGCTGTAAATTCTTTAGCGCCTATCGCGTTGCCAATCTCTAACGCCCAATCACGCAAAGTTTGTATCGCTGACACTAAATGACTGTTGTCTGGCATCGGTAAATAGCTCAAAAAGTCGCGCATTTATCTCCGTCGCAATTTCCAGTCGACTCTTACGTTGTCCAGCGACTTCCTTTTCCCATCTGTACAATTCACGTTCAAAACGGACAAAGCGATACTTATTTTGAACAGTACTGACACGTAGGCGTTTCTTACCACTTTCGTTCAACCAATACGTCACCGCTTTTTCTTTGTCTGATAAGGTAATTGTAGTTGCTGGTGTTACTTTCGGAGATAATTGATGATGGTACGTGGCACTATCACTCGAAGAGTCTTCATGAGTGCAGCTTTCGTCGGTGCCTTCGCCGTCTGTAGATTCACAGTCTGCAAGATCGAGTGTTTCAGTTGTTTCTAGGCACATGTCTGCGCTATTTACATGCTCGTCTAGAAGTTTAACAACCATGTCGCACAACACATAGTCTTCACGCGTGTTTTCTGTTGATTGCTTCGTTTGGCGTCTGTGGTATATCTCCATGGCAAGCAGCAAAACATTTATAGGGTTCGCCATCACCTGTGAGGGGAGATTGAATGTTCACCGTAAAGTGGCTTGTGGAGTATAGATGAACAGATACAGAACATCTTTCACATCTCTAACCAGTTTCAGCCCGGTATGTTTCGAAATACGTACCAGAAATTAAAAGGACGTGCATGCCACAGAAACGAATATTCGTTTCCCCTTTCCACCAAAACCGTGCAACGATATTCCTCTTTAGTGAACGCCGCGATAAGACGGCCGCACTTGCCGCACAACGCTCACGACTCGCAATTTCCATGGGTGGCCAGCCGTCACTGCAAGCGCCAAGCAGGAAAAACAGCCATGTTCGTGATTTTTTCAGGCGGCTTCCAGTTCATGTCAGCAGCTACAATTTTGCACACGGACCTTTTGCACAGTTAAATAACAGTGCTAAAAAAAGCAATACATGTTTCGGCATGACAAGTCTGACCATTCCGTTGTTGGAGAGCTAGGTGACAGAAAATGAAAGGTATATAGAAACAATAAGAAATGGGATAACTATGGGTGAAAGAGCTTTTGAAAAGGTGGAAGATTTTATGATAGCAGAAGGAATTCAGTTAGAGTTAATAAACGAATTGGTCAAGTGTTTTATCTGGTGTGTAGTTTCGTATGGCAGCGAGTCATGGAAATTCAAAAACAAAGATAAAAAGTACTTAACGTGTTTGTAGGGAGAAATGTTGAAAGTGAAATCGACATACAGAATGGGAAATGAAGAATAGGAAAGCAAAGAAACATTGTGGAAATGCCATGTCCGTTGTCTGGGACATATATTACGAACAAATTGCCTGCAACGAAGACTCATTGAAAGAAAGATGTCAGGAAAGAGAGGGAGAGGTAGGAGAAGACGTGGAATGCTGCATGGTATGGACAATGCTTGCAGAATATTAAGTGGCAAAGTACAGAGGAAAGCACAGATCTTCCGGTCGATACTTGTCGTAAATTAAATATACCACAGAAGAAGAAGAAGATAGCAAAATTAAACTTTTATCTATAAGATGGCAAGAGCAGTACAAATATTTATGTATTTCAGTGAGCGGCACATTCTCGTGTAATTTAGTATAAAATGAGAGTTGTCAGACAGACTTCATCATATTATTTGTCACCGCGCGAGTTGCAAGTCACTAGCATGATTCAAAGGCTATCTATTTACAATTTTCCTCTGCTAGGCGACTAACATCTCTGATTGCATTGTGAAGCACTTCTGTATGGTGTGGTTTGAACACCAGTCAGATGGCTTGGTGGATAAGATTTCAGTTATTGTGGCCCATGTGGATGCGGAACATCTTCCCGTGGTCGACAGCTCAAGCAGCTAATTTTTTCTGTGGGTTAAATTCAGACGTAGCGACATGTCTGTTATTGAGACAGGCATTTCTGAGTTGCGATATTCAGGATTTCTGGTCAGAGCGGTGCTTGCTAGCTTTGCGTTGTTGTAATTCTGCATAACATGCTTTTTAGCTTTGCAAATGTGTTCTCATTGTATGTGACGTTAGAGCTCTTTGTTCCATTCGAGGCTTTGCCTACAGTACAGACATCAATATCGGTTATTCACTTAGTCATCCGTGGGTATAGTTCGTGCTTCACATTAATTTTTCAGTCATTTAGCAACACTACGAGGATTTGGGAGTAAATAGGGTTCTTTTCTGTTTGTATAGTACTTCTACGTGGTCCGATGGAGAACACCTATACCTTCTGCTTGTGAACTTTCAATTTTACTTATTGAAAAATAAATGGAATTAATTGAAAGTTTGTCCTTTATTATTTCTTCTACGTAGGATATTATGCTCAATTTACATCTGCTTACTTATTCTTAGTCCACGTTCGTTATTTATGCGGGCACAAATCACTGAAAACAATCTGCCTTCCGTGGAAGTAACAGAGTGAAAACTGCTTCGTTTGCTTGTAGCCAATATAAGGCAAGACAGGTGCTGCAGTTTCGTGTATATATATATATATATATATATATATATATATATAATGCTTCTTGATAGCTGGTATTAGACAATACAAGGTGCAGCTTACGGCACGCGTATTGTCTGTAAGAGAGGACGCGCCTACACTTAAAGGCTATGTTAGAATAGCTGGATATGTCGGTTATAATTTCGCCATACTTTATCGTATGTTACAAGCCCTCCCTTATGTTCTGTTGCACTGTGAATGTATGCTTATTACCAATATTTCACTAACGGGAGTCAGATCTCGTTGTTGTTAATTCATGGGTCATGCTTTTGTGACAGAAGGAGAATATTTTAAGAACATTAGTACCGGAGTCATATTAGCTATGCACTTAGGTTAAACTGAACAGGAGCTAGCAGCTTTCAATACATAAAACCCCATGGCGAAATAAGCTGCTCTCGTTTGCATTTCACTCGCAAAATATCTGGAGTGTTTGCAATAATTAAACAAAATTGTAAACCGCTATAATGCTTCACTTTCATGTTAGTTGCATTACCAAATTAGTATCACACGTTCCATACATCAGTTTAGTTTGCTTTCTAAGTGTTGCCTATGATAACTTTATATCACAAATTACAGAACTGCTTATGATCTCAGACTTTCAGAATTCACTGCGTCATGAAGCCCCAGCGTGCTGTAAGCGTAGAAGATAGGTTTTGTATATACCTAGTTTATCTCGCTCCATGATGTTTGCATTTATTTCCATAAAAGAATCCTCAGTGGCTGGTAAAAGCCAGTGACCTATAAGTTGGTGGCCATCAGTATCCGAGGTAATTTCTATGAGCGATACTGCGGAAGCACTCGCAGCTCGGCGTATGATCCCTTCTTCGACTTTTCACGCCCTACCTAACAGGTATCATCATGGTAGTTGTCGTGCTTTTCCGAAAAAGAAAAAAAAAAAATAGTTCAGTTGGCTCTGAGTACTTAACATCTAAGGTCATCAGTCCCCTAGAACTTAGAACTACGTAAACCTAACTAACGTAAGGACATCACACACATCCAAGCCCGAGGCAGGATTCGAACCTGCGATCATAGCGGTCGCGCGGTTGCAGACTGAAGCGCCTAGAACCGCTCGGCCACACCGAAGGGCCGAAGATTCTGACCTTGGTGTGCTTTGCTTATAGCAGTTTCACAGCTTTTCATACTTATTTCTGAGGATGTTTTGGTATGCCTTGTCGTTGCACTTCTTCCTTGGTTCTTCTCTCTCTTGTTGCAGGGCGGCTAACAGTTACTCAAGCAGCAGGTTTGGCCGCCTCGTGCCTTTCGACAGTGCACCTGGTTGCCCGGCACTGGCGAGACGGGTTTCAGAATTACGCGCTGTCGCGTAAAATTTCCTCTGAGGTTGCCTGAATCTGTGTCTTAGCATCGGAATTTCGGCACTGCTGAAGTGGCACGACGAGTTCAGCGCCAGCCTCAACGCCTTCTTTTGTTTCGTCTGCAGGGTCTTGACCGATATTACGGCGGCGTACTCGACCACTGGCCTGATATGCCAAGTACAGCGTAATGCTGCAGTGTGAGGGCAGCGTCGTCGTGAGGTTGAGCAGGAGGTGTAGCACACGAGTCATTTCTAGTGAATTATCCCTCGTGTTCCTGATGTGAGTCGGTCCAGTATGACATCAGGGGATGATGGACCAAGCTGTGGGGCCTCCCATGATTCGTAGCGGCTGCAGCTCTAGCGGCATCTCCTTCTTGATCTTCTATAGCGGAATCTCCTTGTGGTCAAAATTGCGGCCTGACTTTTCGCCTTGTTCAACTTGAGCCGCCAATGGCGGCCTTTGCAGACCAGCTGCTGGCGGCGTCTCATCAGTTGCACATTCATGTGTCGAGAGAAAAGTGCTGTGTCATACGAGTAGAGCGCCAGTTGAACCCACGGTGCCCTTTGGACGTCTGCCGTAAAGAGGCAGTACAGGTACTCGCTCTCTGATGGGAAGTGCGTTGGACACCACAATGTCCGAGGAAAGGTGGAAGGTGCGTCCAGTCAAGTACCAGTGGAGTATGCGGGTGTGCCACACTGATATCCCATGTACCAGAAGTTCGTACACTCCTGGAAATTGAAATAAGAACACCGTGAATTCATTGTCCCAGGAAGGGGAAACTTTATTGACACATTCCTGGGGTCAGATACATCATATGATCACACTGACAGAACCACAGGCACATACACAGGCAACAGAGCATGCACAATGTCGGCACTAGTACAGTGTATATCCACCTTTCGCAGCAATGCAGGCTGCTATTCTCCCATGGAGACGATCGTAGAGATGCTGGATGTAGTCCTGTGGAACGGCTTGCCATGTCATTTCCACCTGGCGCCTCAGTTGGACCAGCGTTCGTGCTGGACGTGCAGACCGCGTGAGACGACGCTTCATCCAGTCCCAAACATGCTCAGTGGGGGACAGATCCGGAGATCTTGCTGGCCAGGGTAGTTGACTAACACCTTCTAGAGCACGTTGGGTGGCACGGGATACATGCGAACGTGCATTGTCCTGTTGGAACAGCAAGTTCCCTTGCCGGTCTAGGAATGGTACAAAGATGGGTTCGATGACGGTTTGGATGTACCGTGCACTATTCAGTGTCCCCTCGACGATCACCAGAGGTGTACGGCCAGTGTAGGAGATCGCTCCCCACACCATGATGCCGGGTGTTGGCCCTGTGTGCCTCGGTCGTATGCTGTCCTGATTGTGGCGCTCACCTGCACGGCGCCAAACACGCATACGACCATCATTGGCACCAAGGCAGAAACGACTCTCATCGCTGAAGACGACACGTCTCCATTCGTCCCTCCATTCACGCCTGTCGTGACACCACTGGAGGCGGGCTGCACGATGTTGGGGCGTGAGCGGAAGACGGCCTAACGGTGTGCGGGACCGTAGCCCAGCTTCATGGAGACGGTTGCGAATGGTCCTTGCCGATACCCCAGGAGCAACAGTGTCCCTAATTTGCTGGGAAATGGCGGTGCGGTCCCCTACGGCACTGCGTAGGATCCTACGGTCTTGGCGTGCATCCGTGCGTCGCTGCGGTCCGGTCCCAGGTCGACGGGCACGTGCACCTTCCGCCGACCACTGGCGACAACATCGATGTACTGTGGTGACCTCACGCCCCACGTGTTGAGCAATTCGGCGGTATGTCCACCCGGCCTCCCGCATGCCCACTATACGCCCTCGCTCAAAGTCCGTCAACTGCACATACGGTTCACGTCCACGCTGTCGCGGCATGCTACCAGTGTTAAAGACTGCGATGGAGCTCCGTATGCCACGGCAAACTGGCTGACACTGACGGGGGCGGTGCACAAATGCAGCGCAGCTAGCGCCATTCGACGGCCAACACCGCGGTTCCTGGTGTGTCCGCTGTGCCGTGCGTGTGATCATTGCTTGTACAGCCCTCTCGCAGTGTCCGGAGCAAGTATGGTGGGTCTGACACACCGGTGTCAATGAGTTCTTTTTTCCATTTCCAGGAGTGTACATCAGGCTCATCAGGCTGACATGACGCACGCTGTCGAAGGCCCTGGCGACGTCAAGGAGATACTCGCATCGCTCCAGTGCCCCCTTCGCCTGCTCCACCAATCGCAGGGGTTGGTGCTGTGTTGTGTGGCCTCTGTCGAAGCTGGACTGCTCTTCAGGAAGCAGGCCTTCATACCTAACGTGGCGCGGCAGGCGCTTGGCGACAGCCTCTCAAACACTTTGGAGAATGCAGGGTGATGGACCGGTATTTCTGTGCCAATCTATGGTCTTTAAAAGTCTTAGGAATGGACACCACCTCTACATGTTTCTATGTAGAGGGGTAGTTGCAATTCCTCAGGATTGTATTGAAGATGGTGGTTAACTTGGTACCGCTTGTGGCGGCAGCTGCCGTAGTATGTCGTTATCGAGGTTTTCATAGCCCCTACTTTCTTGGACAGGAGGAGTGCTAGCTGTAACTGTACTTCATCTGTTGTGTCTTCTATGACGCCGGCCGGGTTGGCCGAGCCGTTCTAGGCGCTGCAGTCTGGAACCGTGCGACCGCTACGGTCGCAGGTTCAAATCCTGCCTCGGGCATGAATGTGTGTGATGTCCTTATGTTAGTTAGGTTTAAGTAGTTCTAAGTTCTATGGGACTGATGACCTCAGAAGTTAAGTCCCATAGTGCTCAGAGCCATTTGAACCATTATCTTCTATGAAGTCTCCTCCTTTTCTGTTGCTCTGGTAGCCGATCGTCTACCAGTTGGACGCATTTCGGTTATTTGTGACTGCATTTGTGATGTGGCGGCGCAGTCGGTTTAGTAGTTTCTGGGGGATTGAAGAATAAAAGTACTAAAGATGTTAAAAAAGTTCAAGATACTCACAAAAGTAAAGTGAAAAATACTGTTAGTATATTTCATCAAAATATTGGGGGATTGAAGAATAAAATTGATGAGCTTCTGCTTTGTTTAGAAGATATAGAAACCAAGAATGTAATAGATATACTATGCCTGTCTGAGCATCACATTGTCACTGATATGCAAAAGGTTACCATCAATGGGTACAAATTAGCTGCACATGTAAGTAGAGATAATATGATGAGAGGAGGAGTTGCCATATATGTCAAAAGCTTCCACAGTGCAAAAAATTTAGAAACTAAAAAATTTTGTGTAGAGCAACATATGGAAGCATGTTCCACTGAACTTAAACTAAATGATGGCACTTTCATAATTGTAACAGTGTGTAGGTCCCCCTCAGGGAATTTCCAGCTATTTCTAGAAAACTTGGATGCTTTGTTGTGCTATCTGTCAGACAGGGGGAAGCAAATTATCATTTGTGGGGATTTCAATGTTGATTCCCTGAAAGAGTGTAATAGGAAGAATGACCTTTTAGTATTACTCAATTCTTTCAATTTGAGCTCCGTCATTGATTTTCCTACTCGGATAAGAAAGAACAGCAGTACATTGATAGATAACTTTTTTATAGACCAAGATAAGTTTATGGACATAAATGCTTATCCTGTTGAGAATGGTCTTTCAGATCATAGTGCACAGCTTGTTACAGTACATGACATAGCTCCATGCAGTATAATAAATCAGACTTTCAAAGCAGTGCGTTCAATTAACAATATAAATATTGCAAACTTTAGGGAAAGCCTACAGCAGCTAGACTGGGATGAAGTGTATAAGGAACCCGATGCAAACTTGAAATATAACTTATTTCGCAATACATTTTTAAGGGTATTTGAAAATTGTTTTCCCAAGAAAATAGTTAAATATAATTCCAAGAAAACATATAAAAAACCTTGGCTAACTAAAGGAATAAGAATATCTTGCAACCGAAAAAGAGAACTGTATCTAACAGCAAGAGGGAGTACTGACCCCGAAATTTTTCAATATTATAAAAACTATTGTGCGGTACTAAGAAAAGTTATTAAAAAGTCCAGAAGCATGTGTATCATGTCTGAGATCAGTAACTCTGATAATAAAATTAAAGCAATTTGAAATATTATTGAAAGGGAAACAGGGCAACCAAGAGCACAGGAAGACTTTAGTGCAATAAAACTGAATGACAAGTGCACTAACAAACAATCAGAAATTGAAAATATTTTGAATAATCATTTTTTAAATGTTGTGGAGAAAATAGGATCTAGATCTTCACTAGAAGAGGCAAGGCTATTAATAGAAGAGGCCATACCTGCGCAGTTTGAAACAACTGTAATTCCAGCAACCTCTCCCTCTGAAATCAGTAAAATAATAAACTCACTGAAAAGTAAAAGCTCTTACGGAATTGATGGCATTTCCAGCAAAGTACTTAAAGCTCGTTCCCCACAGATAAGTAGGATTCTCAGCCACGTATGTAATAGCTCTTTGGAGCAGGGTGTTTTCCCTGATAGACTGAAATATGCCATTGTAAAACCATTGCATAAAAAGGGCGATACGTCGGATGTCAACAACTACCACCCAATCTCTCTTCTGACAGCTCTATCAAAAATTTTTGAGAAAGTAATGTATTCAAGAGTAGCCTCCCATATTTGTAAAAATAAAGTACTAACAAAATGTCAGTTTGGTTTTCAGAAAGGCTTTTCAACAGAAAATGCTATATATGCTTTCACTGATCAAATATTAAATGCTCTGATTAACCGGACATCACCCATTGGTATTTTTTGTGATCTCTCAAAGGCCTTTGATTGTGTAAATCATGGAATTCTTTTAGATAAGCTAAATCATTATGGTTTGAGTGGGGCAGTGCACAAATGGTTTAATTCATACTTAACTGGAAGAATGCAGAAAGTTGAAATAAGTGGTTCGTGTAATGTTAAAACAACAGCCGATTCCTCAAACTGGGGTGCTATCAAGCACGGGGTCCCACAGGGTTCGGTCTTAGGTCCTTTACTGTTCTTGATATACATTAATGACTTACCATTCCACATTGATGAAGATGCAAAGTTAGTTCTTTTTGCTGATGATACAAGTATAGTAATAACATCCAAAAACCAAGAACTAAGTGATGTTATTGTAAATGATGTTTTTCACAAAATTATTAAGTGGTTCTCAGCAAACGGACTCTCTTTAAATTTTGATAAAACACAGTATATACAGTTCCGTACAGTAAATGGCACAACTCCAGTAATAAATATAGAATTTGAACAGAAGTCTGTAACTAAGGTAGAATTTTCAAAATTTTTAGGTGTGTCCATTGATGAGAGGTTAAACTGGAAGCAACACATTGATGGTCTGCTGAAACGTCTGAGTTCAGCTACGTATGCTATTAGGGTTATTGCAAATTTTGGTGATAAGAATCTCAGTAAATTAGCTTACTATGCCTACTTTCATTCACTGCTTTTGTATGGCATCATATTTTGGGGTAATTCATCGTTGAGTAGAAAAGTATTCATTGCACAAAAACGTGTAATCAGAATAATTGCTGGAGCCCACCAACGGTCATCTTGCAGACATCTATTTAAGGATCTAGGGATCCTCACAGTAACCTCACAGTATATATATTCCCTTATGAAATTTGTTGATAATAATCCAACCCAATTCTAAAGTAATAGCAGTGTGCATACCTATAACACCAGGAGAAAGGATGATCTTCACTATGCAGGGTTAAATCTGACTTTGGCACAGAAAGGGGTAAATTATGCTGCTACAAAAGTCTTTGGGCACCTACCAAACAGCATCAAAAGCCTGACAGATAGCCAACTAACATTTAAAAATAAATTAAAAGAATTTCTAGATGACAACTCCTTCTACTCATTGGCTGAATTTTTAGATATAAAGTAAGTAAAAAAAAAAAAAAAAAAAAAAAAACTTAATCATTAGTGTCATGCAATATTTTGTGTAATGTAATTTCTTGTACAGACATCTTTTATTAACCTGACACGTTCCACATCATTACGAAGTGTCGTATTCATGATCTATGGAACAAGTATTAATCTAATCTAATCTAATCTAATCTTGGTTGCCGGTTGTCTCGTGACCTGCCTTCCCGATACACCCAGTTTTTCTCTCGTATGGCCTGAGTTATGTCTGGGGGAAGCTAGTGGTAGTAAACCGTTTGCTTCTGTCTTCTGTGCAGCTTGTCCGGAAGGCTGCCCGTCAACGTGATGATACATATTGTTTATGCTCAGTTCGAAGATCACAGGCAGATGGTCTGATGACAGGGCCACGCGATTTCTCGCGAGAGCGTGGTATCGGGCCTCTTAATGACAGCTTCGTGCTAGACATCTGGGTGACTGAGACGTGGGTAATGTGTCGGGTCGTATGGTCTCAGCACTATCGCACGGTGTTTGATGGACACCGAAGCAACCGTCTGCTGCTAGTGGTGGTCATTCTCGAGGTCCACTCCGGATGTTTGGCGTTGAAGTGGCCTCCAGTAAACAGGTTGCCCTGCATCGACAGTAGAGCGTCGAAGTCCCTGGGTTGCAGGAGACGTTTTGGCTGACGCTACCTGGCAGTAATGGTCGCTTGGCCCGCCGAGATGCTGAGGCGACGTCTGTTTCTTCCAGTCTAAACATCTCGCGAAACTGTAATGGGTATTGGCACAACGATTGTTTCACATATAAATACACTGCCGTCCCGTGGCCCGCCGTTTGTGCGTGCGGTACCGCCGGAAGTTTGGTGCCTGCACGTTTACACAAGTTTTTAGCCGTGTTTCGGTGGCGAAGCAGAGGTCCGGAGCCTTGTCGCCCAGGAACCACCAAAATTCTCCCTCTTGTGTTCTTATATTGTTTTCGTTCCGCACTTAAACGGTGAGGCCCAAGACTGGTGTATTAACCATGTCTGGGCGTTGTGGACGCTCGGTCTGGGTGTCCGCTTGCACTGCAGCTCGACCAGGTTCGGAATCTGCATGACGCGCTGTTTCAACTCATTCAACATCGTCCTGCGTTCCGCTGTTTCATATGTCGAAACTGGCTTCTCCTGGCGCGGTGACGTTGGGTTTGACCGGCGGTTTGCGAGTTGCTAGCGGTATGTGGTGACCATCTACATCTACATTTATACACCGCAAGCCACCCAACGGTGTGTGGCGGAGAGCACTTTACGTGCCACTGTCATTACCTCCCTTTCCTGTTCCAGTCGCGTATGGTTCGCGGGAAGAACGACTGCCGGAAGGCCTCCGTGCGCGCTCGAATCTCTGTAATTTTACATTCGTGATCTCCTCGGGGGGTATAAGTAGGGGGAAGCAATATATTCGATACCTCATCCAAATACGCACCCTCTCGAAACATGGATATCAAGCTACACCGCGATGCAGAGCGCCTCTCTTGCAGAGTCTGCCACTTGAGTTTGCTAAACATCTCCCTAACGCTATCACGCTTACCAAATAACCCTGTGACGAAGTGCGCCGCTCTTCTTTGGATCTTCTCTAGCTCCTCTGTCAACCCGACCTGGTACGGATCCCAGACTGATGAGCAATACTCAAGTATAGGTCGAACGAGTTTTTTGTATGCCACCTCCTTTGTTGACGGACTACATTTTCTAAGGACTCTCCCAATGAATCTCAACCTGGCACCCGCCTTACTAACAATTAATTTTATATGATCTCTCCACTTCAAATCGTTCCGTACGAATACTCCCAGATATTTTACGGAAGTAACTGCTACCAGTGTTTGTTCCGCTATCGTATAATCATAAAATAAAGGATCCTTCTTTCTATGTATTCGCAGTACATTACTTTTGTCTACGTTAAGGGTCAGTTGCCACTCCCTGCACCAAGTGCCTGTCCGCTGCAGATCTTCCTGCATTTCGCTGCAATTTTCTAATGCTGCAACTTCTCTGTATACTACAGCACCATCCGCGAAAAGCCGCATGGAACTTCCGACACTACCTACTAGATCATATATATATATATATATATATATATATATATATATATATATATATATATATATATCTTGTGAAAAGCAATGGTCCCATAACATTCCCCTGTGGCACGCCAGAGGTTACCTTAACGTCTGTAGACGTCTCTCCATTGATAACAAGATGCTGTGTTCTATTTGCTAAAAACTCTTCAATCCAGCCACACATCTGGTCTGATATTCCATAGGCTCTTACTTTATCAGGCGACCGTATGGAACTGTATCGAACGCTTTCCGGAAGTCAAGGTAAATGGCATATACCTGGGAGCCTGTATCTAATATTTTCTGGGTGTCATGAACAAATAAAGTGAATTGGGTCTCACACGATCGCTGTTTCCGGAATCCAGGTAGATTCCTACAGAGTATATTCTGGATTTCCAGAAACGACATGATACGCGAGCAAAAAACATGTTCTAAAATTCTACAACAGATCGACGTCAGAGATATTAGTCTATAGTTTTGCGTATCTGCTCGACGACCCTTCTTGAAGACTGAAACTACCTGTGCTCTTTTCCAGTCATTTGGAACCTTGCGTTCCTCTAGAGACTTGCGGTACGCGGCTGTTAGAAGGGGGCCAAGTTGTTTCGCATTCGTCCCAGCGTACCACGCTCCTGGACCTCCCTGCGTGGCGTCGGTCGCTCCGTCTGTGGACCACTCCAGGTTGCGTCTGCCACGATAGGCGCTTGCTCCCTCTGACGTGCGCGCCCCTGGACGTCTGTGGCGGCGGCTGGTCGTGGGATGGAGCCGGTCGACTTCGCTCGTTTGCGGCTGCGCGTTTGAAGGCGCTGCAGCCTCGGTAGTTCGCCATGTGCCTCACCTCTCAGTTGCAGCATCTTGGAGCGTCTCTCTTTTGGGTAGTGCTGTCCTGGCTGAGGTGTGCACCCACACACTTCATACAGCGCGGGGGAATGTGACATCGCGAAATGGTCAAGGCCCTGACAGTTGAAGCACTGTGCACGCCATCTTCTTCTGCGAAGTTTTCGTGCCTTAACTCCAACACTACCTACCAGCTTGTTCCGGAAAATCTATCTGTTTTCCATGTTGTCATCAAGAACGCCCAAGAAGATTGATGTGTTTGAGTTGTGTCCAGGCGACTTCATCCGAGAGATAATGCGAATATTGTAGCCCATTTCTTCCAGCAGCCCTCTTACGTGTACTGGGTCACTGCTGAAGGGGCTTGCGTTAGACGACTTTCAGCATCTTCACCGTCTGCGAGGAGTAGGTAGCAGTGTAAGCCCTCCTTATTCACGATCTCCATTAATCCTTTGCAGTCTTCGGCAGTGTTAGGATAGCTCTGCACTGTTCGTGTAGTGTCACGCGAGTTGTGAAGTTGCCCTTCACGACTGATTTTATATTCTCTTTGAAAGTTCTGAAGGCGCCAGCTAGCTGTACAGGCGGTGGCGGAGGCGTCTTCTTGCGCTCTTGATTTTCCGTGTTCTCCTCGCCTTCATCTACGAGCTCGGTGTATCAGTTGATGGTGTTGATGTCGTCCGCTGTCGCGATCGTCACCACCCCGGTGGTGTGCTTGCGTTTTGGCTTCAGGAAGGCGTCTCTGTCTTGCGTGTGTGGGACCCTGATCTCCTTTCACAAGGCCATCTGTTGCGTACGGAGTGTGGGGGCGATGATGGTGACGCCTGTGCCAGTGCGTTTCGTACTTGTGGTGGTCAGCTGGCCGCTCCCGCGAAGTTTGCTTCACCTCCATCCTCCCAGCTGCCGGTTGTACTCTTGGTACGAGGCCTAACAGTAGGGCAAGGCCCTCCTCTGCCTCTGGAGTGATGTCTGCGCTCGTCACTCTGCGGTGGTGTGCTGTCCTTGTGTGAAGGGAAGTACGTGGTCTGCAACCAGTGTACGATACTCCTTGACCGTCGTGGTGTCCCCCATGGCTGTCCATGTAAATATTGCCCCGAGCATAATAGAGCCGCCGCCAGTTTGTCGCCATCCTATAGTGCAGGTGTCAAGGAACTTCCGCTGTAACACGACGAATTCGCTCCCTCCATCGGCCAGATGAAGAAGATATAGGGATTCATCAGACCATGCAATGCTCTGCCATTGCGCCAACGTCCACTATCGATAGTCACTTGCCCATTTCAGTCGTAGTTGCCGATGTCATGATTTTAACATTTGCACATGCATGGGTCGTCAGCCACGGAGGCCCATTGTTAGGAGTGTTCGTTGCACTGGGCGTTTGTACACATTTGTACTTCGCCCAGCGTTAAAGTCCGACGTTAGTTCCACCACAGTTTGCCGCCTGTCCTATTTTACCAGTAGATTGAGGGGTGGACTCCCAAACCCACGACGCCTCGGCGTTGTTTCACCTTCGTTTCGTCACGTGTTGAAGACACTCACCACAGCACACCCGAGAAGTCTCGCAGTTTCCGAAACACTCGTGTCAAGTCTCTAGGCCATCACAGACTGCCCTCGGTCAAACTCAGATAAACCGCGCGCCTTCCCCTTTCTACACACGGGCAGCACGCTCGCTGATACACATGCATCTTGTGTGTTAGACTAGCAGTCATTCCTCGACAAATGACGATGTTATCACCCGAGCGAATTTATATCGATAGTAGATAAGTGGTCATAATGTTCTGGCTGACGTGTATGTCTGGTAAGAGGGCTATGCGGAGAGTAATGTCCGATCGGGCCCGAAATGGAAACCACAGCGAAAATCCGATGACGCTATGGACAGATGTGTTGGGCATGTCTCTAGTATGCCCGTTCACCGCGTCACGTAGCTCTTTACAGTTCTGAGAGCACAGTGAGCCCGTAAAGGTGCCTAGATAAATAGTGTCTGCCACCAAGAGATTTCATCTGATGCCATGCAGCCCACATGACTGTCTTACGTTTCCTTCTTCATCACGATTCTCGGAAGCTCTCTGCAGGGGCAGTGAAGATGCTCCTGCAGCGTTTTCGATGGGAAGTGTTTGATTACCCAAAATGGAGCCCGTAATTGGCTGCACAGACAAAAAGCTATAGACCAGCATAGACAAAAGGCGGAAAGCACATGCGGCTGTCTTTTTATGATGATGGTATTGGAAAATTCGTACAACACTTCGACAGATGCTTAAACCTGTGCGGCGACAATGTAGATAAGTAGCTGAAAAGTTGCAAATAAAACTGTTGCAAATAAAACTTGATTGATTTTCATAATAGTTTCCATCTCGCGATTGATCAGGGTCTACTTTCGGAATAGCCCTCGTATTTTCAGAAATTGTTTCATTCTTATATCAATTCTTAATTCATATATTTCAGTCTTCTGTTTATGGCGGCCATAGTGGACGAGCGGTTCTACGCGTTTCAGTCCGGAACCGCGCTGCTACTACAGTCGTAGGTTCGAATCCTGTCTCGGGCATGGATGTGTGTGATGTCCTTAGGTTTAAGTAGTTCTAAGTCTAGGAGACTGATGACCTCAAATGTTAAGTCCCATAGTGATTAGGGCCATTTTAAAGTCTTCTGTTTATGTTCAGGAACATCTAACGTGTTCTCTTAGAAACAGCCTGAACACCATGATGATCGCGCGAAGGCAGATTTTCCACAGTAACATTTCTTCAAATGAATTTCGCTCGGAAAAGAAACATCGTTACCATTGCTGAAGATTCAACAGTTGGAAATTATTTCGCAGCGAGCCGTGGCAAAAGATCACTCTTCCGAAAACTGGGGCTTGCAACTGTTTGTGAAGCAAGATACGCTACAGGAATTTCAGCGAAAGCAATTTCAAGTAAGTTTTCCTTTTTTTGAAGACTTTTTCAAGACATTCAGTTAGCAGACGAATAAAGACAACGTTATTTCAGTACACATTATGAACATTCGTGTAATAACCTTGTACAGACATGAAAAATAGATAAGTAACAAAAATAAAAGTAATATTAGATTTTCGAACAATGGGTGCAAAAAGTGTGGAACCGCGCAGCTAGCCAGCGTGCCATCACTTCTGTTGAAGTATTTGCTCGCTAAAAGAACATGAAGTACCTCGAAAACGAAAAAATGTTCAAATGTGTGTGAAATCTTATAGGACTTAACTGCTACGGTCATCAGTCCCGAAGCTTACACATTACTTAACCTAAATTATCCTAAGGACAAACACACACACCCATGCCCGAGGGAGGACTTGAACCTCCGCCGGGACCAGCCGCACAGTCCATGACTGCAGCGCCTCAGAAACGGTTGGATATCTACTGATAAGCCGAGACTTGTGTTCGCTTATTCTCACCCCTCTTCCATAGAGTTTAGTTTTTGGCAAATCGGGCCCTGAAACTTACCGTGTCCCCTTCGTTAGTCGTGCGACACCTCTTACGAGACAATCGTGTGAGAAGGAATACAAAAGTATATATGTCGATAACGTTTAGCTCTGATTCAGATCGGAGCGCTGAGTTTGAAACATTGAGACTTGGAACTAAGAAAATGCAAAAGTAGTTTTGTTTCTGATTCTGTAGCGGGCAAACTTTCTGAGACTAATGAAGCAAGGTGGTTTTCGTGAACTCTGTCAATGAAAGTTAAATTTTCAAAATTAGTAATCGTCAAAACGTGGTCAGCGGGCAGCATGCGGTCCTAATCAAGCGTTCGTGCGACCCGCGGCTCTCAGCTCTATTTTATAACATCGCATCTAGCAGCTAACAGCCAAATCTAATTTATTTTTTACCAAGTAAAATCGCCTAATAGTCGTACTTTTTGAGAAGTTATTTTATTTTATTTTGACAACCGGTTTCAACATTTCAATTTGCCATCTTCAGGCTGCATAAGCACTTCGTTCGTAGACATTCAGATTTATCGATTTTGGTATACCGGAGCCATCAGTATCAGGATACCGTGAATTCGTTATTCAAGTGCTTCCTTCGAACACGTCAACTATTGTTATGAGCTTCTTAGGATGGTAATCTTCGCGTTTAGTAACAAATAAAAAAAAAATATTTACAAAGACTATGATATTTAGAAATGTTCTCAATTTCAGTAGACTATGGTGGATTCGGCACTGATATAAATAAATCTGACAACTTGTCTCAGAGTCAGAGGAAGGAAGTAACGTGGTCACTGCGGGGACAGAGGGTATGAGAGGTGGAACATTTTCTTATTTGTTTTCCAGTACTGACAAAGCACGGGCGTGCACGAATCCTATCGATAAGCTGCTACGGTATAAATTTCGACACAGGAGTAAATTCGTGAATTCGCATTACGGTCATCTTCAAATGCGGTTCTTGTTTGTAACAAGAAACATTGAATTAATTAAGGATGGTGTATTGCAATGCAGTGAGCAGTAGAAAACTGGCATTTAAGACATTTACCAAACTTTTGTGACATTGTCGCATATTTAGTAGCGCATTTAAATATAAGTACAAATAGTACAGTTACTGTTATAAATGAAAAACTTACGCACACACGGTGAAGCCGACATCGCTTCACCGCGCAACTATTCTATCACAACAAACATCACAGTCCACGCGATGTGTTCCGTATAGTGTGAACTTTTAGCATCAGGGGCCAGCGTCCAACTTATCGCCATTACTATAGCTAATTTCCGTACATCCATCTTCTTATGGATAATAGAACATCTATGTGCAGCAACAACAACAACACTGTCAACTGTTTCCATTAGTTGTATTTAATTGCAATCGCTTTCTGGGATACAATACATCATCTTCAAGCACTCTTGCAGCATAGGGTGATGGTGCTTTCAGTGAGCATCATTACCGTGTATCTAACAGAAAGAGCAGAAACCACCGGCATTCGTGGAACTTTTCATTTGTACCTTAACCATACGAACCACTAACGAAGAAGTTACGCGGACATCGGGGATTTCTGCTCCTCTTATTAGAGGTAGGCCTATACTGATGATGTCCGGTGGAAGTGTTGTCACCCTGTGTTGCAGAGGGGCTGAAAATGCTCTATTGTATCCCATAAACCAGTTGCAGTTAAATAAAACTAATACGGCCAGCTCTAGTGTTGTTGCTGCTACACATGAACCGAGTGATCAAAAAGTCAGTATAAATTTGAAAATTGAATAAATCACCGAGTAATGTAGATAGAGAGGTACAAATTGACACATATGCTTGGAGTGACATGGGGTTTTATTAGAACCAAAAAAAATACAGAAGTTCAAAAAATGTCCGACAATTGGTGCTTCATCTGATCAGAATAACAATAATTAACATAACAAAGTAAGACAAAGCACAAATGATGTTCTTTACACCATCATTCTTCAACAATAGCTGTAGTCGGGGAATAATGTTGTGAACAGCACTATAAAGCATGTCCCGAGTTATGGTGAGGCATTGGCGTCGGATGTTGTCTTTCAGCATCCCTAGAGACGTCGGTCGATCACGATACACTTGCGACTTCAGGTAACCCCAAAGCCAATAATCGCAGGGACTCACGTGTGGGGACCTGGGAAGCCAAGCATGACGAAAGTGGCGGCTGAGCACACGATCATCACCAAACGACGCCCGCAAGAGATCTTTCACGCGTCTAGCAATATGGGGTGGAGCGCCATCCAGCATAAACAGTGTGCCTTCCAGCAGGTGTTTATTAGCCAGGCTGGGGATGATGCGATTTTGTAACATATCGGCGTACCTCTCAACCGTCACGGTAGGAGTTACAAAACCAGAATCACGCATTACCTCGAAGAAAAAAGTCCCTATAACGGTAAATGTGGTAAATCCAAACCATACCGTGACTTTATCGCCGTGCAATGGGGTTTCCAAAACAGTTCTAGGAGTTTCGGTAGCCCAGATTCTGCAGTTGTGGGCGTTGACAGACCCTCGGAGCGTGAAATGAGCTTCGTCGGTCCACAACACGTTACTCAACCAATCGTCATCTTCCGCCATCTTTTGAAACGCCCCCACATAAAATGCCCTCCGCTTCACTAAATCGCCAGGAAACAGTTCATGATGCCGATGGATTTTGTACGGATAGCATCGGAGGGTACGCCTCAGTGCCAACCAAACAGTAGTGTATGGAATGCCGGTGCGACGTGCGACTGCACGCGCGATGACTTCCACGTGCATAGACGAACCCGCTACAGTCCCCATTTCTTCCTGAACTGTCTCAGCAGCATTACGCCTCGTGCTCGGTCGGCCACTACGGGGTCTATTGTCTAAACAACCCGTGGCCACAGCTGCATTTGTCAACGGACCTTTACCCGTTCGAATCCCCTTCCTAAGGCGATAGGATCGTAACGCTGAACTAGCACATTCCCCATTCTGATAATACAACTTACTAAAAGCGCCTTTTGAGGTAACGTGAACATGATGCGACTGCTGGCGCATCTCATTCTCTCTCTCATTACAGCTCCTACATTTTGTGAACTTTTTTTTTCTTGCTTCTTGTAAAACCCTATGTCATTCCAAGCATGTGTGTCAATTTTTACTTCTCTATCTACATTATACCGTGGTTTATTACGTTTTCAAATTTATACTGACTTTTTGATCACCCGGTACTATAGTCAGCCTATTGGGAGCTCAAAACATACAAGTTTGTGAAGGTCATCGATTAATAATCTGTGCGGCCCGAAATGCCTCCCCACAATGGCATTACTAGCTCTTCAGGAGAAAAAAAATTGATGATGATTATCCTACATTATCAGGGCGCGTCTTCATTCCCTTCAGATATCTCCAGAAGTATTTCGACTCCTCTGCTTAGATATTCTGTTGGGCTCTTCCGATATCATCTGTTAGCTGAATATTTATTCAACTGTGACAATCGGAAGAGTCCTGAAAGAAGGTAATAGAGGGCTGGAAACTTTGAATCTTGAAGCAGAAATATGAACATGACGCGGTCTAGCAACCTAGAAGTAGTGAAGCAGTAGCTCCAATATCATTAAAGCAAACTACTTTGGGATGGTGAAGTATCACAAGCAGAAACTGGAAATGACGGAGCGATTTTGTGCACACACAGCACACTGCAGCCTCGGAAGGGTAACCTCAAGACCAAGAAAGGGCGTCGAAAGGTTGCACGCTGGGCTGGGGAGTAACCGAGGCGGCCGGGCCGTCTGGTGGTGTGCGGGAGCAGTCTGCCAGCCGAGAGGCGGAAAGGGGTAGGCAGGGGGGCGGAGGTGGCCGCCGCAGGCTGGGGGCCGAGGCCCGAAAAAGGCGGCCGTCTCGGAAGACGGGGAGACGCGGCGGCGGCGGAGAAGCGTCTTCAAGAAAGGGAAGAAGGAGAAGAAGGAGCGCCAAGACGCGGCCGGGCGCCAGGGAGGGGACGGCCGTGACATGCGCAGCGTAACAAAAATCCTTCCCTTGCCCTCCGCCGCACCGCTCAGCCCCACCGAAGCCGCCGCCGCCACCACCACTCTGCCGCGCAGCCGGAGGCGGCGGGCGGGGGTGTCCCCTTTTTCTTTTTTGCCCTTCCCTACTCCGTTCTTTCGTTTCCTCGGTCGCAGTGGCAGTGGCGGTAGCGGCGGCGGTTGCCCCACCCTCTTCCTTCGAGGCGGCGGCGGCTGCCGTCTTAAGGCGAGCGCCGACAACTCAACTCCGCCCACAAAACCCAAGCGCGGCAGGACTCCCGCCGAGGGGGGAGCAGGGTCGGGGGGAGGAAGAGGGCTGGCGAGGGGGAGGAGGGGGTCGTCGTCCTCTTCCCTCGCCCCGCTTCACCCCCGCGGTGCCCCATATTCCCCACTTTACTTCCTTCTCCTTCTCCACCACTGCCACCGCCGCACGCCGCCGCACGCCCGCCTCAAGAAGTAGGCTGGCGCGACTTTTTAGCAGTCGCTCTCGTGTTGCTGCCGGAAAAAGAAGCAAGCGACGCGCCCGCCGCCGGGGCACAGTCGGCGGTAGACGACGCAAATCGCTCAGCAGGTGTCGTACCACCGCCGCGACTATAGTGCAAGGGTAGCGCGGCCGTCCGATTGACGGGTCGAGAACGCCCGTACGCTCGTGTTTTTCACGCATCGGGAGACGCCGTCTCGCTGGGAGACTGTGGAGGCGCGGAGCCGCGGCAGTTTTCCCCGCGTTAGTGCGGAAGAGCGGTCGGCGAGTCGGCGGTCGGCGAGTGGCCGCGCGGCGTGGCGCGCGTCGGGGGTTCCCCACCTGGCCACTGTGGCCGGCGGGGGGGCGGCAGCGGCGCCGGGGAGGGGGCGTGACGTCACGGGCCAGCGCGCGGACGGCCAGCGGCTGCGGGAGAGGGGCAGGGCGGGGAGGGGGGGCGCGGAGGGGCGGGCCCAGCCGGCCGCGCGCCGCGGTCTAATTGGCGAATGCGGTGTGACGGACTCCCGCCACGAAAAGTCACCGCAAGCCGGGACGCGGCGTACTCGGGTGTCACCGGAAAAACGCAGACCGGCGTGGGAAAAAAAGGGGGAGAGAGAGGCGGCGGCGGCGGAGGAGGAGGAGTAGGAGGAGGGGAAAAAAGAGGTGCACCACCAGTGCCCGCCCTCCCGCAGAAAACAATCCGTGCGCCGGCGGTGCTCCACCAGCGAGCTCGGCTCGCCCCGTCTCTTTGCTTTTTTTGGTGGCCGGAGCGCGTGCCGCGCCAGGAGGGGGCGGCGGTGGATGCGGCGGCGTGTGAGAGCTCGCTTTCATCAGTGTTTTACCGCGCGCTAGCGGCCGTGGTGCGGTGCGGCGCCGCTGCAGCCGGCCAACTCTTTCCCCCTGCCGGCTCTCTGCGGACGCCTCGCGGCTGCTGCCCCCGACACTGTGTCTTCCCCGAGAGCGTGGGCGTCAAACGGAGAAGGGGCTGAGAAAGTGATTGCTTTGCGGTGGCGAGAAGCGACGGTTTGGCAAAGGGAACGTGAGGACGAGAGAAAAAAGAAAAAAACGCAAATTCTTTGTTTGTGTTCCTTTGTGATCTAGTGGTTCCTTTCTTTTTTTTCCCTCTCCGCTCTCCGCTGTCTTTTGAGATGTGCACCCGACGGAGACGAATTCGATTGCGGAGGTGTCGCGGGGAAACCGCGTGAAAATCGGCCAGGAGAAAAGAGAGGACGGTCCCGTTCAAACAGAGGCGACCGAGTTTGCGAAAGGGTGCCGCCTCTCTGCTCTGCCGCGCTTTCGACCTCCGACGCCGCGATTGCGGGTCAGCCGCGGAACATGTGACAGCGACGGGCGACAGCCTGCTGCCGGTGTGGTCTGCGGACTTTCGGAAAGACTCGCGGCCGGCGGCGCTATGCACCTGTCGTCCGACATGAGTGGCGCCAACGTCGACGGAGGCGGCGGTGGCGGCGGCGGCGGTGGAGGCGGCGGGGGCGGCGGCGCGTTCGGGGGCCTGACGGCGGACGTGTTGGCCGAGCGGACGCTGGACGGGCTGCTGGCCGAGCACCCGGGGGAACTGGTGCGAACGGGGAGCCCGCACCTGGTGTGCACCGTGCTGCCGCCGCACTGGCGCTCCAACAAGACGCTGCCCGTCGCCTTCAAGGTGGTGGCGCTCGGCGACGTGCTGGACGGCACCCTGGTGACGGTGCGCGCCGGCAACGACGAGAACTACTGCGCCGAGCTGCGCAACTGCACCGCCGTCATGAAGAACCAGGTGGCCAAGTTCAACGACCTGCGCTTCGTCGGCCGCAGCGGCAGGGGTGAGTCTGGCCGCCTCCTTGTCTCTTACGTCACCGGGCCACAGCCGTCAGAACTGTACACTGTATCTGTCCGTCGTTACTGGCTGTTTCTGACTGAACCGTCACCACTGTAGACCAATACAGCTGTACTGTCTACCCCTCTGATAAAATTTATGAGATCGCTCTACATATTTGCTGAATATTTTGCTGTCAGTAACTGGTAGTCCCTTCTGGCTCGTTGTCGTCTAATATTCTAATTATGCTGTAAATATAAACAACCAGTCACTAAATTTCATCTTCTTTTCTTTTCTTTTTTAAAAAAATTACGATGATTTTCGTAAATATTTCTCCATCATCAGGTGACAGTTCAGTTGTTTAGTTAAGGTGCATTGCTCCTTGGAAACCAAAAGTGACGAAATGTCTGCAATCCTATACGTCTTAGCTGTGTATTTTACTCGAGACGACTAAATTTCAATTTTACATCTTTACTGTTTACTAATGTTTTGCAGTAATCGTCCCACATCCTCAGACGCAAAACTAATACCTATTAGGCCAGAAGACAAGACACAAAGTACTTAAAAAATCTGTACTTCTAGAGTACGTGTGAAAGTCAGTAATGATTTATTCGATTTGTTATCCTCAGCTGTCTTCCTTTCTATGACAATACTTTTAGGACTGTGGAAAATCCTATAATATGCATTCACCAAAACGGACAACACAAAACATGACTCGCAGCGATCCTCAGAAGCAGAAGTACTGTCGTTCTCGTCACTGCTGGAACACCTCGGGGTAGCGCCCTTCTTCCGCCTTTCCACTGCAAACACTGAACCCATACACGAGGTGCATTTCGACCATCTCTTCAACTGTCAACGTAAAATTAACACAGCCAGAAAAACAAAACCGAGACAGAAACTAAAAGTACTGAAAACCAAGTAGAAGGATAAGAGTAACGCAGGTATTACTGTTTGCAAGCAGCATGTACTGTGAGTGAATGGAACAAGTTTGTTTCTAAACAGACACTGTTCATACCGTAGAAATCTGCAAAGTGGAGATATTTTCGGTGTAATAAAGGTACAAAGATAAAAGATGTAACAAAATTCACTCTGCAGCGAGACACAGGAGACCATAAAACCTTATGGCAAAATACAAAAAAGAAAAGAAAAAAAGTCTTTGAAAAACTTCCAAATCTTCGTATATGGATTACTGATTCGCCACTCGCCGTGTATACGAGGCAGCAATCATCCATGATTTTTTTTCTTTTTAATACTTATCAGTTATCGGTTTTCAAGTGCCGGACGATGACATTTACAGTAGATTATACTGTAAACAACAGACAGGACACAGAAAAAGTTGGAGGTGCTGATGAAATCAGACACTGTAGAGGAATATGTCAAGACAATAATAATTATTATTCTGTAAGAAAAAAAACAATGTAACGTGAAAAATATGTGTTTTCATAACGTGAGTTGTTTCTAGTTTTGATCTGTTAAACTGGTGTCAGATCGGACCAGTGGAAGCTGCCACAGACACAAAGATAAGAAACCTGAGAACTGGCCTTCATCGTCTGTTTTTATAAAAAAACTGCAATTTCATACTGAAGGCGGAGGTTCTTCCTTTACATAATACAAAACGTTGTTGTTAATTAGTGCATAAAAGAGCAGGTAACAATACTGGGAGTCCTCAACAAGTAGAAAACTCTGCATTTCACACCTTTTTCTACTTGGACACGAATTGGCAATAACGATTGTGACGCAAAATGATTCGTAATTACATTAAAAACACTTCTTATTTAACAGATACCCATTTTGGCTGCTGGTTTGACAACGTCTGCGACTGTAGGACATTGTTTACGATCTCACATACTGTAGCTCTCACCGTATGACGTAGTACCTACGTAGGCTTGAAAGCTGGCTAATGGACAAATAAACATTTCAGGAGGATAAACCAGGGCTGCTTCCTGTTTCGTCCAGAATTATCTCGAAAGCGCATGTCTTTTCTGTTGGCTTACTGTGGGTGGTTGTAGAAACGGTACTTACTGGACAGAAAAGTATCAATCTCTTGATTAAGCTTTTCGAAATCAGGTTTACAAGAATGTCAACCCTGCCATCATGTATGTATTCATTGCTGCCACACTGACAGCGCGAAATTTTAATTGCGTGAACCTAAAGCCCTTTGTAAAGCATGAGGAAAAACGTGACTTGTTTATCACTGTCAAATGGTCAAGCGTTATGGTCTGAAAAAATCATAATTTTACTCGGCATGATTTTAGTGATTTTTCAGAACAAACTGACGTTTGTAGCCCGAAATAATTTTATGGGACTGTTACGGCACGTTTCTTCCAGCTACCTATAGACCATAACGTTTTGCCGTATTGACAGTGTTTGAAAATTACGAAACATTACCATAAAGGGCTCTTTTTCGCTAGATTCTAATTTCACATGGTCTGTCGTCACTTTCGTGTAACGTAATTGACTAATTTTAGTGCCATTGGGGGCAGATATTTGTGTTGCGCCTTGTTTCCTGACAGATATCAGGACTTTTTGATATACGTACGCTATATTTCAACAAGGCATGTTAGTAGTCTAGCAATGGCGTGTCTTGCATTCCAAGAAACGTTAGTGCCAGGATAGATTGCCCATTTGTGGCTTACGGTTGCCTCATATTTTTATCACGAGGAACAACTAGCTGAAAATGTCACAGTTCCTTAGCCTAATACAGACCAGCATAACTCAAGTACAAGCCCCAGTATTTCGATAATAGGTTTGTATTTAGTATTACTTTCCATCTAAGTCTCACATCTTGTAACCTGCTTATATCTTGTATCACAAAAACCTATCATCAAAATATTTCTAAACTTTTCGTTGGTAATATGGCATACTGAGCTACAAGCTACAGTTTTGAAGAGTGGCGTTACATATACCAGTTGCACAGTAGACATTCTTTCGTAATATTTCCATAGATTTATAGTTCTAAGTTAGATTCATTAATTGACAGACTTCGTGTTTTGTGCCTCAAAAGAATTCAACTTCCACTAGAACATTTGTTTACGGTGTTTCGGTAGAATTTGTATTTTATCTCAGACTGTGTACACCTTGGAAGGAGACGGGTCCAAGCCAAATGAGGGTGTTCACCATAAGACGATTGCAGAAGTCGTTTGACATTCATCGTATTATGTGTTGTGCAGGTATATAGTAAAGTAATATTTTACATCCTTTCTTTCAGATATCTCTCGCTCTCAAATGACATTAATTACTTATATTTTCATCTTTCCTGACCCTAAAATAGCCTCTTTTCAATTATCATGGCAGCATTTGTAAGTAATATTTACGTATTGTATTTTTTTGGATCTTATTCTTGTTTCTTCGTTTCGGACATAATATAATAGTTTATTCAGATCAGAAATATTGTGAACTCACAAAGTGAGACAACAGGGCTGACACCACCGTATTTGATGTTTACATAACATGGCTGTTACACGTGGGCAGCTATATTAAGAATGGAATATTTGAATGGTTTCATTGGGTATTACAGTTGTGCAGTGCATACCTGAATACCTTTTTTTTTGTACTCGAGGATGGAAAGGCTCATGACCGAAATCTATCGTTATTATTAAAACAAAAAAGTACATCTGTGTATTATATGACACAATTTTAACCGTTTCTTTCAAATGCCTTAACGATATTCTGCAGTCCTCCGTTTGTTCGTCATCGTAGTTGATAATATGATGTAGTCGCAACCAGTTACTGTGTGTTACTAAGATGCATAATTAGGAAATCTGTAAGTATGCTTTGTAATTCGCCTCGTGCTTTTCCTATCAGTATTAGCAAACTAGGTTCTGGTGGTCACAAACTCAGATGGCAGCATTTGGACTTTTATTTTTACTCCTGTTAAGTCTACAGACTCACTTACGCGATAACAATGTTTTTTTCCTGAATAGTTACAACACATTTGTTACGTATATAGGTTCATACGATATAGGTATTGCGTTTATCTTATTTTTTTATTTTTAAATATATGTGTGAACTAATTTTCTGCACCACACACAGTCCTGTATTCAGTTAGTTGCTGTTGACATTTATTTCACGTAAATCCCTTGCTTTTATACTCTCTAACAATGAAGTTTTTTGCGTCACAGACTGGGTCGAATAACGCTTGTGCTGACTCCAGCCCATATCCGAACATTGTTGTGAAGGTCACCAACAGCCACTCCGATTACGTCAAAGATTTTGCCAACGGCGTTCATCGTCTACGCACAGCGAAAAAAGAGTGTAATCTTCCAATCAGTACGTATCTAAAGTAGTCTTAACCACTTAGATGACCATTCATAAATCACCTGTGCGTCCCCATCTTATAATACTGGTCAAGTGTGTGTCCCACTGGGAATACCGAACATGTTCAAAGAAGTCTTGCACGCTTTGCCACTAGTTTGTCTGACTCACGGAACAGCCTCTTGGCAATGATGAAAACCAGAGCTGGTAGATGCTTGATGCCGATGCATTAGTTTCCAGTCTGTTACGTTCCTCTCAGTTTATGAGAAAGAGTACTTTTACTGCTATTTTAAGACAAATGCAATTACTTGTCCGTCGAGGAGTATTGTTTTTCTTGTTGTTGTCTTTTATATTGCATCTGATATCGCATATTAGAATTGGTTTGTATATACTCACACTGTGTAGCTGCTTTCCAGATCGGAAAATGGTAACTTTGATTACCGAAACCGGTTATCGTGAATAAAGATTATTAGCGATCTTGCCAAAGAAGGTTATCTTCACTATTGTTTCTATGAGTAACTTGTCAAAATGTTCTAAATCTGATCACAACACTGTCGGTTTACAGAAACAGAAGTAGACTGTACACTCTGCCATGCACTTCATAGCGCTTTGCAGAGCATATATGGAGATGTAGATGTTGAGCAGAAATAAAAAGTTAGCAACAAACAAAAAATGCCGTGACGCACGCCCATCTGAAGATGATATATTGTGATATCGTAGGTGTACAAAAATGAGTGCTAGTAAATAAAAATTGTTTTATTCCAGTCACGGACTTAGTTTTGGGTTTATAATAGCAGCTAGTTACGAGAATTCAGCCCGCCTATTACGCAGACGACAGTTCTCTTTAGTGCCCAAACATGTTTCGGCAACTTAGTGCCATGATCAGTGGGTGCTTTTATGCCGTATCGGTTTTCGAGAATGTAATGTTCTGTAGGACTTTCCCATGGTTGTACAGCTTCCGTAGTTTTTTGTGTGGTGTCTGACTTGATCACTTTTTTCTGCTTTATAAAACACCATATTTACGCTCCTCAACATAAACGTGTGCTTTTATGAATATACAAACAAGTGAAGATAACACGAAAATATGGCTAGCTGCACAATAATGTAAAGAAATTTCTGCAGAATGTAACACTCTAGAAAGTAGAGCCGGCCGGGGTGGTCAAGCGGTTGTAGGCGCTTCAGTCTCGAACCGCGCGACCGCTACGGCCGCAGGTTCGAATCCTGCCTCGGGCATGGATGTGTGTGATGTCCTTAGGTTAGTTAGGTTTAACTGATCTAAGTTCTAGGGGACTGATGATCTCAGACGTTAAGTCCAATAGTTCTCAGAGTCATTTGAACCATTTTTAGAAGGTAGGAACTGAATAAAATTACCGACTGATGATGACAGAAAGGCGTCGAAACGTGTTTGGGCAGTAAAAGTCAGTCGTCTGCATAACAGGCGGACCTGAATTCCCGTATCGAATTATAACGTCGTACTTCCTGAAAAGAGTAATTTGCTTTTCTACGATTTCGACGAGTGAAACACAGAAGCAGACATGGGCGGCGCTGCCTGTGTTGACCTCGGCCGCTGCAAGCCGGCACGCTCAGTTTGACGGCCCGAGGGTGCGCTGTCTGTGGCGCCGCAGCCGCGTCGGATGCAACACTTGCTACGGCGGGGCGCGATCGTGATCCGAATGCCGCCTTAGACGCCGCCGCCCTCTGCTCGCTTAGTTAGGGTGGCGTGCGGGACGCCCCGACCCTTCGACCGCCCGAGGCTGCTCGGCAGTTCCTCAGCAAACGCCTCGCTTATGCGTCCGAGTGAGCCACGACGCTTCAAGGTCTTGCTCGTCTGTTGTCACAAGATTCCTATAAGACGTGTCAAAGAGACTGTTTTTTTTTTTAAGTAATTAGTAATTCTGTTCTGCAGGAGTCATATGTATTGGTTGTCTTAGAGATCAAACCTAGCAAC
Source organism: Schistocerca gregaria (assembly GCF_023897955.1). Lineage (NCBI taxonomy): Eukaryota > Metazoa > Arthropoda > Insecta > Orthoptera > Acrididae > Schistocerca > Schistocerca gregaria. Next base: position 914,045,582 of record NC_064921.1, read on the forward strand.
GGCAAAAATAGAACGTGGTACTACAAATTAACGTGGTTAGGAAGAGAAAAGGCTTAGTACATTTGCTCATATCGACGTTTGCGCAAGACCAGGACGCAACGACAGGAGGTTGACTGAAACTGAAAATACGACAATACGTCCTAAGACCGGATCTCGAGCAGTACGAGCGCTCCAATAAAACACGTGATTACGTACATTGAATTTCATTACATCAACATTAATAACGCCTTGAGAACAGCATTAGCATATTAATTCTGGAAGCAGTTCCCTTCGCTGTGACTACCAAACGTCCCCTTAGAAAAATTATACATGACTGTGCTTAAACTGACACACAATATTTTTTAGCGCAACGCAATCGGACTTTCAATAATCCCTACAAAAAAATGGCCCTGACTAACATTAACCTATACTTTTCACAAATCACTTACCTCACCAAAAATCTTCGTTACTCGAACTTCTGCAATACAGCGAGCACCACTACTGCCAGCTAAATAAAAGATTCAAACTACGGAAGGCACTAACTACTGATAGGGATAGTTAGCAAATGAAAGATTTTAATTGAGAACAAACAATGTATTTACCTTAATATCATCAAATGTCATAATATATATAGCAGTTCATGACATCCATTCTTACAAATATCAAAACTCCTCCATTTCTCGCCACACATCCACCACTGCTGGCGGCTCACCTCCAACTGCGCAACGCTACGCGCTGGTAACATCCAGCTGCCCAACACTACAATGGCAGACAACAATGCAAACAAGCCTCAGACTGCACACAGCACAGCCAGTGATTTTCATACAGAGCGCTACGTGGCGTTACCAATAAGAAAACCTAAACGGCCTACTTACAAATATTAATAACGCCTTGAGAACAGCATTAGCATATTAGTTCTGGAAACAGTCCCCCTCGCTGTGACTAACAAGGGGAAGGCCTCAGACACGGCCAACCGATTCAGCTCAAATTTGGCAGGTCGCTTGTGCACAACCAAAAACGAAGGAATGTAGGATAATTTGGGTCAACACCCCCACAATTTTGAGAAAATCGCCCCTAAAGGTTAAGACTAGCAATCGAGTCAAAATTGGCGGATAGATAGATAATTGTAAATAGAGCATTTTTCATCATGAGGTATAGGGTCCGATAATGCATACTTATCCAAAAATCGAAGTGAGAAACTTTTACAACTGCTGCTTCTGTACCTTCATGGTAAACGCTTTTCGCCGATAGCAGCGATAGCGCAACGGCCAAGATAACTGGCTGGGATTCGAAGAACCCGGGTTCGAATCTCGCAGGAACCTAGCGGATGTTGTTCTTTTCGTTTGTATTTTTCCATCTCTCAATTAACAGGGATAGGAAGGTTAATAAGGTAAGTATTATTATCATTAATTATTGATTTATTTACCTTATTAACCTTCCCATCCCTATCAATTGAGATATGGAAGAATACAAACGAAAAGAATAACATCCGCTACGTTCCTTCGAGATTCGAACCGGGGTCTTCCGATTCCCAGCCAATTACCTTGGCCATTGCGCTATCGGTGCTGTCGGCGAAAGACCTTTACCGTGTGGGTACAGAAGCGGCAGTTGTAAAAGTTTCTTTCCTAGATTTCTGGGAAACTTTGCGTTTACGGACCCCATAACTGATGATGAAAAATTCTCTATTTACGATTATCTATCGATCCACCCAATTTTGAGTCGATTTCTCGTCATAACCTTTAGGGGTGATTTTCTCAAAATTGCGGGGCTGTTGACCCAAAATATCTTAGAGTCCTTCGTTTAAAGTTGTACACAAGCGACCTGCCAAATTGGAGCCGAATCGGTTGGCCGTGTCTGAGGCCTTCCCCTTGTAGGCCGTGTCTCCTCATTATCCTTTCTTCTAACGGTGCAAGTCCTGCATGGTATACGGATGAACTTGTGTGAAGTTCGGAAGGAGGGAAGTACAATTGTGAGGGTAGGTCATGAATCGTGGTATGACAGTTCAGTCGGTAGACTACTTGCCCGCGAAAGGCAGTGGTCCAGGGTTCGAGTCCAGGTCCGACACACAATTTTGGTCCTTCACGAAATTTCAGCATCTAAACAGTGTTGGGAATGTAAGCATACCTAATGCGCTGCTAGTTTTAACACGTCGCTTAAGTTTTACGAACAGAAACGAGCTTCAGAACTGTTACCAGCTGCCGTTTTCAGTCCGCTAAACCAAGATGTGAAGTGAAAGCCACCAAGTCTCGCCTAGAGTGCCCCCCCCCCCATCCCCCTCGTCTTCGCTAGTCTATTTTTCCTATTACTTTTTAATATTTGGTCACAATAAATTTTCATTTCCTCGTCTCCATCAGACTTGACGCTAATCTAGGTTACTGTTTCTCTCTTCTCAATGCTTTTCAGTACCGTTATTTGCTGAGACAGTATATGGCGTTCAGCCTTTGCTAACCACCCCCTGGCAGGACTGTTAGGTGCCCTTGTTGCTCGGGGAAACTCGCTTGCGCCAATGGTCTGTACTTGGGGGAGATGATTTCCTATATTCTTTTGATTTACCAGTAGCACTTCTAGCCGTTCCCGGCACCTACTCTGCAGAGAAAGCCCAAAGCACGGAATCCAAATGCCCAGCATCTTTAATTTATTTTAATAGGACGGGAGAAATAAATGTGTCATTACAGTATGGAATGCGAAGAGACGTCCGAAGTTATATCTGATGAGATATTCCCTTTAGTTAAATTTTGTTTTTCATTTAGCACCGCAAAGAGGTAGCGTTATTGATGTGTTGCCAAGCAACGTCAGCTTAGCAGCTCTTCCTTAGAGACCAGCCAAGGACCATGCTTAACGTACGATACCTTGTTGGCCGGCCGGGAGTGGCAAACGGTTCTAGGCGCTACAGTCTGATACCGCGCGACCGCACCGGTCGCAGGTTCGAATCCTGTCTCGGACATGGATGTGTGTGATGTCCTTAGGTTAGTTAGGTTTAAGTAGTTCTAGGGGACTGATGACCTCAGAAGTTAAGTCCCATAGTGCTCAGAGCCATTTGAACCATTTGATACAATGTTGTGTTTAGGAATTTTCCAATACTCCTTCATCTGTTCTCTTTTCTCTCTCTTTTCTTCCGCCGTCCAATTTCTTCACCGTATTTTTGGAATGTTTTGTCTTGGAAAACTACCCAGCGCTTACCTTTATCCTATTTTTGTTCTGTTTTCAATTTTTCTTTCTTATTTATGTCGATTTCCTGTAGATCTTCATGTACTTTCCGAAGTCAGCTGGCATTGTCTTCTAATTTTTCAGAACGCTCTGCGACCTTTCTTGTCGGTGTGCTAGGAGTCATTCTTTGCATAATTCGTTGGAGGCATAGCCTCCTTTTCCTACTTTCTCTATGATTTTTGTTACATGATTGTATACTTACCTTACACGTCTTTGTTCTGTTTCCTAATATCTTACTTAAAAACTATTTCTTTATTCCTGATTTCTTCAGAGTGTGCTATTGATCGTAAAAGCGTTTCTGGTGTCAATGTAAATTCTTGGCGAATTACTGCCTTGTAATGATGATTTTCTTGGATTTATAAATGATTCCTTTTTAGAAACCTCTTTCTTAATACTGCTCTCTTGGCTTCTTTCCCCTCCATTAAGCTTGTTGGGCGCTCCTAGATAATTAAATTTCTTTGCTCCTTTGTTATTTCCATAGCTTGTGCTCGATTTTGATGGTGAAATCTCGTTTGTCATTACCTACGTCTTTTGGAAGAAGATTTATAGTTCTGCTTATTTCTGATTTTTGTTTAGTTATTATTTTTTTCTGTTGCCTCTACATTGTTTGTCAAAGTTGTAAAGGCTAACCAGATGTTTTATAAATTATGTCTTTCCCAGGCATTCTCCGCTTCACTTTTGATTCCGTCCAATTCTTTCTCAATTAGTATTTTCATTACTCTTTAACTCATCGGTTCTCTCCCTAGATTGAAGCAGTCCTTCTGATCTAATCCTAATCTTTGCTGTAGATACAATTTTCTTCTCTGTCGCTCCTTACAGTAACAAAGCTATCAGTTCTTCTTCGAAAGTTTCTGCAGGAATCTTTTGGCACATATTGTGTATAGTACCATTCAATTTTGTGCTAAGTCTGTTCGCTTAATTCTTTAACGTCTTTGGTAGCACTATATTTCAAAGTCTCCCGCGCCATTTCCAGAAATCTCCCTTTCTTCCAATGTGTCCTTCCAATTTTATTGCGTAGCAGGTATCTCGAATCATTTCTTTGTCATTTGCGCATTTTATATTTCGTCCTAAATCCAACTTCTTTCTTTACTCTCTTTCACGAACATTTGTCTTACCTTCAAAAGGAGTAATGAAATAGAGAACGAAATGTTTAAAACTGTGATGAAAACGTACTATTTGTGTGAGAACAGAATATGTGTGCCTGTATTTGAGCACTCTTTGCTTTATTTTATTTCAATGCTTCTATTAACGTAATAGTCTCCTTACAGCAATAATATAATTTTTACTAGATCGTTTTGGCAATATGATACAGTTTCGTACAAAATCGTTTTAATTTATATTTCTATTTATACATATTGATATTTCCATTTATTACGCAGGATTTCAAGGTCTAGACTCAATAAACTGAAACGCCTAAGTCAGTCGTTTGATGTAATTTCTAAACTACACTTTTTTCCTCTAATCACTATAATCTTGTTTTTGGCAACCATTATCAGCGGCATTATGTTGAGGAATTTACAGACTTTTTCTTTTTTTATTTGAAAAGTGCTTCTGCGCCATTAGGAGTTGCTGGACTCAAACTTGCAATTTTAATGCCCCCATTCACAACACTTTCGTACAAGACAGGGAAACGTGCCGGCCGGTGTGGCCGGCTTCAGTCTGGAACCGCGCGACCGCTACGGTCGCAGGTTCGAATCCTGCCTCGGGCATGGATGTGTATGCTGTACTTAGGTTAGTTAGGTTTAAGTAGTTCTAAGTTCTAGGAGACTGATGACCTCAACTGTTACCTCCCATAGTGCTCAGAGCCAGCCAGGGAAACGTGTCTACTGCTTGAAAACATAATAACATGTTAACTGATATCTTATCACATTTGTGAAAAAAAAGTTCGCACTGAAGATGCTTGCACGATAGTAGAGTGTAGCCTGAAGTGTAAATGGAATGAAACCAAAAAGGAAAGATGGCAAGAGTAGGAGGAACATGTAATAGCGACATTCTTTTATTACTTATTTCTTTGTGGATGCCAAGGTTGATATCTTTACCTTGTAAACAGCAAACATACAACGTTTTCGTGTTCTGAATTACCAGTTTAATCATGACACATCACCTTGACAATAAACAAGCTAACAGTGAGGTCAAGGTGCCATTTGGTGGAACTATCATCCGTCAGTTGTACCCCAAGTATCTTCAAATCACCCTCGACAGCGTTCTACCTTATAAAAACATCTGGAAAACACATCAGCTAAGGCAAAAACTCTTAACAACATCAGTCAGAATCTGCGTCACACAACCTGGGGAGCTTTAGTGTGGACTTTGCGTGCATCGGCACTTGAACTGATTTTTTCAGAGAATTGTGCTTCAGTGTGATGTAATAGCTGTGTGATACCAGCCTTACCGATGTGCATCTCAACAAAACGACGCGCATGGCTACTGGTACAATCAGACCAATCCCCTGTACCAGCATCCCCGTCTAAGCAGTATCTACCCATCACAGATTTGCAGAACTGACACCCTGCTTAGATATTACCGTAGTATACAAGAGAATGAGGGAAAAAGGAACAACCTATACACTGCACAGCTAGTTAAAAGTAATATCTCTGGAAAAAGAACTGCCAACGTATCGGCAATTGCTAAATCGGGCATGGTTCGAGAAGTATAGCTGTGATACTGTAGGTGTCGAACTGGAAACTGGGTCAAATTAATTCGAATCCGCAATGGATGTGGTCGGTGCTCTGACTCACTTCATAATTGGGATATTGTGGCGTCTCCCGAGTTGCAACTGTCCTGCACTGCACAATCTGTCAGACTTACAAGAGAGGGGTACGCCCTGTGGTGCTATAGTGGCACGTGGAATTGTTTTATGAATGGCAATGCCACAGGGGTGGAATGGATTAGAAGCCTAGTTATTAATATTTATTTGTTTTTGTACTGTCTGTCATCGGGTTCCCCTAAATGGCAGGCAGCACCGCATAACAGCCACGCTATGAGGGAAACAAGCTGTGGATTCACCGACAGACACCGCACTTGCTAGGTGGTAGCCTTTAAATCGGCCGCGGTCCGTTAGTATACGTCGGACCTGCGTGTCGCCACTGTCAGTGATTGCAGACCGAGCGCCGCCACACGGCAGGTCTAGTCTAGAGAGACTCCATAGCACTCGCCCCAGTTGTACAGCCGACTTTGCTAGCAATGGTTCACTCCCTACATACGCTCTCATTTGCAGAGGCGACAGTTTAGCATAGCCTTCACCTACGTCATTTGTTACGACCTAGCAAGGCGCCATATTCAGTTATTAGAATGTATTCTGAACAGATAATATTGTAAATCACGTACCGTCAAGAGCGACGTTCATCATTAATGGATTAAAGTTAAGTATCAAACTAATTACGTCCGCTTTCTGAATTCTAATTCCTTGTCATGTTCCAGACCTCACGTCAGTATAGTCCTTCCCTCATCACGCCAGCCTGCGTGAGCTAAAACGCGTGCATTTCGGCCGCCACTAGTAACACGATGTTGGCTCTTCTGCCAACACAACACAAACCAACAGCCAAACAGGCGAAGATATCAGATAAACACGCCGAAGATTCCAGTCGACTAATAGGAACCTTTCTTTGCAGAGGTCACCGCGACATATCCACTGTTGTGCTCTCCAACAGTTTATTGAACGTAACGTCTTCTACAATACAATAGCTGTCTGTATAATAGATGTAGACGTCCGTCGATCTAGCCGGAGATGTGGTTCCTCTCGGTCGGCTGGTACTTCGATCGGCGGTGTAGTACAGCGGCTTCAGTGATACCTTCTCAGAGACTCTGCTATAGCGGTAGCCATAAGCAACGGACGAAGACTGGTCTGCCTTCGACCGGCTGGGCCTATATAGTGAGCTGGAGCCAATAGAAACCCGGCGTAGGAATCCGTGGCCGGATATCTCGCGGCGACCTCTGCAAATAAAGGTTCCTATTAATCGACTGGAATCTTCGGCGTGTTTATCTGATGTCTTGACCTGTTTGGCTGTAGGTTTGTTTCCCTCATAGCGTGGCTGTTATGCGGTGCTGTCTGCCATTTAGGGGAACCCGATCGCATTACAGTTTTATTCTTGTTTTATGCAATGACATTAATTACGTGTTATAAATGTACTGCATGGTCTGCCATACGGAATGATGATGTCCCTCCAGCTCATTGAGAACTGAAGGCTTACCCGCCGTTTCTGGCCTCGCGTCCTTACTTCTGAAAACCGGTAGAGGCAGGCCTTAATAAACGCCTCGACGCTGTACCTGGAAATGACTGTCAGGTGGAGACGCGTGACCGGCGCGGGGGATAGACGGCCGCGAAGGGACGGGGCGGAGGGAATGAGGCCCCTTGATCAGAGCGCGCGCAGCACGTGGCGCTAACCAGATTGGCCCGGCAGCTACTTGCCGCTCGCGCGGGCCTTTGATGTGCCGCCGTCGGCCGCGGTACACACCGCACTGCCCGCCGGGCTCCGAACAAAAGCCGGTGATCGGCGGTGACGAGCGCATTGCGCTCGCTGGTCCCGGCGCCACAGACGTCTAAAAATAAAGTGTCCGGCTTGGGAGCACTCAGTTGATTAGCATGCTCCCTTGTTACAATTACTGCATTAAAACCTTTCGGGGAGTGTGGCCGCATCGTGAAAGCAAGCTGCAGACTTCGGTTCATTGGTAGGGTACTGCGAAGCGCAGTCAATCTACAAAGGAAACTGCTTACAAAACGCTGGTGTTGTCCATCCTTGAATGTTGCCCGCATACAAAAGAAGTTACTACGAATCCAACAGCTTTGTACAGGGTGGAAAAAAAAAAAAAAACGGAAATGGCCTGGAAAATATTTTATTCACCTTAAGATAGGCAACCCAACCTACATATGTTAGCGGCAAGAAACAATCAATGCCTTCTCTGTGATGTTTAAAGATTTCCTGGCGTACTGATTGTTCCATAAAAACACGGGAGAACTGCCGGATATCAGTAACGTCCTGCCACGATATTTCGGCGCAGAGTCTTCTGGCCATCTTCAGGTGAGTGCCGCTGTAGTAAGACTGGCGAGCACGCTCCCGCTATTTAAAAAAATGGTTCAAATGGCTCTGAGCACTATGGGACTTAACATCTGTGGTCATCAGTCCCCTAGAACTTAGAACTAATTAAACCTAACTAACCTAAGGACATCACACACATCCATGCCCGAAGCAGGATTCGAACCTGCGACCGTAGCAGTCCCGCGGTTCCGGACTGAGCGCCTGAACCGCTATTTAAAGCCGTACTCCAATAGCGGAGCTCAGCGCGTACCTACCATTACTACTACAGTGCATCTCACCTGAAGATGGCCAGAAGAATCTGCGCAGAAATATCGTGGCAGGACGTTACTGATATCCGGCAGTTCTCCCGTGTTTTTATGGAACAATGCCTTCTCTGCGCGATAGCAATGGAGATACTATGGAAGACAGTACTGCCAATGAAGTGTTACTAAACCAAGCCTTCCGAAATGCCTTCGCAAAAGAAGACGAAATAAATATTCCAGAATTCGAATCGAGAACAGCTGCCAACATGAGTAACGTAAAAGTAAATATCCTCGGAGTAGTGAAGCAACTTAAATCGCTTAATAAAAGCAAGTCTTCTGGTCCAGGATGTATACCAATTAGGTTCCTTTCGGAGTACACTGATGCATTAGCCCCATACTTAACAATCATATACAACCGTATCCAAAGACTAGAAACTTGCACAGGTTACACCAATATTCAAGAATAGTAGTAGGAGTAACCCACTAAATTACAGGTCCATACCCTTAATGTCGATATGCAGCAGGATTTTTGAACATATATTGTGTTCGAACATTATGAATTACCTCGAAGAAAACTTTATATTGACACACAGTCAACATGGGTTTAGAAAACATCGGTCCTGTTAAACGCAACTCTCTTTATTCACATGAAGTGTTGAGCGCTATTGACAAGGGATTTCAGTTCGATTCCGTATTTCTGGATTTCCGGAAGGCCTTTGACACGGTACCACACAAGCGACTCGTAGTGAAATTGCGTACTTATGGAATAGCGTCTCAGTTATGTGACTGGATATATGATTTGCTGTCAGAGAGGTCACAGTTCGTAGTAACTGACGGAAAGTAATCGAGTACAACAGAAGTGATTTCTGGCTTCCCCCAAGCTAGTGTTATAGCCCCTTTGCTGTTTCTTTGTAAACGATTTTGGAGACAATCTGAGGAGCCATCTTCGGTTGTTTGCAGATGACGCTCTCGTTTATCGACCAATAAAGTCATGAGAAGGTCAAAACAAACTGCAAAACGATTTAAAAAACATATGTGAATGGTGTGAAAAGTGACAGTTGACCCTAAATAACGAAAAGTGTGAGGTCATCCACGTGAGTGCTCAAAGGAACTCGTTAAATGTCGGTTACACGATAAATCAGTCTAATCTAAAAGCCGTAAATTCAACTAAATACCTAGTATTACAATTACGAACAGCTTAAATTGGAAGGAAAACATAGAAAATATTGTGAGGAAGGCTAACTATAGTCTGCGTTTTATTGGCAGGGCAATTAGAAAATGTAACAGACCTACTAAGGAGACAGCCTACACTGCACTTGTCCGTCCTCTAAAAATACTGCCGTGCGTTGTGATAATCCTTTACAGATAGGATTGACGGAGTACATCGAAAAAGATAAAAAAAAGGCAGCACGTTTTATATTGTCGCGAAATATGAGAGAGAGTGACACAGAAATGATACAGGATTTGGACTGGAATTCATTAAAAGAAAGACGTTTTTCGTTGCCACAGAAACTTCTCACGAAATTCCAGCCACCAACTTTCTCCTCTGAATGCGAAAATATTTTGTTTACAGCGACCTACATAGGGAGGAACGACCACCACGATAAAATAAGGGAAATGAGAGCTCGTACGGAAAGATATAGGTGTTCATTCTTTCCGCGCGCTATACGAGATTGGAATAATAGATAATTGTGAAGGTGGTTCGATGAATCCTCTGCCAGGCACTTGAATGCGATTTGCAGAGTATCCGTGTAGATGTAGATGTAGATACCCATATTAGAGCAGATGAAGTAAGTTGGGTTGCCCACCTTCTGATGCACAAAATATATTCAAAATATTTTACGGGCCAGTTTTTTTTTTCTTTTCTCTTTTTTCAGCCCACTTTGTGTGACCCGCGGAATAGCTTTAAGGGACTGCTGAGAAACCTGAAGTAACAGACGAATGAAGACAGATGTCAACCATCTGACCCTAACGTGTCTCTTGTGTAACAATCTAGAACGCAAGGATACGCTGTTCACATAGGGCACACTCACATTTGAGCATTCTTCCCGCGCTGCATATGCGAATGGAGTGGAAAAAAATCCAAACACGTGGAACCTTGGAAAGTAGGTTTTACTATGCGCTTCACAATGTTTCGCAGAATTTTTTATTTCTGTTACGAATTGAATACACATTAAGCCAAGACAGCACAATAGTTTCGTCTAATAATCCAGCATCTTCATATCATAAACCACTCTTGATTAGTGTTTAGCGATTGGAAGCTGCCTTAAAATGACAACATCCATACATGATACAATCAAAAACAGCTTGTCTTCCTTTGTGGCCAATGTAATTGAACGATGGTCATAAAGGCGAAATACCGTTAAAACCTGGTAACTGACACGATCAGTGTCTACCTCATCTATTACGATATGATGTAAATACTGATTGTGTCAGTTACTGAGTTTTAACAGTATAGGCCGGAGTGGCCGTGCGCTTTTGGTGCTACTGTCTGGAGCCTAGCGACCGCTACGGTCGCAGGTTCGAATCCTGCCTCGGGCAGGATGTGTGTGATGTCCTTAGGTTAGTTAGGTTTAATTAGTTCTAAGTTATAGGCGACTGATTACCTCAGAAGTTAAGTCGTATAGTGCTCAGAGCCATTTTTTTAACAGCATAACTCCTTTGTTTTATGACCATATTTCAATGACACTGGCCACCAACGACGATAAGCTATGTCGAGTATGAATGTTGTCATTTTAATAAATATTTTGATTATGTGTGAAGCTATAATAGCACCAACACTAATCACGAATGTTTTATGATCTGGAGACGGCTTTATTCTTAGCCGAAACTAGTAATCTATTCGAATAAAGAAGATTTCATGTGCTACCTTGACTTAATGGATTTTGAGGCCTAAAATAAGTAAAGTAAGATTTACAACTTATAGTGTATTTCGTGTTTGACAATATCAACAGACCTGATTCTCAGAATACTGATGTATATGTGGAATAAAAATAATAATTCTTTTGATTGCTGTTTCCGGGAAGATGCCTGCTGACAGTAATAATATCTGAAATCTACCTGCAGCAATAGCTGAAACTTCGGTTATTACTTTTCACTACCTGACTGTTATTATTTAGGACTACAAAAAAGAGAACAGTCTAAATTATCAGTTGTTGCAACTGACAACGACATGTGTCACTCTGATTATAGGCCTAAATGTTATCACATCACCATCCTGTCATCAGCATAACCACTAAATGCAGTTGAGAATGACACTTGATTCAGTCGAAAACTATTGTGTGAACAAAACTACAACGTAACTGGCAACTTAAGCATCTGATTTGAATAAACACGCCAACAAATGTTGCAGAACAGCTCCGGAAATACGATGCTTGATAATTTTACCACTGAGAAAAACAACATGAATTAAGAAATCGACATCCGAGATTTAATAGGTACCTTGGCTGATTTACATGTGAAGTACTAGAACTACAGGAATACTTGATTTACAAATGAAGAAAAAACATAATTTTGTCTGATGAATTTTTAAGGACATTTTGAGTTACAGGAAATATCTTTCTGAAGACAGAAGTGAATTGTAAATATTATGTTTGGTGTTGCTCATAGAACTTCTTGAACACGCCTGTCTAAAATCTTGGTGTTTTGTCCACTATTCCACGTAACATACCCTCGTTAGTATCGTATTTTATTATATAATCGTAGAACAATAAAAACAAGGGTGAAGCATCTCTTCATCTCTGCATACTGTTGTTGCAGCCCACATCCACTTTAACCTGGTGACTGTAGTCATGTTAGTCAAACCTTACTCTTTCTCTACCATTTTATCATTTCCTCCCTCCCTGCCTGCCCCCTCCACACACACACACACACTAATTTTCCTTCATAATGAAATTTACTATTCCTTCTATTAGTCAAGTTGTGCCATAAATTTCTTTGCTTCCCAATTCGAAGCAGTACCTGTCCACTATCAGATCCACCCACCAAATCTTCTATTTCCTTTTGTAGCACCATATTTCAAGAGTTTACATTTCTTCTGATCTGAACACTTTATTGTCCAAGTGTCGCTTCTGTGCAAGGCTGCACTCCAAATAAATACTTTTATATTAGAAGATAGAAAGTTTCTGTTTTTTTAGAAATGTTTTTCTCCTTATTTCACTCCAGCTATCGTCAGTTATCTTGGTGCCCAAATAACAAAACTCATCTACCGCTTTTAGTGTCCGCATTTCCTAAGTTCCTTCAGCACCACATGATTTAATACGACTCTGTTTCATTAATTGCCTTTTAATTTTGCTGGCGTTCATTTTATGATCTCTTTTCAAGACGCGATCCATTCCGTTCAACTGATTTTGCGAACCCTTTACCGTCTCTGACAGGATTTGTTATCATAGGCAGACATTGACGCTTTTGTATCTTTCCCCTGAACTTTAATTCAATTTTGCATGTTTCTCCTAGGTTTGCTTTATTGCTTGCTCAATGTGCAGATTGAAAAAAATCGGAGATAGGCGACAATACCGTCTCTCTGTCTTGTCAACTACCACTTTCTTTTCATTTCCTTCGACTCTTACAACTGCAGTCAGGTTTTTGGATATTTTGTATATAACCTTAAGCTCCCTGTATTTCATCCCTGCCAGCTTTAGAATTTGAAAGAGTATATTCTTGTTGGCAAAAAAGCTTACTCTGAATCTAAAGGTTACAAACGTAGGTTTGCCTATTTTCTGTCCATCTTCTAAAATAGGTCATAGGATCGGTGTTGCCTCGCACACGCTTACATTCCTCCGGAACCCAAACTGATTGCCCCCGGACATCAGGTTCCACTTGCGTTTCGGAACAAAGGATTGCAAACAGACCCTACGAAATCTTGGAGCGTATACTAATAGTATAAAAAAAAGTGTCAACTACATAAACATGCACGCATTGAGTAATCTAATGTGAAGAATGGAGACTGGAGTTTCTTTAAACTTTCTGTTGGCCAGAAGTTGTATGTTTTTCAGAATAATTCACAGAAGCACCTACATTATAACACATTTTACAACTTAAGCTCATTCTACTGTGCCTTTTGTGGAGTACCCCCTTACAACGTATGTTACTCGTATTACAGGCAATTACTTCTGCTTTGGTCAAAGGAGAACAACGAAATTTAAAACTTTCCGTCAAAGTCCTTTGACATGGAGCTCCAACACAGTTATGAATGAACAGCAGAAAATATTGGTCGCCGACTGACTAATCGTTGAATGATTAGAAGTATAAATCGAGATTATCGGACGGGGATTTGAGCTCCAGTCCTCACGAAGAAGAGTTTAATGTTTTATTCTGTACACTACTCGTTATACGCGTCTGTGAAATACTCGGGTCTTCACAAGTTCGTGTGAAGTACTGCTGTTATAATACTAACGCTAACCTAAAAGTTATACTGTGTGTGCGGAAGTCAGCATGTGTTGTTTAACAATACATCGACCTCCAAGACAGCATATCACGTGAATGTTGACATACCATTCTTTACTCGTTACTGGTAGTCAACAGTGAGTTTTCGTACGTATACCTAATGTTTCAAAATAAACTGCCACACTTGTGCTGGTGAAACAGCACATATCACGTTTGTTTCCTTCCAGTTCTAGAAACGGTAGATCCCTCTCTCTACTGACACCTGTTTTAACGTAAAGAAGTATTTTTAATAATGGTCATCGCATTATTTGTAGCTTGTTTGGTCGAACAGAAATCAAGGAGGGTTGCAAGATTACCTCAAATTTGAATTTTGGTCTTTAGTTACAGTTCCATCGGTGACCAACAACAGCATAATCACCACTGCCACCATCGCAATCATCATTGTTACCAGCACCCCCACCACCACTACATTCATTATCATCAGATTTTCCTGGTCACCTGTCTCACTGACATCGCAGTACGTCTTTCTGAATAACCATAATGCTTAAACAATTCATGGAACATTATTTGCATTCCTTCATTACACGAGAAAACAGTTTTTGCTAAAAATCTTTCGTCCTTGTTCTTTTCTTATTTATCCAATTTTATACGATGTTTTTCAACAACTTACTATACACAGGAAATTCATTTATGCTCACTAATTATGGGTTTCATCAATGCATTTCATCATCGTTTTTTCCACGTCAATAAAGCTATAAATGTATCTTACATAATTCGCCTATTTTCTGTAATACTCCTCTCTGTATGCTGCTATCGCATTGCTGATTCTCGATAATGCCATAGTATGTATGATTTCCAGACATACTAGTACTTGATGTTGTATTGAGGCATTTTAGATATTATTGTTGGGCTCTAATTTGACATATCTCTCCAGGCTATGTAACCTGATATGACAAATTTATTTCTGAGACAGAACACACAATGTGATGAACATTTGTGACAAGCGAAATCTATTTGATGTACGGGGTATCAAACTAGGACCCCTGTGTTCAGTACTTGTGTTCTTTGTGCCTTATTCTGCTAGTTGTAAGCTGTCCAAAAACGAAGCGCTCGATATGTGTCTTAACGAACTGATTCTTCGCCCTGAAAATATATTAACTTAAATTTAACTGTTCAGAGTTACCAACTGTTTAGACACTTGTGTGTTGCATATTTTTTGTCACTGATGAATAAATTTCAGTAAATCATCACTCTTAGTCTTTAGTAGATATTCATCACGAATAATGTAGCACATGTAACAGTTTTTCCCATATAATTTAGGTACAGCTTTAATTTATTTTACTCACAAAAAGAGCTATTCGTTTGGTATTCATTAACTTTGTATTATGTGTAGCATACATGATGTTCCTGTAATTCATCAGTTCCTAAATAACAATAGCTCTTTACTGCACTTAAGAACTGAACTTCTGTTGCATATTTTTTTCTGAGAGAACTAAAAAATTTCAGCAATGCTGTTATTTATCTTTTTTGCCAAGTTAATAACAAATTTGAATGTTATATCAAATAAAACATAAGGCAATGGCGTAACAGATAGTCTGTTGGTTACTTCATTAGAACGTCTACTATGCTTCCATTTTATGTGTTTGGGACTAAATATATACATATTTACTGTCATTAGCCACGAACGTAGATGATGTGTGAGCAGGTGTCAATGTTGAATTACGTAACAGTTGAATAAAATATCATAGAATGCGCTCTTTATGAGATTCTTGAAACAGTATAACCTAAATGAAATGTAAATGAAATATTATAAGTGACAATTTATATAAATATAATAATCTGAATATAACGTACATGAAGTTAGAACAGACGATCGATAGTTACAACGCTACTCATAGAAATAAATTAAGTACATATTCTATAAACAATCATAGAATGCAGCAATAGTGCTTGTGACCAGTTAGATGTATCTAACTGTTTTGTAAGTAATGAATAAATTTAAGATATTTATGAAACTTGTCAGTATCTATAATTAGCCCCCAAATACAAAATTTTTGCTTTAATTCTTTCCTGTAATGTTGAAATGTGGAAGTATATGTAATCATTTATCTTAATTGCACAATCTCAGAGAATATGACGTAATACAGACATAAGTTTCTCAAAGAAAAATTAAAAGAGATTAATATTTCAAGGAACTGTGAAGAGTCAGTATGAAAACAGTAGTGTATAAACGTGCTTAATAAGAATTTACTTAATTTTACAAGTTTCAATGAAGAAGAGGGTTATTCTATGACCTATTAGCTGGAATCATCCCGGTTTTCGCCTGATGTACTAAACCATGGAAGCCGAAATGAGACTTCTCTGATACGCTTAACGGAAGATGTGAGAACAAGAAGTGAAATCAGTACCCTAGAATTCTAAACAGACAATATGAATAATATACGGTGTCAGTGCTCTAATGCGCAACTCAGTATGTGAGTCAAATAGCCCAAACAAATGCGTAAGTTTCAAAAGAAAGTTAATTAAACGAGGAAATGGCGGAAGGCATTAGCCTTCTTAAAAGTGAGCAACCAGGTTTCTAAATGGAACCCCTGAACGCATCGGTACTAATACGAAGGGAAAAGTAAGCATGATATCTTATGAACGGTACTGATAGCGGGAAAAATCAGTTTAAATATTCCATATCTGTTTAGAGTAGCCCTTATATACTAATTACACCAACATTGTGAGTTTTTCCATATTAGAGCATTTCCAGGAAGACATCAAGGTGTTCTATGGGTTTCCTGTAATTAAACTCGCTTTTGCTTTTTCCGAAGCTTTAAAATTACTGTTGCCTCTTGTTTGTTAACACAAGAGTGTGGGTCTGAGTTATTTAGCGAGCTTGAATCTCATTGTTTGCCTTTAACAATACCCTACCCTGTTAAGCGTACCAGAGTATCACAAAAGTGAACGGACCCTTTCATGGCAGCCAGTGTGAAACTGGCTGGCAGCGGAGACACGAAAGAATGGAAACATTGATTAATTTTACTTGCTGTTACATGCGCCCTTCTCTCCAAATGCAAGCAATGGACAATTAAAGTACTACACGCACGTTGTTTGCCGTTTTCACTGCACTGCTCAAAAAGAGCTCCTAAATCTATCTGTTGTAGTAATGGCATTAAACTACCTTCAGAATTGTGTGATAATGAAAACCTTCAAAACAAGCCACGGAAAAAAGTGTAGTACTTAGTTGAAAGGTCATAATTTAGAGTCGCTTGGTAAATAGGTGCTTATCGTCAGCTTTCTCGTAGTCCTATAAATTATATTTCCTGCTTCTCCGCAGTAGCCGTGTAACAAAATTCTGTACAACTGTTCAGACGTACCATCCCACAAGCCTACGCGACACAGTCGCGCGTTAAACTGATACCCGCAAACATTTTTGTCATTGTGTGTGTCACTGGAAACGAATATAAAACGTGCCACGCTTTTGTACATTTAACACCAACCTCATCAGCATGGAAAAAAGAAGGGACGATTGTGAAGTGACAGTTTAAATAATCCAAGCGAACGTACATGTGTATGCAGGCTGCTCACCGCATCTCAGTCTCTACACCTCGTATTGCCCAGAAAATGTGAAATGATCGATGCAAAATACGTTTTGAGTTACTCGAACCCTACAGGTCATACTATTGTAGTGTTCATGACGAGATACTCTCTACATCGTAGCTTCCTATTAAATTACTATCTTTTGTTTATAATGTCTCATCCGCCAGACTAGCCAATATTCGCTATTTACAAATACGGTTTCGGAGAACGCTGTGTATGATGAATGTCCAACAAGGAGATAATTCGACTGTTACCTTGTACAGAAGCCTGTCGAAAAATCGACTGATTTCGGCGAACGGAATTGAACACATTAAACAGTTTGAACTTGGAGTGCGCCGGGAAAGGTTTGTAATTCCCATAGTCTTGAATTATCTGATGTAGAATTATAAAAGAGTTGCTTACCAGACAAAAGAATTATAAACTGCAAATTTAACAACTCGTTAGCAATATATTATACTCTAATGGTTATCGTTAGTTTTCTGCTGACGTTACTTTTGGTACTTAGTGAAACAAGATGATTATAAGATGAAACACACGTTTTTACCACTGTTTCGGCGGTAATTTACTAACCGATTGCCAGTAACGCATAAAATTTGTCATATTTAGCTGATATTTACGAAAAGTAGGTCAAGCTAACAACTAGGCTGATTTTAGAATTATTGTCTTAATCACTGACCAAATTCTACTACTATGCAAAAAACAGTATCTCATTCAAAACATTCAATTGTGAGGAACTCTTTCCTGGTTGGTGACTGTCAGGACATGAAAAATGTGGAGAAACATCTCTCATTTTCACACTCACCTACACAGACTCTGTCCCCCTCTTTTTGTCCACTTGTGCTTCTCTCCGACTCATGCACAAAGACAGACATGAATACGAAATTATGCTTAAAATACTGCTTTCGCGATGTTAGCAATACTTGCAACACATGCTGCAAAAAAATGAACGCATAAAAACACAGTAAAGAAAGGCGAACGTACGAAACCACAGTAAAATTTGTAAGAGGAAAACTTGTGTGAAAGTTTAGAAACGTGAAGCGTTGGAACGCAAAAAATAGCGGAATTCTAAAAGCCGAAAAATTGCGACGGTGAAAGAATAACCATCTTTTCGTTACATTCTCTGCTAACGACGAAGTAAAAACCTGTTAACTTCAAAATGTTTGGAAAGGGCTGATAAAGGCCGTACTAAAATTACACGGCACATTATAATTAAAACAGTTTTAATAAACAAAATGAAGAAACATAATATGTACGCGCTACCTTTACAGAACCACTACAGATGATGTTTCGTAAATCGCAGCGAAACGCGTCTGGTGTAAAACTCTCTTAAATTGCAATACGCTTTAGAGAGCAAAACATAACTTATGTATGAGAGCTACTGCGGAAGAATGGCGATCCAAATAAATGATGAATGCTTAGAAGTGGGAGTAGTCTGCACAAAACGCGTACAAAACGTGGACGTCATGATGATGGCATAATTTGACGAGTAGCGCGGAACAAATGCTAATATGTTTCAAAACGTACACCTTCAAATTTAAATGTCAATCCTTGTGTGATACTGAAGGACTCTTATACTGTTGTCTCCCAGTGGTCTTTATCGTTTCCCTGTTGAACTCGCGTCGACAAAATGAAAGCAAAATAATCACCGCAGATGTAATGTCTCCAGCAGCTCCCAGGTTAGGCCGGTATATTTCTTTGACAAAGATATATGATCAAATAGTCTTCAAATTTCTTTGACACAGATCTTTTACGTGGCGCTAAAAAGGGGTATTACACTGTCGTCATACTTTTCGTCAGATTTCAAGATGGCAGTCAACAACTTGTTATTAGCGCTCCAGTTGCTAATACCACCATTGTATAGTATGTTTATTTGGAAGAAAAGCAGCGGTTAAAGAAGGAAACATACATGGATGAAGCCATAGGTATTACGTCGAGATAATAAAAGCATTCGGCGAAATTTGTTACGAGAGATGCAAGTGGAGGACGTCAAATCTTAATATGTAAATTACTTACGAATGAACGAAAGTGTATTTCAGTATTTTCTCAGCAAAGTGAGTTCTCATAATACGGAACAGTAGCCGGCCGTGATGGCCGAGTGGTTCTAGGGACTACAGTCTGGAACCGCGCGACCGCTACGGTCGCAGGTTCGAACCCTGCCTCGGGCATGGATGTGTATGATGTCCTTAGGTTAGATAGGTTTAAGTAGTTCTAAGTCCCATTAAAAAAATGCAAAACAGTATACTCTCTTGCGAAATGCTATTTGTGCAGAAGAGAGGCAAACCGTGACACCGCGATTTCTTGATACGGGAGAGAGCTATTCTAGTTTACAGCACAGCATTCGAATATCATATGAACCGAATTATAAAGCTCTAAATGGGGAATATGTTAAGGTAAACAAATGTTTAGTACACTATACTGGCAATTAGAACTATTTTTAATTTTGAATAATTTAATTAATGGAATTAGCGTTCCAACAACTACAAAATTGTTAAAAAGTACGAAACAGATGAAACACTTTTCAAGTTGTGGCACTCAGAGTTCAAAAATAGACAAATTAGAATGGAAAGCTAAGAATTTTTTTTTTATTTTAATGACCACATCTTCTATTACGGATTGCTGAAAATCTGCCTGGATGTTTCCAGATGCAGAGGTGGATGGCTGTACCTGTGATTGTGGATATGAAGTCGCCTGCAGCGTATTCCATCTGTGCATCAACACACGATTAATTGCAAGCACTGTGACACTTGCTCAACCCCTACCCTAGTCGAAGTAAATAAAAAAAGAAAAAAAATAGACCAGAGAGTCGAAGGAGCACAACAACTTTGAAGCTATGTTTACAAACACACTACGGAGACGTCAGATAGATGTAGCGACGCCAGCGCTTCAAGCGGTTAAATTTCATATTGCAGTGAACAGAAGACGAACGACTTTTATGATCAAATCAACGGCGTGGCCCTAGATTTGATCATATTTATTTAACGAAAGGAGAGATTAGACAAAGTTCCCTACTACAACATCAAATTTCCTTGACATAAATATTTGACATATCAACTTTGACAAAGAAATATGATAGTACAATGCCGGCCTTAGCAGGGAGATCTTCGGCATCGTGGACTGAGACCGGAGAACAAAGGCCGCGAATTTTTTAATCCCCAATATTACTTTGAAGGGGTGGTCCCGGGCGGTCTGGGCAGCCACAGGTTTCGCAAATTAGCGAGCAGCAGCTTCGTTTATCATTTAATATCCAGGAGAAAAGTTGCTCGCCAGCGCGACCGCAGTGGCGCCGCGCTTCGGCGTTTTAATCCTCCTGCGGCCGCGCCCGTGCCCGCTCCGGCCGGCCGGCCGGCGGAGTTGCTGGAGTTGCTGCGGTCGGAGGACCCCGAGGCGCGGAGCGGAAAAAGTTCAAGAACGGCGAAAAGAGCGAGGCGGCCGGGCGTTCTTCTCTATTACTGAGAACTGTCTTCTTATTCAGTTCTAGTGACTCGTGCAGGCACCGCACATTTGAGGTCGACGTAGTGCATCTGCGTCCACATTTCTAAGGCAGGTAGAGAGATGGTTTCAGTGTACGAGGGCCGTACAGTAATCAGCGCGAAAATCTGAAGTAGCGAGAAAACTACTGAATCCTCATTAAAATATTTCCGAAAAATTTTATAAAACATTCTTTCAATGGAGATAAACAGCGACAGGTGTAAAACATTAAAATTCGGTAAAACAGTCTTGATTGCGGGAAATGTGAATTTTTGGCTGGAACCGGTTTCGATCTACAATTCAGGCAATCAATGTTCTCAAACCGGCATCATCATGACTACAGCTTCAAAATGTTTTAAATAATAGACCGAATAGCCGCGCGGGATTAGCCGAGCGGTCTGAGGCGCTTCAGTCATGGATTCTCCGGCTGGTACTGGCGGAGGTACGAGTCCTCCCTCGGGCATGGGTGTGTGTGTTTATCCTTAGGATAATTTAGGTTAAGTAGTGTGTAAGCTTGGGGACTGATGACCCGTAACATTTCACACACATTTGAACACAATAAAATTATACCTAAAGACACAGCCTGCAAGTGGCGGTGTAGCGTTCCCATTGCCCTGTCAGTAATTTTAAAATCAACAACAGATACAGGCTAAGGCGTTATAGGCGGATTGAAGTCCTCTCTTTGGCGATTTATACTTGTCTGCATTCGTGAAACAAATATCTGCTACGGCAGATTTTGTACTTATATTCATTAGAGAAAAGTGATATCGCTTTTGAAACAATTTATAAAAACTATAAAAGCGTTTGGAACAATTTTTAAATTCAATATTTAGAAAAAAAGGGGAGGATGGCAGGGAGGATGTAGGAGTTTTTAATAAGCAAATGATTATGTGCATACATTAAACAAGGAAATTACTGGATAGGAGTAATAATTATGTAAGAGCAGTAAAGTGAAACAGAAGGAAAGTAACTAGTTGCATATTATGTTAGAAGGAATGAATATTAGCTGCAGATAACGACTAAGTGGCACTGTGTTTGTCATGACACTTAGCTGTTTGGGAGACATTTCCTCGTAGCGTGCTAGAATGGGGAGGACGTCAGACAGCATTTGGCTCATGCCGTTGAGTGGCCCGCAATAGCAGGATGTCAGAAACGGGCCTGTGCATTTATACAAACGAATATTATTGGATGTAACTCCCTTTGGGGCGATAAGGCAACCTTGGAGATCATTTCAGTCAAATATTTGAAATACGATTTCTATTTCTTTCGAAACATGTAGACCAATGACGAGGCCTTTTTTTTTTTAAATCCAAAACAATGTGAAACCAGATGCAAATTACTTGAGATCGTTTGAAAAGTGTGATGAAAAATGGCTGTAATAATTTTTTACCGACAGAGTTAGAATTAATTTTCAGGTAACACGATTCGACTGTCTGATGTGGCCATCCTGAGAGCCATATTATCCAAAACGAAAAGATAATCGTGTCGGAAAACAACCATCGTTGTTTAATTACAGCAGTCACAATCGTCTGCAGACAATAAAAACACCTTAAAAATGTGAAGGACGCGGAAAGGTGTGTAAATCGATTGAACATTTGTAAATCTTACTGAACAAATCCCACCCGTGTTTGTTGCAGAGGACAGCCAGTTGAGGTTTTGACTGATGCAATGCAAAAACGAGTAACATGATTTTAGTCGCAAAGACAGATACATCAAAGTCGTGAGAATTGTTGATTGTTTAATATTAGTGTTGGAAATACATTTTCAGTCGCAAAAAATGTTCGAGGTAGATTGCATGACTGTCCGCTCAAGTCACTAAAAACACCAATATTCGTGTTTGTCAAGAACTCAGTCAACGGATTTTCATGGATGTTAATTTCTTTCCAAATGGTGCAACGTGGGATGAACCCTGAATTCATCAGTGTCCATCTTAATTAAAAGTACGAAGTTTTGAATGGAAACATCCAGATATGCCCACCAAGAAAAAAATTCACATCTCGGGTACCTTTTGTTAAAATGGTTCGAAGACAACAGCGAAATAAACAGTAACGAGAAACAGTCACGAACGTTAAAAACGGTTACACATCTAGCAGTATGGTCTGGAGTAAGTTAAGAGATGACCACATAAAACAAATTATACATACGAGACTAAGAAACTTACGGAAATTTAACTCGCCCATGAATCCTGAAACCCTGTAGGTGTGTCCTTACGTATAATATTATTCATTTGTGACGTTGAAATTTTAATTGCTTACTGATATGCGTCCTTTCCTTGGTAAAGCAAAACGGGAGAAAAGGATAGCGGTACGCATTGTGTTCCCCTTAACACACTGTAAAGTGTACTCCTACGTCGTCTGCACCTAACACGATAATGTAGCCGACGTTTCGTACGCTGTGACACCGCCTAAAAATCGGATGTTTTACTGTTCTAGGGTTTAGTATAGGCCTGGAGTCTATGCTCTGAAAAAGGCAGCTGCAACACTGTCCAGACATCAGATATTGCAGTATTTGGCTTTTTGTATATTTACGGTATGATTTCTTGAGAAAAACTAGAGAACAACAATGCATTTCATGATGTATTTGTTTGGTAAACTCGACGGCTTCTCGGATGGCTATAAGTGGGGAGATGTGCATAAAAGGGACGTTTTCTGTTAAAACAGCAATTGGGAATGAGGATTTAGGGCCTTCAGTGAAGACGTTATTAGCACTGTCACTGTTGAAATCCAGAGGACACACCTTACAAGACAAGACATGTATCACTCTGTACTGAATACTCGTCTATCTCGTTAAACAGCCGTGACATTGAAATGATAATGTGTTACTGATATGCGTCCTTTCTGTGAGAAAGTTAAAGGGGAGCAAAGGGTGACGGTACGTACTGTGTCCTCGTCAACGTACTTTGGAGTGGCTTATGGAATACAGATACAAATATACAGGTACACACTATTAGGGCTTTAACTGCTCAGACCTCTATGGAAAACAATTTTATATTAAATATTGCCAAATTCTTCACTCGATATAGCCGCAACATTAATATAAAAACTAATTACACTTCTCTTGGCAACAAATAATGATGTAATAGCCTCAACTACTTCTTTTATATATCACTGAAAAATCTGACTGGTGTACTCAATTTGTTAGCGAACATAACTGTTGGATGACTCACAGCCACATTCAGTCATTTTACATAAACTTGCTGCAAGTGGCTGTTGTGATTACACATTTTGTAAGTATAGATCACAATGAAACCATCATTCGAACTTTTTTGCTGTAATGAGTGGCACCTTGAGGTAGTAACAATTACCGCACTGTAAATGGAAAATTGTTTGTTGTTTTCAAATAAGGAATAATTGCTTAAATAAATGGATAAATCGTGACAATCAATATTACTTTCTATTGTTAATGGAAAAAAGCAGCACGAATGTTTATGATTATTAACAATTTTTTTAGGAATGAACTTGTTGTTTTTCTTGTGTTCTCTGTGGTAATACAGTTTATTATCTATCACTGCAGCCCGACTTTGGAAATTCCATAAGATTATGCGCAGAGAAAGTGTATGCAAAAAGAGTAAATCACATACGTAATATAAATATACATTTGTTATTCGTTTGATACTCATGGAAGATAAGCATTGAATACGCAACTATACTTTCAATAACGCTAACATTACAAAGTAGATATTTCTGGTCATTTTGGTTTTTACAGAGCCAAGACTAATCATGTTTTTTTTTGACTGTCTTTTCTTTTTCTATATTGTGATGTACTTAACTTCTTTTGTGGGCTAGAAATACTAAAGTTCAGTGTTTTAAAGTTCTACGAATAACATCGACTTAGCGTTGCGCTTTTCGTCTGACGGTGACAGCAAACTCGAAAACAGCTGTCTAGCGATGAGAAAAGTATGACACATCTTCGTTTTTCTTCATAATGCCCATATTTTGTGTGTAGTGGTTATGGACGACGTCTAAATTAGTGCAAAGCTGGCCTTCATTTTACTGTCCTTCAAATTACTAAATACGCGGAACTGCTAAACAAAATCAAAAAATTTTTTTGGATTTCTTAATTGTATCTTTTCCAGTGATCGTCCATTGTGAATTATTTAAAGAGAAAGAATATTAATATTCTTTCAGAAGTTTCCTGTATGATGTTGATATTCTCCACAAGCCTGTACACATAGTACTTAGTATTAGTGATACCTATGATCTACTTTGATTTGACGTACTCTATTCCGGCCGACATATCAGTCGAGGTGAATTCTGTACTTTGCAAATATTTCTCAGAACAGAGGGCGGAAACTGGCTAGAAGAAAGTATCAGTATTAGGTGGCCAGTGTACTGTAACATTATCGTATACCAAAATAAAGCTTCATTCACCGTAAACATGTTAAACATCGCACTGTTTATTTAGAAGTGTGCGTTTCAACGGAGTGCCTCTCCATGGACATGTAAAAAAAAAAAAATAAACTTTTTTAGTTTGTTTTATTCTACTAGTTTCTATGTGCGTACTCAAAATATAAAAACTTATAAATGGAAAGTAGCGTATTTGAATTTATTGCTTTACTGTTCAGAATTTTGAATTACTTTATCATGATGGAGAATAGGGAAATACCGTATTGGAGGAGAGTAAACTGGCAAAAATGTATTAGGACCTACCCTTATGTGTATCCAGATGATTTATTATTATATGATTCCCTTCTAAGCTTCCACGGTTCATTACTAATACTGTTGCTTCACTTAATACACGTCATAGTCACAGTAGTTCTAAGTCATGTACTGAACAAATCTGAGATAAAATTTGAAATAATTATTTCAACAATACAAAAAGATTTAGCAAGAGTTACATGAGATATTTACATAAGTAACTGTACACGAATTCTCTAGCAAAAATATTTTCATAGTATATGAATCTTTGGAAGAAACCATTTGGTGTAGAATGAAAACATGTGCTAAATTGCAAAAAAAAGTTTGTCCAGGTGCCACAGCATGTCTTTTTGTCTTTTGTAGACACAGATTTCAATTTACTAAATTTTTGGAATGAAACAACACCGCATTGATCAGGGAACTTCCTGCCATAGATTTCTACCACAAGAAATCATTAAATATGATGTTTCTACGTAATGAAGAATCTTCAAGACTTCATGAAAAAAGTCAATTTTTACACATGTCACGTCTTACAGTTATAGATTAATTCTTTTAATATCTCTTGGACAAGTTAATTCGTCATATGTTACTGTTGAATGTGTGAATTATACCTGTTGCGTGTAGTGAAATGTTATACTTCTAATATAACCACATTTCAGTAGGCGCTTCAATTAAGACGTTACTACACGCTACTAATATAAGCGTAAATACACCCACTTGTGTAGGGCTCAAATTAAGGTTGATAAGAGCGGCCAACAAACAATACAAAACAGAGCAAAGAATAATTATTTAAATCAAAAGCTATTTAATATAATCCGTTTTTAAAACGGACTAAACAGTATAAAAGAATTTCTCCTATCCCCATACAGTATCCTAACCTCATGCAGATAGTCTTGAAAATTTGTGCTTGTAAATTTTGAATAGCTATGACAGTACTCTAAAAATTTAAAAGGAAAAATCTGGGGTGCATGCAATAGATAATTGATGTTAAACAGTTCACAAAGTCATCAACAATTTTATTGCACTGTAAATGATACGAGTTGTCATGTGATTTTTCTCAGTATGAGCTATTCTCTACACTCCTTTCATGAATCGAATGCGCCCCAAATTTTTCGTTTTAAATTTTACCACTATAGCCATAGCTACTAAAAATTCACAAGCACGAATTTTCAGGACTATCTGTATGGGGTTAGGAATGTGTATAGGACAGGAGAAATTATTTTTTTAAATAATTAATTTCCGCTTTTTAGTCTTGTGTCTGTGACGTGTTGAATCGGTGTGAAACATTTTGATGTGATTAGAACAAGGTGGATTCAGGTTTATTTCAGTTCTCTTCATCTGAATCAACGAACGTATTGCTTCCTCCTAAGATATCGGAAAGACTGTCATGGTAAAAATCAGAGAGAGAATAAAGATCACACGATGGCTTACCAGCAATTATTCTGCAAAACATTCGCGACTGGAACAGTAAAAGCGGGAAACGAAAGTGGTATACAAGGTACCCTCCGCCACACATCAGACAAGAGTGTGGGTTAATAATGCAGTGTCACCGAATACTGAACTTCATTGAAAGTATCAAGTCTGTAGATCATCTGGAAGTTAGATTAAAATGAATTGCAAAATTTGTACCGAACGCAGACACAAACAGAACAAAGTATCCAGGCACGAAAGCGAGTTTATCTTGCATTGTCATTCAGTTCTGAGCTGTGCTGAAAGCCTAAAGCCTACAACTCATCGGAAAGTTCGTTTAAAGTCAGTTACAAAATGTGTACCAAACAGTCAAACAGATATGAAACCGACCTAATAAACATGTGGTAAAATGAATTCCGATTGTGCCAACATTACTGCATTGCTAAGCATGAAAACGATCTCTACGTGACACATAGGAACACAAAAATGCACCTTAGCCACATAATCCGAAGTAAACATGTAGTACATAAGTAAAATCACAGTTGTTTACATTTATAGGCACTACAGATCAAAGGTAACTAACAAGATATTAATCGAAGGTTGTGTGTAAGGTACACATTTTTTTTAGAGTGTTCAGTTTCCCAGAAAATATTAATTTCAAGAAATTATTGTATTCAGAGAGGCATGCCTTCGAGTGGCGCTACCGAGTGAAATTCTGCTGGGCTTGCATTCAGGAGGAGGACCGTTCAAACCTCCGACTGGGCATCCATATTTAGAATTTCGTTCTTTCCCCAAATCGCTTGACACAAATGTCAGGCCTCTTCCTGTGGAAAGGGCCAATTTCTTTCCCCACCCTTTCCCCTCAACCTTAGAATATCCTCCGTCTATAACGTACAGTCGTCAACGGGACCTTCAACATTAATCTTGCGCAAAAGTTTTGAAGACATTGAAGACTTTGACGTTTGTAGCACTTAGTACTCTTCTGGTGACTACTGCAATATATTTAGGGTTTCATAACAATACAGTAACCAAGTGAAGATAATTCGTTACAAAGCCACCTAACAATGGTGGTCTGTACCCAACTGAAGAGATGTCATCATTATCATTAGCACAAGCAACTGTAGCAGCGATAACCAGATAAAAGTTCAGACTGTTATTTGTCTGTTTCGATCACAAAATTCTTTGTGTAGACTTCTTTCATCACTCATCTAAGTTCGCTTTGTTCCTATTTTTATTTCAGCAGTGTCTTCGATATTTTGGCTCCGCATTCTTGGCTGCTCCTGTATTTCACTGATGCTCATTTTCGATGTGTTTATTTCCTGTGTAATATCTCTTTCCATCGAGTATCAACTCTTTTCTTCCGACTTGTTATTAATGTTCACCATTCATATCTATAAAGTAATGATGATACTGGCGTTTCTTTATAGAGTCTACACATTGTCTCGCTATTGTTGTTTCCAAAGCGCCTCTCGATTTTATCACAGAAGTGTTGCTGTTTTCGGAGGTCTCTACTGATGTTGTCATTACATGCGTACGCTATGTTGCAATCTCAGCATGAGAACTGAACGACCTGTTCTACAGTTTGGTCGCTGACAAGTCATAGTGAAGTATGGAATTGGTTCAACTTGCATCAGAGCGTGCACCCTCCATTAAGAATCATCCTTTTATTAACTTAAAGCTCCCGAGTGCAAAAAGTATAAATGACTTAGTTCTTGACACTGTAAACCAATTTTATTGTCATCTCCTTAGACATTTCAAAACTGCGGCGTTAAGAAATATCCAGTGCACTGCCATAATTCTCATCATAATACCTTGTGACACAACAATTCGAAAACTGAAGTTATGACCCAATGAAACGCAAAGCCTCTCTTTTTGGCACATGTAAATGATTGTGGATATTTTTGAGTCAAGATCGATTATCGGGCCACATAGTAGCTACATTTTAATGATACTGGTAAGGAGACAAGTTCAAAGGTTGAAATAATTTCTCATGTTTTATACCATTAAAAGAAAGAAAGCAAACAATGTAATAACAAATTATGAGGCAGTATTCATAAAGGGACCACCCACCGTTGTAGAGAATAGCGCCTTTGGTCGCTTTAGGAGGACGAAATAAAGTACACACAAAATATTCAAATGATTGTTCTTTTGACGTATAACCTATGAATAGGACACTGTGCAGTAAGAAAGTGCAACGTGTATGTTTCGAGCCACTGTAATCTATAGGATCTGAACGCTGGTGAAATGAACTTCGTAAAAGTAAGTCATGCTTCTACAAAAGTTTTAAACGCCTGCTTTCTGTGATAGATCATTCTTTAACTTCAACATCTGTGAATGAATAAATTCTTCAGCAGGTGACAGTGGAAGAACAACATTAACACCAAGGAAAGTGAAAGTCTTTCGTATGGAGGAAGTCTTTATGTGTTCCATTTATTGTATAGATGTGTATCAGATCGAATAGTATAAATATCTTCTGCATGATAGCAAGGATTGTAGTCATCAGCGTTTCGAGTGTTGTTTTCTGTACACGTATTATGTATTGCATTAATCTGGATAAAATTTAAATGCTCGCAGAAAAAATATTAGCTTATTACAAATTCATTATACACAGAACAGCAAACGAGTTGATGTCAAATTTTGTAGACAACAATATTTGCACACTAACTGAATACTTACAACATTTTACAAATAACGTTTCGGATACGTAAATAGCGTGCGTTCTTTCGGAATAGATGGTAACAACAGCCACTGCAAAGGCGTCGGCTTAAAACTGTTGTGTGTTAACATTGCGTCATCATAAATGTATTAACAACAAGTTTACAGAAAGTACCATAGCTTAATATCCAATATCAATAGAGCAACTGTAACTCCATTGAACGTGTATCACAACGGATTCAGGTATTACCTATGTCTCCAGTGAGTGTCTACAGCTACCCGATGCTAATGCTGAGTAGTCGAGACAGCGGAATATGTGCTTTTGTTTCGGAAAAAGTTACGAGAGGCGCCTTTGACGGTTCAGACTCTTTGGAAAAACATTGCACGACCTAAATGAAACAAACAGATGATTCGTTCAATTCAAAAAATTTGATGGCCGTAATTGAAACTGTTAAGAAATTCAACTCACCCTTCGACAAAAGTGCAAAGGATCTTAATACAAAGCGATCACCTTTGTAGAGTAATAATGAAACAATTCAAACTATGCAATAAAAACTAAACTCCTCCCGAACAGACCATGAAGGCCCAACGCTACCGACCGGCCGCCGTGTCATCCTCAGCCCATAGATGGCACTGGATGCGGATATGGAGGGCATGTGGTCAGCACACCGCTCTCCCGGTCGTGTGTCAATTTACTAGACCGAAGTCGCTACTTCTCAATCAAGCAGCTCCTCAGGTTGCCTCGCGTGGGCTGAGAGCACCCCGCTTGCGAGCGACGCTCGGCGGACCGGATGGTCACCCATCCAAATGCTAGCCCAGCCCGACAGCGCTTAATTTCGGTGATCTGACTGAACCGGTGTTACCACTGTGGCAGGCAGTCGGTCAAACTATGCAATAAAAGAAAAAAATCACACATTCAAATGAATCCAGGAGTGTGTATGATGTGGAAGGCGAGTAGAGTAGATGGAAGTAATTTTTGAGCAAAATAATGTTGTAATGACGATTCAGACGTGTGCAAAAGAGCAACTCTTATCAAATAAACTAGAACCATTTACAGTCTAGCGTCACAGGAAAGCAACAAATATATTCGTCTTCTACTGACGGAGATTCATTGCTTCATTTCATTGCCGTATGACAATTTAGAGTATTTCTACAATATTTTTTAAGACTACATACAGTGGTCAGCCTGTCTTGCTTGTCTGTAAAAACCTGACGGTGAATGGAATTGTCTTGAAAGGCTTAATGAAAATAATTCACAAAGTGTGAGATCTACCGTGCATTCAACACAGTCACTTCTTTACACTTAGGAAATTTTCTGCCATCAACAGTAAGGATTTCTTAAGCTGAGACAGCAAAGACAGCAAGAAACAAAGCATTTTCGCTCAATGGGATTTTTGCCACGGAGGTACAATTCGACAGGTAATTTTGCTCTTGAACTGGTTTCAAAAGGCTTCTTTCATTCTATACCGGCTCCCAGGGATAAAATCTATATTTTTATGCAGTCTTTAGAGAAAGGCGGTATATGCTTAGAAGAAAAAGCAGTTTTAACATATGTCTCCACACAGTTTTTTGGAACCATGCAGTGCCAAACTACAGCTGCTAATATTCATAGAAAGATCAGTATCAGAACAGTCACATCGAAGAATTCGTTTCCCTAAACGATACTGAACGGCAGTAGAAGAAGGTATCACTTTATGTGGATATTAATGCGAATTGCGGAGATAATTCTCATGCACTTTCAAACTCTATTCAAGCTCAGTGAAAATGTGTTTATTAAGAGTAAATTCTTTCGAAAAATGTTTTTACTTATGTCACGACAAGAATCGGTGGATCATCAGAAAAAATTCAAGTATTTTGTTGCACTACTTACTGAATACTGTTTTCTCTATAACTATAAACGTGCATCGTTAAATCTGAAGATTCTTTAATTCCAGTCTGACTGTAGGCAGGGTGAATTAAGGAGTACGGTATAGTTCAATACATGATATTCTCATTGATGTTTCGAACTATACTAAGATTTAAAAGAAGTGTGTTATCATAAGTCTTAGTAGGTGAATTATCTGGGCCAAGTGTTGACCAGCAGTGCAGTGTTTATAATGATTTCACAAAACATTCAGTAAAGTCAGCCTTCTATCTTCGAAAGAAAATGCGTCCTTCCCACTTCTTAAAAACAAAATGAGTACCATCCAGTCAGTTGTTAGTTACAACCTTACATAGTGGAATTAACCATTAGTAACAAAGTTTTCATTAAGGCTGAACGGGTAGGCCTTGCATTATTAGTACTTGCTATCTGAAAACCAGTCATTCAAATTTTTATAAGCGGTCACCAGATAGATGCTTACGGGTGTATATCTGATATATGCCATGTGACGGTGTTGGTTGAGTTGTACTCTACGCATTCAACTATTTTAGTTTCAAATGATTTCTGTATTATCATATACTGGACAAACTACTGAAGGCTCATTACTTCATCACCCTCAAACCACCCCTTTTTGTCAAATTTATAAGATATAATTTTCCCCCAGTACCAACCAGTACAGTACTCCAACCGACCACTTCCTGGTCGACCGAAACTGCAGTGGCATTCGTTCGCGCCTTCATGGCTAACATCGATATTGCAGAAATATGGATCAAGTTTTGTATTCGCATGCGGTATTTCTGGAAAATAAATTATAATTGTCTATTCCACAAGTGTCCCGAGAAGACCTTGTGGGCCAAAGCAACTTGGTCTCGTAGTGCCTTATCACAAAAATCAGAGAAAGCTGATAAGAAATTTAAAAATTAACTTGCAGTAGTACATACAATAAATAATGCTCTGCAAGGTATTAGCCTATTACGAGGAGCTCCTCTATAGAATAAAAAGAATCTAGGGTTCGTTGCACAAAATTTCTCAGTCCTAATATTACACAAATTGAAACCTGCACACATGTCTCTGCAACGGGGTGAACGAAGAGTTATTGAAGTTCGAATTGTGTTTCCGTTTAGTGTTCGATGAATGAGTATAGCAGTGGCTTTTGAATGAGACCATGTTATTAATCATACCTTCTAGGATGGGATGTATGTATAAAGAAGCCAGAGTTGAAATTCTGAGGCACTTTAACAAATCTTTACATGAAATTAACGAACTGATTCCGCAGATCGTTCTGGGTGTCCGTATCTACGCTACGAAAATGCTTTGTGAATGTACATAGTTTCCCCAAAATCTGATACCATAGGATGCGTTCCAATAGTGTTAGGTACAGTGAGATTTATTCTTGTAGCAAAGCTGGCAGCGTTTGATTAAGTATCATTCTGTCTTTTTCTCGGTAGGGAAAGAGTTAATTTTATGCACTACCTTATTTGCTCAGTCTTTCACATACAAACGCATGGTAATCACAGTGACGTCTCTGTATCCCGAATAGGGAACTGGCCACGAGTTGCAGCAAATCATTGACATGTTATACGAAAAGCAAAAGATCGAGAACGGACGGTGCTGGCACCTCCCTGCGTCTGATACATTTTTATTCCCTGATATTTTTCTTGTTTTGTACGTATGATATGGACCAATCTTCAGTTCTGTATCTCATAACTTAAGAAAAACAGTCAAACGCATTTCTTAAATCAAAGAAGATAAGGAAAAAAATACGTCGCTTAATAATTCCATACAGACTGCAGACCACAATTTTAAGAAAAATATGGAATATGTCTGTTTTGGGTAATTGCTTACATCTCAGTAAATAAATGCTGCAATATTATTGAGTTTTCTATTGACCACTCTTAGGTATCTGGGCACTAGATGTCATAGTTACACATCGCAATAGTGCTAAAACGAAAATCATCCAATGCAGGCTTCTGTCTGTGAAATTTGTTTTTCTGTTTCAAGGAGAAAAGAAATCTATGAAACACACTTTTCAAACAAGATCGAGGCTAATGGGGCGTCACCTACAGCATCTAGGGATTATGAACTTGTCACTGCAAGGAAAGATGGAGAAGAAAATATGGTGTGAGCGAAGAAATACTAAAACATATGAAACACATATCAGAGAAGGTAGTGGAAACAAAGAAAATGGGGCCTGTCATGCAGAGCGTAATATACTGGAATCATATTCCGAAAGAGCGTCGTTTAAATTCGTCGTATTTTCATAATTTTATCGCTAATTCAACGGGTAAATCCTAATGGTTCTTGAAAAAGTTCACGGTTGTTGTGTCCAAGAAAGCTAGTGCTATATCTTGATATCAACGTCTCAGGTCGCTAATCTCTAGCATTCCTTCCTTCTTCCAATATGTAAATCTCACAAGTAAAGGAGTCAGTCCCGAAATCATTTCAAGCATAAATATGAACGAATTTCTGTAGTGTCTAGAGCAAACTGCAGCCATCCTGTCTGAAACATTATGATACCAACGCTTCTCCTGATCTAAATTAATATATCTGCTGTACACAAAAGTTCAGTTCATAAGAAGCTATTTACCGAACCACACTTAACTACGCGAGAGACTTTTCTAGAAAGCAAGTCCAGTCCTAACAGAAGACCTTTGGGAAAGAGGTGGAAATTATTTAAGGCCATGATGTCCCTTGTCGTGTCCCAGTAGACAGCAGACACGATTGATACGATGGGTTGGTTGTCACTAGAGCGCTTGTTACACGACAAATAGCTGTTCCAACCCACATGACTCAGCTAGAATCGATAGGAAAAGGAAAAGCGAACACCTTACACCGAATGCGAGAGACAAAATGTTTGGCTACTACATTGGAATCTAATTCTTGGTCATCCACATAAATATTCAAATCAACCGATAACGCAAAGATAGCTATATAAGTTCACTGTTTTATCGTGAGCGCGGGGGGATTATACCACCCACGGGTCATACTTCACGTTTTTCTGTGACAGCGGCGCCATTAAGTGGATGTACCGGGTTAACATGTACCCAGCACATTGCTCTATCAGTCATTACTATCATAATTTGAAACCGTAGCCGTATCTAAGTGTTCATCTACATCTATTTCTACAGCTACGCTGTCTGGTCAAAACTGCACTACTGGCCATTAAAATTGCTAAACCAAGAAGAAATGCAGATGATAAACGGGTATTCAATGAACAATTATATTATACTAGAACTGACATGTGATTACGTTTTCACGCGATTTGGGTGCATGGATCCTGAGAAATGAGTACCCAGAACAACCACCTGTGGCCGTAATAACGGCCTTAATACCCCTGGG
Organism: Schistocerca gregaria; assembly: GCF_023897955.1. Classification (NCBI taxonomy): domain Eukaryota; kingdom Metazoa; phylum Arthropoda; class Insecta; order Orthoptera; family Acrididae; genus Schistocerca; species Schistocerca gregaria. The sequence goes on from NC_064921.1 coordinate 914,080,386, forward strand.
CATTGAGTCAAACAGAGCTTGGATTGCGTGTACAGGTACAGCTGCCCATGCAGCTTCAACATGATAACACAGTTCATCAAGAGTAGTGACTGGTGTATTGTGACGAGCCAGTTGCTATCCACCGTTGACCACGCGTTTTCAATTGGTGACAGATCTGGAGAATGTGTTGGCCAGGGCAGCAGCCGAACATTTTCTGTATCCAGAAAGGCCCGTACACGACCTGCAACATGAGGTCGAGCATTATCCTGCTGAAATGTAGGGTCTCGCAGGGATCGAATGAAGGGTGGAGCCACGGGTCGTAACACATCTGGAATGTGACGCCCAATGTTCAAAGTGCCGTCAATACGAACAAAAGGTGACCGAGACGTTTAAGCAATAGCACTCCATATCATCACGCCGGGTGATATGCCAGTATGGCGATGACGAATTCACGCTTCCAACGTGCGTTCACCGCGATGTTGCCAAACACGGATGCGACCATCATGATGCTGTAAACAGAACCTGGATTCATCCGAAAAAATGACGTTTTGCCATTCATGTACCCAGGTTCGTTGTTGAGTACACCATCGCAGGAGCTCCTGTCTCCGAGCTGATAGTCCATGCTGCTGCAAACGTCGTCGAACTGTTTATGCGGATGGTTGTTGTCTCGCAAACGTGCCTGTCTGTTGACTCAGGGATCGGGACGCGGCTGCACGATCCGTTTCAGCCATGCGGATAAGATGCCTGTCATCTCGACTGCTAGTGATACGGGGCAGTTGGGATCCAGCACGGCGTTCCGTATTACCCTCCTGAACCCACCGATTCCATATTCTGTTAACAGTCGTTGGATGGCGGTGTGATTGTGAAGTGGAACCGCGTAGGAACAGCCACAGCTCGACCATTACCATGTTGCCCTCGTGTATTGATGAACAGGGATCATCAAACGTTGCTGAGGGTTCTTACAAAAATCGCATAAAATGAGCGGAAGGAATAGCTTGTGAGTTCCAAAGTTCTATCAGCTACCCAGCCATGACAATGACTGGGCGTAGCCAGTTAAAAGTATGGGCTGCAATGTAGTTTAGCTCATAGGCCACATATTTCTGTAATCAGTGCAGGTGTAAAGGACGACGCCGCTGGAGAGTGGATGGGCATGTGTGATTTGGAGTGATGGATCACTCTACACCCTGTAGAAACAGCGACGGAGGCGATTGGGTTTGGCGAAACCTTGTAGAACGTCACCTGTGATACGTCTAGTGCTAGGATTAAAGTGCAGAGGAGTTAGTGTTGCGGTATGGGGCTGTTTTTCGTGGTTAGTCTGTGGTCCTGTTATTGCCGTTAAGAGAACGCTAAATGCGGAAGGCTGTTAACTCATTTTACAGCGTTGTGCTCTCGCTACAGCAAAGGAAAAGTTCGGAGACGAAGATTGTTTATACAAGCATAAAAAGGTTCAAATGGCTCTAAGCACTATGGACTTAACATCTGAGGTCTGAGATCATCAGTCCCATTGAACTACGTATACCTAACTAACCTAAGGACATCACACACATCCATGCCCGAGGCAGGATTTGAACCTGGGACCGTAGCAGCAGCGCGGTTCCAGACTGAAGCGCCTAGAACCGGTCGCCCACAGCGGCCGGCAAGCACAGCGGGGCATCCTGTCATAAAGTACCAGCTGTGAGGCAATGATTTGTGGAGAGTAACATTCCCGAATGTACTAGCACGCCTAGAGTCCCGACCAGTAAACAATGCAACAGGTCTGGAATACATTAGAACGTCGAATTTGCTCCAGACTCCAGCGTTCGGTGTTACTATTCGATATGGCTTCGGGTCTTGAGGAATATTGGGCTCCTCCACAAACATTCACATACCTCACTGAACGCGTCTCCAGCAGAATTCAAGCCACGATAAAGGCGAGTAACAGATACCAGGATACTTTTGGTCAGATGACATATGTAGATGTCGATATACATCTATGCACCGCATGTCGACTTATGGGTTATGGCGAAGCGTGCTTACGGAACAGCTACCATTCCCCTCTTCAAATTGCGGAAACAAGGTATCGGCTCCACATGCTAATACATGAACCCAGTCTCTTATGGATGAGCTGCTACAAGACGAAACATCAAGTCGTGTTGTGTAATCAAGGTTAAAAAATACGAATCGGAAACAACTTATCATTCTCCTCCTGAGATAGCCAACGCTACCGGCTATTCCCACCAGAAACGAGGCTTCAGAGCAACAAGCCCTGCGTTTTGGTGGCCTGATGGCAGCAATAATTCATCAGTCATGGAACGGCGAGCTAATTGCCCACTACAAATCCGCTCCTCTCGTACACGTCTTCCGGTCGAATATCATTCTGTACATTCCCCGTAAGAATCTCTCTAAAATTTTACATTTCTGTCTGCTACAGAGTCCCAGATGGCAGTCATAAGAGTCGAGGGTCATGAAAGGGAAGCAGTGGTTGGGAAAGGAGTGAGACAGTGTTGTAGCCTCTCCGCGATGTTATTCAATCTGTATATTGAGCAAGCAGTAAAGGAAACAAAAGAAAAATTTGGAGTAGGTATTAAAATTCATGGAGACGAAGTAAAAACTTTGAGGTTCGCCGATGACAATGTAATTCTGTCAGAGACAGCAAAGGACTGGGAAGAGCAGTTGAACGGAATGGACAGTGTCTTGAAAGGAGGATATAACATGAACATTAACAAAAGCAAAACGAGGATAATGGAATGTAGTCAAATTAAATCGGGTGATGCTGAGGGAATTAGGTTAGGAAATGAGACACTTAAAGTAGTAAAGGAGTTTTGCTATTTAGGAAGTAAAATAACTGATGATGGTCGAAGTAGAGAGGATATAAAATGTAGACTGGCAATGGCAAGGAAAGCGTTTCTGAAGAAGAGAAATTTGTTAACATCGAATATAGATTTATGTATCAGGAAGTCGTTTCTGAAAGTATTTATTTGAAGTGTAGCCATGTATGGAAGTGAAACATGGACGATAACTAGTTTGGACAAGAAGAGAATAGAAGCTTTCGAAATGTGGTGCTACAGAAGAATACTGAAGATAAGGTGGATAGATCACGTAACTAGTGAGGAGGTATTGAATAGGATTGGGGAGAAGAGAAGTTTGTGGCACAACTTGACTAGAAGAAGGGATCGGTTGGTAGGACATGTTTTGAGGCATCAAGGGATCACAAATTTAGCATTGGAGGGCAGCGTGGAGGGTAAAAATCGTAGAGGGAGACCGAGAGATGAGTACACTAAGCAGATTCAGAAGGATGTAGGTTGCAGTAGGTACTGGGAGATGAAGCAGCTTGCACAGGATAGAGTAGCATGGAGAGCTGCATCAAACCAGTCTCAGGACTGAAGACAACAACAACAACAACAACAGAGTCTTCCGCTATCGTCAGCACGAACACTTCTCCACCAATGGGAAGGCTCGCCGGAAGATTGTCCAATATAATTTTAGAAATGTAGCCAGACGTTTTCTAAGCCATCCAGTGAGCAGTGAGATGTTTTCCCGCATCACGACAAGTAAATTTGTTTTTCACATGATTTTGTTCCTGGATGACGCCATCCCCCCCCCCCCTCCTTACACACACACACGCACACACACACACACACACACACACACACACACACACACACACACACACACACACACACAGAGAGAGAGAGAGAGAGAGAGAGAGAGAGAGAGAGACAGAGAGAGAGAGAGAGAGAGAGAGACAGAAAAGAGGAGAAAAACCTAAGCAGTAACTGCCACACAGCTTTCCCACGGCAAAACGGCGAGATCGTTGCTTTTTGCGCCCAGCTTTCTTGGAAGGCCTGTTGGCATGACTGTACCAATAAAAGGTCTCTTTTACAGGGACAGCGTCTCGTACAATAATTTATTTTAAATTGGTAACACGCGTAACATTCGCAGTTCTAAGGAGCTGGAGCCGTATGCAACTGTCCGGTGCCACCGTGGCGATGCGGCGTGCCCGGAAGGGTTTACCTGCCGTCCACCAACAGCTAGCGGCTTTCCAGACCACATGTTCTGTAACTATCGGCGATTGCTGTTCAAACACTGTCTCCATGTACGCGTACACCACAATTACTCTAACACTCAAACATTTGGGGTTACACTCGCCTCGCGTCTGGTGTGAGACGTTGCCGGGGAGGGGGGTTTACTGGGTTCGGTGCGGGGCGGCGGTGTGGTGTGGGTGGACTGCTGTGGCCTGTTGTGGGGTTGTGAACCACTGGGGGCGAAGCCTCTCCGTCGTTCCTAGGTCCCGGTACAGTAGCTCATCCATTTCTTCTGCGAAGCTGTGCAACTCATTAAACAAAGATACATGCAAGTCGGTAGGCAAAAACGAAGGAAAAAAGAAACGGGTGTCAGGGACTCAGTCCTCACAATCATTATCATTTGAACCTAACTAACAGATTTCTGTAAGTCGGTTCAAACAGATTTCTATAAAACTGTGCAATAAAAATGAAATACGAAACTTATCGGTCCAACACTAGGCTGATGGGTATCAAAACGTCTTCCGAGATTGTCCTAAATGCATTCTCCGAAAATTATTTAGAGCAGTTAGTCCACGAACCCACGCGAATTGTAAATGGTTGCGAAAACACACTTGACCTCTTGGCCACAAACAATCCAGAGCTGATAGAGAGCATCATGACTGATACAGGGATTAGTGATCACAAGGTCATTGTAGCAAGGCTTAATACCATTTCTTCCAAATCCATCAGAAACAAACGCAAAATAATTTTATTTAAAAAAGCGGATAAAGTGAAACTAGAAGCTTTCCTAAAAGACAATTTTCATTCCTTCCGAACTGACTATGCGAATGTAGACGAGATGTGGCTCAAATTCAAAGATATAGTAGCAACAGCAATTGAGATATTCATACCTCATAAATTGGTAAGAGATGGAACGGATCCCCCGTGGTACACAAAAAAGGTCCGAACGCTGTTGCAGAGGCAACGGAAAAAGCATGCTAAGTTCAGAAGAACGCGAAATCCCGAAGATGGGCTAAAATTTACAGACGCGCGAAATTTGGCACGTACTTCGATGCGAGATGCCTTTAATAGGTTCCACAACGAAACATTGTCTCGAAATTTGGTAGAAAATCCGAAGAAATTCTGGTCGTATGTAAAGTACACAAGCGGCAAGACGCAGTCAATACCTTCGCTGCGCAGTGCCGATGGTACTGTTATCGACGACTGCGCCGCTAAAGCGGAGTTATTGAACGCAGTTTTCCGAAATTCCTTCACCAGGGAAGACGAAGGGAATATTCCAGAATTTGAAACACGAACATCTGCTAGCATGAGTTTCTTAGAAGTAGATACCTTATGGGTTGCGAAGCAACTCAAATCGCTTGATACGGGCAAGTCTTCAGGTCCAGATTGTATACCGATTAGGTTCCTTTCAGATTACGCTGATACTATAGCTCCCTACTTAGCAGTCATATACAACCGCTCGCTCACCGATAGATCTGTACCTACAGATTGGAAAATTGCGCAGGTCGCACCAGTGTTCAAGAAGGGTAGTAGGAGTAATCCATTTAACTACAGACCTATATCATTGACGTCGGTTTGCAGTAGGGTTTTGGAGCATATACTGTATTCAAACATTATGAATCACCTCGAAGGGAACGATCTATTGACACGTAATCAGCATGGCTTCAGAAAACATCGCTCTTGTGCAACGCAGCTAGCTCTTTATTCGCACGAAGTAATGGCCGCTATCGACAGGGGATCTCAAGTTGATTCCGTATTTCTAGATTTCCGGAAAGCTTTTGACACCGTTCCTCACAAGCGACTTCTAACCAAGCTGCGGAGCTATGGGGTATCGTCTCAGTTGTGCGACTGGATTCGTGATTTCCTGTCAGGAAGGTCGCAGTTCGTAGTAATAGACGGCAAATCATCGAGTAAAACTGAAGTGATATCAGGTGTTCCCCAGGGAAGCGTCCTGGGACCTCTACTGTTCCTGATCTATATAAATGACCTGGGTGACAATCTGAGCAGTTCTCTTAGGTTGTTCGCAGATGATGCTGTAATTTACCGTCTAGTAAGGTCATCCGAAGACCAGTATCAGCTGCAAAGCGATTTAGAAAAGATTGCTGTATGGTGTGTCAGGTGGCAGTTGACGCTAAATAACGAAAAGTGTGAGATGATCCACATGAGTTCCAAAAGAAATCCGTTGGAATTCGATTACTCGATAAATAGTACAATTCTCAAGGCTGTCAATTCAACTAAGTACCTGGGTGTTAAAATTACAAACAACTTCAGTTGGAAGGACCACATAGATAATATTGTCGGGAAGGCGAGCCAAAGGTTGCGTTTCATTGGCAGGACACTTAGAAGATGCAACAAGTCCACTAAAGAGACAGCTTACACTACACTCGTTCGTCCTCTGTTAGAATATTGCTGCGCGGTGTGGGATCCTTACCAGGTGGGATTGACGGAGGACATCGAGAGGGTGCAAAGAAGGGCAGCTCGTTTTGTATTATCGCGTTATAGGGGAGAGAGTGTGGCAGATATGATACACGAGTTGGGATGGAAGTCATTACAGCATAGACGTTTTTCGTCGCGGCGAGACCTTTTTACGAAATTTCAGTCACCAACTTTCTCTTCGGAATGCGAAAATATTTTGTTGAGCCCAACCTACATAGGTAGGAATGATCATCAAAATAAAATAAGAGAAATCAGAGCTCGAACAGAAAGGTTTAGGTGTTCGTTTTTCTCGCTCGCTGTTCGGGAGTGGAATAGTAGAGAGATAGTATGATTGTAGTTCGATGAACCCTCTGCCAAGCACTTAAATGTGAATTGCAGAGTAGTCATGTAGATGTAGATGTAGAAAATAATTGATTGAAAAAATTTTTATTGAGTCATTGGTTTGTGCCTACGCTTCTAGATGATGGAGCTACTTATATCGACGCCATAACGGTGGGTCTAACATGGAGATTTGAAGCCTGTTTTCAACAAACTACATTTTCGAAAGTAACCTTCTCCATTGATGTTCGTGACAAGGCCAGGTAGGGCCTACATACTTCGTGTAACCTCGATACTAGGAAAATATTCTTTGAACTTTTATGCGTCATAATTTGAATGAAATGAAGTATAAATGAAATCAGCAGCATAAGCGATGCGGGCGATGTCGGGTATTAGCAAAGGCATTCGCGTCTGCTGTCTGCCCAAATTCGCTTCACTTTCCCAAAGGATACTTTCGTCGTGCGTCCCACATTGATTTCCGCGGTAATTTCACGCAGTGACGCTTGTCTATTAGCACAGATAACTAACTCTAGACAAACGGCGCTGCTCTCGGTCGTTAAGTGAAGGACGTCGATCACTGCGTTGTCGGTGGTGACAAATAATGCCTGACTGGTTCAAACGGCTCTGAGCACTATGGGACTTAACATCTGAGGCCATCAGTCCCCTAGAACTTAGAACTACTTAAACCTAAATAACCTAAGGACATGGATGCCATTGCCAGGATTCGAACCTGAGACCGTAGCAGTCGCGCTGTTCCGGACTGAAGCGCCTAGAACCGCTCGGTCACTGTGGCCGGAATAACGTCTGACATTTGATGTTCTCGCCACGCTGTTGACACTGTGGATCTTGGAATAATGAATTCTCTATTTCCGAAATGCTATGTCCCATGCATCTCCAACTACAATTCCACATTTCTGTCAATTTCCGTCGTGCGGCCATAATTACAACCGAAACATTTTCATGTGAGTCACAAATGACGGCTCCACGAAAGCACAGCCCTTGTACAGGGTGGTACAAAAAGGTACGGCCAAACTTTCAGGAAACATTCCTCACACACAAAGAAAGAAAATATGTTATGTGGACATGTGTCAGGAAACGCTTACTTTCCATGTTAAAGCGCATTTTATTACTTCTCTTCAAATCACATTAATCATGGAATGGAAACACACAGCAACAGAACGTACCAGCGTGACCTCAAACACTTTGTTACAGGAAATGTTCAAAATGTCCTCCGTTAGTGAGGATACATGCATCCACCCTCCGTCGCACGGAATTCCTGATGCGCTGATGCAGTCCTGGAGAAAGGCGTATTGTATCACAGCCGTCCACAATACGAGCACGAAGAGTCTCTACATTTGGTACCGGGGTTGCGTAGACAAGAGCTTTCAAATGCCCCATAAATGAAAGTCAAGAGGGTTGAGGTCAGGAGAGCGTGGAGGCCATGGAATTGGTCCGCCTCTACCAATCCATCAGTCACCGAATCTGTTGATGAGAAGCGTACGAACACCTCGACTGAAATGTGCAGGAGCTCCATCGTGCATGAACCACATGTTGTGTCGTACTTGTAAAGGCACATGTTCTAGCAGCACAGGTAGAGTATCCCGTATGAAATAATGATAAGGTGCTTCATTGACCGTAGGTGGAAGAACATGGGGCCCAATCAAGACATCACCAACAATGCCTGCCCAACCGTTCAAAGAAAATCTGTGTTGATGACGTGATTGCACAATTGCGTGCGGATTCTCGTCAGCCCACACATGTTGATTGTGAAAATTTACAATTTTATCACGTTAGTAATGAAACTAAAATGACCTCTAACATGGAAATGAAGCGTTTCCGGACACATGTCCACATAACATCTTTTCTTTATATGTGTGTGAGGAATGTTTCCCGAACGTTTGGCCGTACCTTTTTGTAACACCCTGTTTATCTTTTGTACGCTTCATCTGATTATGCCCTTCTCGCTATCGCATGACTTGGAGCACCTCATTGTATAATGTCGAGTCCGGATTTTCTGGCTTCGGACCTGGCAACGCTAAAGGCGCTACCTGCGATGTGTGAGGCGGGCTGTAGGTCAGGGCGCCTGCTCCCCCTCGGACGCTGTCGGCTGCAGACAATTACCAGCAGTTAACAGGGCCAGCCGTTCTTTATCTGCCGCTGGGGGAGGGCCGCGCATGATTCATCCAGCAGGCGGCGCGACGCTCAGTGATTCAGGGAGGAGCTCCCCTCAGCAGAGGGCGCGAGTGCAACAAATGGCAAGCTTCCGACGCCCAGAGCTGCGCTTTACTGAGCTGACGTACACCGCCTCTCTCTTTACCTTTCGTCCACCGAAGCCGTCTCATAGACTACTATCGACGTTTGGATACGCTTGTAAAAACATCTGCAGCTCGCGTTTGTATGATACATTTCGTATCACTTCGGTGCAAGGCAGTCACCAATTTCATTTTCATCATATACAAATAGATAATCCCTACCGGGTGGTTGCAATTAAAGTGTAGCTGCTCATAGAGGTCCAAGGTGGCCTGTAATTATCGTATGGCAGTGAAACTTCGTACATATGCTAATGTGCTAATGCTGAAAAAAATTATTTCTAATTTTGGCCACGAGATGCAAATGTGGCGCTGTGAATGCAAGAAAGAAGCACAGAAATGTTTCCATACGTAACGGAGCAAGAACGGGCCAAGGGAAGAAAAGGTCAAACACGTGAGAAAGGCATAATACTGATATTATTAACTGCCACTTACACAATTTGTTCAGTACTAGTACCGGAGACGTCGACGATATCCTGCATCCGTAAAACGACGCGACCAACGGTTACTCGCAGCAGTTCCGGTGGAATCGGAGCAATCTGTTCCTCTTTACTGTCCTTCAAGTCAGGCAGAGACCGAATATATCCCTTGTTCTTTTAGATAACACAAGAGCCGAAAGTCACATGGATTCAGACCAGGTAATCTGCAGGCCACGCATCTGGAAAACCTTTGCAGATAACACGTTCGAGGAAAATTGAATAAAGCCGGCCGGAGTGGCTGAGCGGTTCTAAGCGCTACAGTCTGGAACCGCGCGACCGCTACGGTCGCAGGTTCGAATCCTGCCTCGGTCATGGATGTGTGTGAGGTCCTTAGGTTAGTTAGGTTTAAGTAGTTCTAAGTTCTAGGGGACTAATGACCACAGCAGTTGAGTCCCATAGTGCTCAGAGCCATTTGAATCATCTGCTTGTTTGGGTCATCTGTCTTATGATGGCTTTGATGCAACTTGCCATTTCTCCTATGCCAACACCTACATCTTACTTGAACCCAGCATCAATAAGTATTTATTGAGTATATTTCGGTCTTTGTCTTTCACTGAAGCCTTTGCCCTCAATAGCTCGCTACAGTACCGTGAAAGTTGACCCCTGATCTAGGACTATATTTCCCATTGCCATGTCTCTTCTTCTTCTCAGTTATCTGTTTATCATTTTACCGCTGATTCTGCGAAACACCTCATGAGATCTTATCAGTCCACTAAATTTCTGAAAGTTTCTGCAACATCACATCCCTGATGCTTCGATTCTCTTCTTCATCAGTTTTCCCACTGACCATGATTCTCTTCCAGTACATTGCTGTAATCCAGACGTACTGTCTCAAACGCTTGTTTCTCAAATTAATGGCGGTTTTTGATACTGATAAGCTTGCTTTAGCCATATTCGTCTGTATCTGGTGACTAGGCTGAACACATGATCAAACTATTAAGTACTTTGGAGGTATCCTGGGTGCGAAATTAAGCACTTAGAGTTTTCATCTCTGGAAGCAACAGTTGTTGTATCCTGGCCGGACTCCGAGTCGCACAGACTGTGGGTGAGAGGTACATGTACGACAATCCATGCTGCTTCCAACATATCCCACAGTTCACCAATGTTAGTGACTGATGAGTGATCCCTTGCCAGGCTCTCGATAACCTGGGAGCACGTGTTGTCAGTGGATGGGAGATCTCGAGAACTTGCTGGTGAGGGCAACAGTCGAACACCAGCAACATCGAGGTAGGTGAAGACAACATGCTCAAAATGCGGTCTTGCGTTCTCTTGTTGAAAGATAACATCACGCAACCTCGAATATAATGCCCAGTCACCGGCCTTAACTCGTCAGAAATGTAGCGGTTGCTGTCCACAGAGTTAGTAGTGCTTTGTACCCATATCGACAGGTCTCATCGTAGGCTCTACATTCCAATCGCTCCTTTGTGACAGGACTCGTCTGAAAACTCTGATGCCCCTCCTGTGCACAGGGCGTCGTCGAACTTATCCTGCTACAAGCAAGCCCATTTCCTGATCCCACTTATGTGACGTGGCTGCCTAAACGTGCACACCCGAGGGAACAAGGGAACAGTACATCTGTCACGCAGGCCCTGTGATCGTGTGTGGCGTTAAGTATGGTCCATCTAGACCAAATGATTACGTATTCAAAATTATTTCAATAAAAGCAATCTTGATTGCATTTAGGGTGTTTGTCTGGAGAACGGTTTCATCTGTTATGACAGTCCTGGTCGAGATTCGGGCACCCGCAGCGAGATCACGCTCTGCATAAGCAGACGTCAACGCTCCGGCTTCCCGCATCACCGCGCCAGTCGGAGCACGTGGGCGGGTGAGATGGCTACATACCGAATGCTGCACACGTGGGAAACTAGGGAACACAGCGCAACTACTTCCAAGAGGCAAATGCTACAGCATAATTTATCACGTGTGTTTATTTATAACTTTTTATTTTTCCCTCAAAGCAATAACTTTTGTCACTTGATTAAATAAGTACATTAGATAGTTGTAACGCGGCTACCAGAACTAGACAAAAGTTTTATATAGATTCATTTAACAGTTGGTTGTGATTTTTATAAATTTATACACTGATAAGACCACTGCCCACCGACGTTGGATGCAGCCTGGTGGCATTGCGAGCACGTGACGCGTTAACAAAAGCTTGTAAGCGGAGCGGGCAAAGACGGGGTTCGCTCTAGAGAAGATATGGGCTGGAAATGGGGAAATACATTGAGATAAGCGACTTTAATAAAGGGCAGATTATTATTACGCAGAGACTGTGAACGAGTATCTCGAAACTGGTCGAATGGCCGGGTGCTACTGTCGTTAGCATCTATGAAAAGAGGTAGAAGGACAGTGGAACTATCAGTAGGCGCTAAATGGTTGGGCGTCCACAACTCTTCACAGAACGAGGAGTTCGGAGACTTGTCCGCTCTGTAAAGGAGATAGATGGTGGTTTGTGGAACTTCTCCCGACAGAGCACAACGCTGGTGCACGCACGAGTGTTTCGGAGCACACCACTGTTCATTGCACATTACAGACCGCTCCTATGTGTTCACATGTTGATCCAAAGACTTTGTCAGTTACGATTCCATTGGGATTCGACAGTCCATCAATGGAAACGTTTCGGCTGTTAGGGTGAATCTCGTTTTTGCTACACTAGGTCGGTAGTCGTCTCTTCAAACTCCATCGTCAAGGTGCGCGCCGGCTCGAAACGTGCAGCTCGCCAGGGACACATGCTGCTGGGAGCAGTGTTATGCATAGGAGACATTCGCCTGCGCTTTCATAGGGGCTGTGGTAGTAATCGCAGACGAGCTGACAGCTGTGAACCACCTACATACTTTCATGCTTGATGTCTTCCGCGACGTCGATGTGACCTCTCAGCAGTGTAACAGTCCGTATCTCGGAGCCGGAACCGTGCTACAGTGGTTTGAGGAGCATTATAATGAACTCACGTTGATGGAGACCAAATTCGCCTGATGTAAATCCTATGAAACCCATTTGGGTCACTGTAGGGCGCCATCACCGGAATACGCAGATCAGCAGCCCATTACCTGACCTGTATGTAGACATCTAATGAGTTACGCCTGTCCAAACCTACCAGATAAAGAGAATCAGTGCTGTATTTCGTTCCAAAGACGGGCAATCAAGCTATTAAGCAGTGGTCGTAATATTTTGGCTCATCAGTGTACACAATTCCAATTCAGAAAATGTAACATGCTTGGAACCATGGTTCGTGATACTGAAACGTCCCCTTAGAAAAATTGTACACGACTGGTCTATGTGAAACGTCCTCTTTGAACAATTATACACGACTGTGCTTAAACTGACACACAATAGTTTTTAGCGCAACGCAATCTGACTTTCAATAATCCCTACAAGAGAATGGCCCTGACTAACATTAACCTATATGTTTCACAAAGCACTTACCTCACAAAAATCTTCGTTACTCGAACTACTGCAATACAGCGAGCGCCACTACTGCCAGCTAACTAAAAGATTCAAACTACGGAAGTCACTAACTACTGATAGGCACAGTTAGCAAATGAAAGATTTTAATAAAGAACAAACAATGTATTTACCTTTATAGTCATTATATATATATATATATATATATATATATATATATATATATATATATATATATATATCAGTTCATGACACCAATTCTTACAAATTTCAAAACTCCGCCATCTCTCTCCCCAAGTCCACCACCGCTGGCGGCTCACCTCCAACTGCCCAACGCTACGCGCTGTTAGCATCGAGCTGCCGCTGCCCAACACTACAATGGCAGACAACAATGCAAACCAGCCACAGATTGCACACGGCACAGCCAGTGATTTTCATACAGAGCGCTACGTGGTGGCGGCGTTACCAATAAAAAAAAAAACATAAACAGCCTATTACAATACAAACACATCGAGTTATACAGATTAACATCTGCTAAATCTGAACGTTGACAGGAGTATGTAAGCTTCATAGCAGAAGAAAAACATTGACACACATATGCCGAACCAAATTTTGAGACATACAGTGTGAGTCAGTAACTATTGCCACCTAGAATAACTCCGAAAGTATGACAGTAGCTGAAAAGTTTCTGGGACAAATGTTGCATGGGACAAAGGGGGCCACAATATGACGTTGGTTTTTTGCTGCTAGGTGGGATCGCTTCAGAGATATGCTGGGATGCTGTAGTTTGGTACTTATTTTTTGATAGTGGCTATCGTGACAAATCCTATTACGTGTAACAGTAAGGTCTTTGAAGGTGAAAAAGGTGGCATGAACTTCCATTTACGGAAGGTGTTCGAAGTAATGACTATTGGTATCAATGCAGTACTACAATCTTCTTATCGTGGACTGGGTGGTATTCGTTACCGCTTCGGCACTTATCGAAGCACATTCTTCGACAATCCTCTCTGGTATATCGGGTAAATAATAAATACTGGCCGAATACGGAGTATCCATCTAACGTGCCATTGAAATGTAAACACCATTCGACGGTTTCGCAATATGATACTAATAGGAGCGGAAGAACAAGTCGATATATTTCTCATTTAGGGAGAGTGTCAACGAAATTCAGTGAGGGCTTGAGACTTATACGATGAAAGATATCGTCAATATACTCACCCTACACGTCGTACGTTTAAATATGCGTATGATACATTGAGAACAAATGGATCTTTAATGCATCGGGAAAATGTCCAGCAAAGGAAAGTTACTAACGAGGAAATGGAAATTGGCATTCTTGTCACTGTGGTTCAAGATGCTTGGGTTAGTTCACGTCAAATAGAAAGGAAATCTGGCATGAGCCAGAGTAGTGTGGTATGTGTTTTGCGTCGCCATAAATATTATCCTTACCATATCAATCTCCACCAAGAATTAACTGGTACGGTTTGTATGCGTCGCAATTAATTCTGCCGATGGGTTCAATTTCAGATTCAGAGGGGTGACAGATTTATTAATTTGACTTTATTTACTGACGAGGCTACATTTACGAACGACGGAAGTGTTAATTTGCATAACATGTATTATTGGGCAACTGAAAATCCATGTTGGCTGCGGCAAGTTGCGCACCAAAAACCGTAGTCGGTGAATGTATGGTATGGGATTCTGGAGGACAGAATTATAGGCCTCTATTTCATCGAAGGAAATCTTAGTGGTAGGAAGTACACCTCATTCCTGCAAGTAACATTAGGTCTGTTATATTTAGAAATACATTTAGGAACAAGGGACAGAATGTGATATCAACACGATGGATGTACGGCACATTTTTCGCTGATGACTAGAAATGAGCACATAGGCAATTCCCAAATTGCTGGATTGGACGCGGAGGAGATGTGTCGTGGCCGGCTCGTTCGCCAGACTTGGCGCCTCTGGGTTTTTTCCTTGTGGGGATTCGTACAAAACGTTGTTTACAAAGACGTTCCAACTACTCCTGAAGATATGCGAGAGAGAATCGACATAGCATGTGCTTCGATAAGTGCCGATGCGATATGGGAACCACTCAATCCATGATAAGAAGATTGCAGCACTGCCTTGACACCAATGGTCATCACATCGAATACCTTCTGTAAACGGACGTTCATGCCACCTTTGTGACCTTAGCTTACCTTCAAAGATCTTACTGTTACACTTCATTGCATTCGTCTCTATAGCCGCTATCAGAAAATAAGTACCAAACTATAACATCCCATTAAAAAAAAAAGTTGACCTTCACGTCTCTGAAGCGACCCCACCTAGCAACAAAAATCCAACGTCATATTATGGCCACCCGTTGTCCCATGTAATTTTTGTCCACAAACTTTTCAGTTCATATCATACTTTCGAAGTTATTCTAGGTGGCAATAGTTTGTGACTCACCCCGTATTTAGCGCCTTATCTGTAGAGTCGATGATATTCGTGTTGGGATAACATTTTATGAAAGTCTTGCAAATTCCTGGATTGGAGAAACAGGTCGTTAAGTTGGGTGCTACACTGTACGTGTGTGATCAGAAATTGGAAGCAATTATGTATATCAGCAGCTACAATCGACAATGATCCGAAAAATAAATAGAAATCAGTCTTCAGCCATGCAAAGTCTTGGAATCTCATGATGAAATGTCTCAGTCATTGAAATGTAGTGAGTTACGTTTGGTCCAGAAATGGCTGACTTGAGTTCCAGGAAATTTTCTATGTCATGAACTTTATGCTGAATTTTTATAGGATTCATTTTTAACTTGTCCACCACATCTGTTACCAAATGATTCTCTTCTTGCATTAAGACAACTAATGAATTCAAATACACTCCTGGAAATGGAAAAAAGAACACATTGAAACCGGTGTGTCAGACCCACCATACTTGCTCCGGACACTGCGAGAGGGCTGTACAAGCAATGATCACACGCACGGCACAGCGGACACACCAGGAACCGCGGTGTTGGCCGTCGAATGGCGCTAGCTGCGCAGCATTTGTGCACCGCCGCCGTCAGTGTCAGCCAGTTTGCCGTGGCATACGGGGCTCCATCGCAGTCTTTAACACTGGTAGCATGCCGCGACAGCGTGGACGTGAACCGTATGTGCAGTTGACGGACTTTGAGCGAGGGCGTATAGTGGGCATGCGGGAGGCCGGGTGGACGTACCGCCGAATTGCTCAACACGTGGGGCGTGAGGTCTCCACAGTACATCGATGTTGTCGCCAGTGGTCGGCGGAAGGTGCACGTGCCCGTCGACCTGGGACCGGACCGCAGCGACGCACGGATGCACACCAAGACCGTAGGATCCTACGAGGTGCCGTAGAGGACCGCACCGCCACTTCCCAGCATATTAGGGACACTGTTGCTCCTGGGGTATCGGCGATGACCATTCGCAACCGTCTCCATGAAGCTGGGCTACATCGTGCAGCCCGCCTCCAGTGGTGTCGCGACAGGCGTGAATGGAGGGACGAATGGAGACGTGTCGTCTTCAGCGATGAGAGTCGCTTCTGCCTTGGTGCCAATGATGGTCGTATGCGTGTTTGGCGCCGTGCAGGTGAGCGCCACAATCAGGACTGCCGGCCGCGGTGGTCTCGCGGTTCTAGGCGCGCAGTCCGGAACCGTGTGACTGCTACGGTCGCAGGTTCGAATCCTGCCCCGGGCATGGATGTGTGTGATGTCCTTAGATTAGTTAGGTTTAAGTAGTTCTAAGTTCTAGGGGACTAATGACCACAGCAGTTGAGTCCCATAGTGCTCAGAGCCATTTGAACCACAATCAGGACTGCATACGACCGAGGCACACAGGGCCAACACCCGGCATCATGGTGTGGGGAGCGATCTCCTACACCGGCCGTACACCTTTGGTGATCGTCGAGGGGACACTGAATAGTGCACGGTACATCCAAACCGTCATCGAACCCATCGTTCTACCATTCCTAGACCGGCAAGGGAACTTGCTGTTCCAACAGGACAATGCACGTCCGCATGTATCCTGTGCCACCCAACGTGCTCTAGAAGGTGTAAGTCAACTACCCTGACCAGCAAGATCTCCGGCTCTGTCCCCCATTGAGCATGTTTGGGACTGGACGAAGCGTCGTCTCACGCTTCTAATGGTAGCTTTATTATTCTATACATCGTGCACTGAAAAAAATGCGTTTTTATACAAGGGTGGGTGACAGGATGTTAATAATAGCGTCAGAAGTTGATAGGTTACTGGTGTTTACCGATATGATTAGAACTTTGCATATGACTGATGATTCTTATTTCAAATTGTCAGTATAGTAGGAAGCGACGTTGTCCACTACACTATATTTTTTACTCTTTTTTTGTTTTACGAGATTTCCTTCTTGTAGCGCCTAGGCGATCTTGTTTTAATTAGTTAATCCTTTATTTGAGCTACTATTTCGTTTTCGATACTCTGCTTCTAAACTATTTCTATGTTCAAATGGTTCAAATGGCTCGGAGCACTATGGGACTTAACTTCTGAGGTCATCAGTCCCCTGGAACTTAGAACTACTTAAACCTCACTAACCTAAGGACATCAAATACATCGATGCCCGAGGCGGGATTCGAACCAGAAACCGTAGCGGTCGAACGGTTCCAGACTGGAGCGCCTAGAACCGCTCGGTCCCCCAGGCCGGCGTGCTTTAATGTACATGTCAAGTCCTGAGCGCATTGAACTGTCCGTATATGGTTGCTGCTACAACTGGCTAAATCTTATAATTCGTACAGATACATACGTTATACACAGAAAAATGAAGATATCAAACAGGCAACAAGAATTTTTCAGAATTGTGAATTAAATTGTATTTAAATCCCTGAGATTAGAAACATCAAGTAAAGGACCAATTATCTTCCTGTAATACAATAAAAGTAGACAGTAATAGGACCTGAAATCTAATAAATTATTTTAAAAAACTTTATCTTTATTTTAATCGAGGAGCTATAACCATCAGAAAAACACCACCTAGGGCAAACAGTTCTGCAACAACACGGGCAGATCGAATGATGGCGTTTCACGGGCATACGCCATCACTCTGCGACAGGCCCGAGCTTTGACACGACAATATGTTGAAGCCGGGGCGTCCTCAACTGCAGAGTACCCTGTACGTCTCCTTCAACGGTGACTCAGGTTGACAGAAGACAAAAAAAATGCCATTCATCGCCTCCAAACACAAGAGAAATTTTACTCATTCTCGCTGACGCCACTTTAGCCCAAGCCGCTCCGAGGATCGCCACACACGGAGAGCAGGCGAGATGGCGAACGCAGCGCATACGACTCTGGCAGGCGGTTTGGTGCGCCCTCTAGTGGAACGACCACCGCTCGTGACTAGGTAACGACGTTCAAGGATGGCATCTAGGGAAGACCTCTATTGATAATCGTTACAAGAGTCAATAAACAACTCGAACACGAGGAAGAAAAAGTTATTGCAAATAGGCTGCTATTACGCTGACTAACATTTTTCTAAAGGTGGCATGGGTAAAATAAAGGGAGCGAAGGGCTATTTACAATTTGTACAGAAACCGGATGGCAGTTATAAGAGTGGAGGGACATGAAAGGAAAGCAGTGGTTGGGAAGGGAGTGAGACAGGGTTGTAGCCTCTCCCCGATGTTATTCAATCTGTATATTGAGCAAGCAGTAAAGGAAAAAAAATAAAAATTCGGAGTAGGTATTAAAATCCATGGAGAAGAAATAAAAACTTTGAGGTTCGCCGATGACATTCTAATTCTGTCAGAGACAGCAAAGGACTTGGAAGAGCAGTTGAACGCAATGGACAGTGTCTTGAAAGGAGGCTATAAAATGAATATCAACAAAAGCAAAACGAGGATAATGGAATGCAGTCGAATTAAGTAGGGTGATGCTGAGGGAATTAGATTAGGAAATGAGACACTTAAAGTAGTAGAGGAGTTTTGCTATTTGGGGAGCAAAATAACTGATGATGGTCGAAGTAGAGAGAATATAAAATGTAGACTGGCAATGGCAAGCAAAGCGTTTCTGGAGAAGAGGAATTTGTTAACATCGAGTATAGATTTAAGTGTCAGGAAGTCGTTTCTGAAAGTATTTGTTTGGAGTGTAGCCATGTAAGGAAGTAAAACATGGACGATAAATAGTTTGGAGAAGAAGAGAACAGAAGCTTTCGAAGTGTGGTGCTACAGAAGAATGCTGAAGATTAGATGGGTAGATCAAATAACTACTGAGGAGGTATTGAATAGAATTGGGGAGGAGGGGAGTTTGTGGCACAACTTGACAAGAAGAAGGGACCAGTTGGTAGGACATGTTTGAGGCATCAAGGGATCACAAATTTAGCATTGGAGGACAGCGTGGAGGGTAAAAATCGTAGAGGGAGACCAAGAGATGAATACACTAAGCAGATTCACAAGGATGTAGGTTGCAGTAAATACTGGGAGATGTAGAAGCTTGTACAGGATAGAGTAGTATGGAGGGCTGCATCAAACCAGTCTCAGGACTGAAGACCACAGCAACAGCAACAACAACATTTTGCGTAGATAGGTAGCATTCGCACATTCTCTTCGTTCGTGTACACTCTGCTCACACAAATTTTCATTTGATGACAGTTGACTGAATATGCATTGTTTATTTTACTCGTGTTTCTATGTATTTACTATCAACTCCAGCAAGTGGGCGAGTTACGTTACCCTCGTTGCCTGCACTGTAGGTTAGTAAAGGACAGTCCGTCAGTTTTGTGCTTTAAGAACATTACAATGTGTATGTGAACAGAACACTGTCAACTGCTGAATAGGTCTTCAGAGGAGGAGGTAAATAATCGACTAAAAATATTCGGTGGTACATAAAAATGACGTATTGTTGTTTATATCTTAGTAATTTACAGATACCTGTGTATTTACTAGGTTATTTTTGTAATTTCTTGCATTTTCGAGTGTCTACTAGGTAAAAGCTTTGATTTTAATAACAGTGTAGCGTACTGCACGTCCATTGCTATCGACCCTTATTTCAACCCCCAAATCGTAAAGGCTTACGTTTGTTTTGAAATTAGAATTATATTAATATCTCCAGCTGCTGACCGGAGTTGATATATATCAACGGGGACAGGTGAAAGTGTGTGCGCCGACCGGGACTCGAAATCGGGATCGCCTGCTTACATGGCAGACGCACTATCCATCTGAGCCACCGAGGGCACAGAGAATAGCGTGACTGCAGGGACTATCTCGCTCACGCCTCCCGCGAGACCCACATTTTCACCTTCTATGTCCACACACTACGGTCGTAGTGTCCACCCCAACACACTCATTACTCGGAGAAGACATTCTTACCAAGTCCCGTAATAGTTCGTAATAGTTCGAGGAATATGTGTGCAGCCGCACAGAACAATAAGGTCATGGCTGGTATTGCCAGAACTATATCCTTATATGGATATGGTGTCTGTTCTTTCGCACTGCGATTCATTGGCAGAACACTTAGAAGGTGCAACAGGTCTACTAAAGAGACTGATCACACCACGCTTGTCCGCCCTATGCTGGAGTATTACTATGCGGTGTGGGACCGCAGCAGATGGAACAGACGTGTGACATCGAAACAGTTCAGAGAAGGGCAGCGAAGTAGGGGAGACAGTGCCACATACATGATACGTGAATTGGAGTGGCAATCCCTTGCGACGGGATCTTCTCATGAAGTTTCAACCACCAGTTTTCTTCTCCGAGTGCGAAAACATTCTGTTGGCACCCTCCTACATATGGAGAAATGATCATCACGATAAAATAATAGAAATCAGGGCTCACACAGAAAAATTTAAGTGCTCGTTTTTCCCGCGCGCCGTTTGAGAGTGAAACGGTAGAGAGACAGCTTGAAGGTGGTTCATTGAACCCTCTGGCAGGCACTTTATTAAGAGTAACAGAGTAATCACGTAGATGTAACGAGTAAAGAATAAAATTATTTGACAGGCAGCCAAACTGGTTTCCGTTACCCTGATAGCTAAACAACTTTTATGGTGGTGTCGTCCTTGGTTGCATATAATACTACGTTATGTTGATACTTTTTAATCTGAGACCGGCTAATCACAGCTGAATGAAACACAATTTTTGTGTTATAATGAAAAGAAGCACGTACCTAATGCTACCTAAACCAACAGCAATTCATACACACACACACACCCACACACACACACCCACACACACACCCACACACACACACACACACACACACACACACACACACACACACACAAACTAACAAATCGCAAACATCACAACAACATATTCAGTAGTTGACAATAACATTCAAAACTACTAACCAAAACTAAACACCTAAATGAATATTTGGTTCCTAGAGCTGTGAAATCTGAAACCAACATTCAAATGGCAGTTATAAAAAGAAGAACAGCGATAACAAAGAAACGAAACATGTAGACCAACATCCACGAAATTTGTACGTAGCACTTTAAATTATTACTGTCTGATAGCAAAGCAGAAATTGACAGAACTGTTTATAATCTGAAGATGCCTTGGAAAGAATAAGGGCGAAACGCATTCAACAATACTTTTGTTTGATTCAGTTGTAATTAGATGGTCCCAAAATAAAAAATTATCACCATACCGTAACATTTGCTTCATATACTTTTTTGCTTCTGGATAAAAAGGTATTTGGGGTGACGAAGACAGAGGAAAGGTGCATATTATGCGACAGATCCTTAATGTGGGACACATCAAATTTGCTTATAGTAGGTGATGAACTCTGGAGATTTTCTCAAACAGATTTCTAGCGTGTTAGAGTACGGCTCAGCGACGAAGACGACATTGCTGAAACGAACAGAGTGCGTAGAGGCTGCTATAAAATTTATAGTCTTTGGAGTTTTTGTGTCATCTGTATTAAGTTAATATTTGGATACATATTACTGTACTTTCCTATTGTTCTTATTTGTGGCAAAATTACCTACGATTATTGACAGATAGGTTCATTTTCCAACGAACATTGTTAGCGTGAAGGTGATGGTTTGTCAAGATTACGAGATCTGTAATAAGCGACAGCGTCGCATATTAAGATACTATCACATTTTGGGGAACTCGTCCTCTCTCAGTTTGTGACATATAATTTATGAAATAATATCATAAGACGACAATATTATCTCAGTTATTATAGTAAAGTAATATCATTAACGTCTGTTTTTCTTTTATTAAATCAACATAAACAGTGATTAATTTGAATATTCCTGTGAATAGAAACCTGACAAGTTTTCCGGGCGTTTCTATTAGAGCAGGATTGTGCTCATAAGGTAATCAGTATTCCTCCAAATTCAAAGTGCTCCGCTCACGGTTCTTATAAAATAACGTAACAAACTCAGAAAAGTTGCTGACAATGAGGCGTAGTGCCTATTCTGTACAGGGCGCTTTTCTGACAACAAATCCTGCGAAAATGGGCACAGTGAACGAAATGTTATCGCTGAGGGCATGAAGATTTCGGTGTCGAAGAAGACAATTTTCGTGTCCGCAATGTCGTAAAAATTAACATTTATGGTATGAAATGAGTGAAATACGACAGAAACCGATGGAAACGTAATAAAGTTTGCCTTCATATTGTAAGACGTGTATATTTCTATTATCTATTGTCAAATCACAATTTATGAAAAATGTTTATATTTTATTAATAGGATTAAGTAGGAATAATTAATATTTGTCATGTTGGAAATAGTTGTGGTAGCAGGGAATGTCTGCACTAAAGTATTGTTGACAAGAGAGACCGCAAATTGATATAATTTTAAAATAGGTGGGAGAGGCCGCGCATGGAAACATTTTAAGAAAAGAGCGGGAAAGACCGCGCATTGATACATTTTGTAATGGTAGCAGGGATTGTCTGCACCAGAAAGCATTGTTGCCAGGAGAGACCGCACTTTAGCGTTCGTAGGAAGTCAGTAGTAAGCGAGAAGTGAAGCGAGTCGGTAGCAGGTCTGAAGCGAGAGGTTGAGAGGAGCGGTGTGCCTGCCAGCCACCAGCTATGATTTACAAGAGATTATAAACGGATGTACAGAGACATCAGCTAACTATTATAATAAGAGGAACTAATATTATTAAATTAATTTTTTGAGAAACTCAAGACCACTGAAGGTATGTTTGCGCATTGCTAGTTGTAAGATTATTGTATAAAGTAAGTCCCACTTGAACGTTTGTAAAATCATTTCATTCAGAATATAATTAACTTTTGCCAGCAATATTGCATTTCTAATTATAATACATCCCAGAAACTTTCACGTATAACTTTGCAAAATTTTATTGTTGTCAAGAAAAAGTTTAACTACACTGCTGGAAATGGAAAAAAGAACACATTGACACCGGTGTGTCAGACCCACCATACTTGCTCCGGACACTGCGAGAGGGCTGTACAAGCAATGATCACACGCACGGCACACCAGGAACCGCGGTGTTGGCCGTCGAATGGCGCTAGCTGCGCAGCATTTGTGCACCGCCGCCGTCAGTGTCAGCCAGTTTGCCGTGGCATACGGAGCTCCATCGCAGTCTTTAACACTGGTAGCATGCCGCCACAGCGTGGACGTGAACCGTATGTGCAGTTGACGGACTTTGAGCGAGGGCGTATAGTGGGCATGCGGGAGGCCGGGTGGACGTACCGCCGAATTGCTCAACACGTGGGGCGTGAGGTCTCCACAGTACATCGATGTTGTCGCCAGTGGTCGGCGGAAGGTGCACGTGCCTGTCGACCTGGGACCGGACCGCAGCGACGCACGGATGCACGCCAAGACCGTAGGATCCTACGCAGTGCCGTAGGGGACCGCATCGCCACATCCCAGCAAATTAGGGACACTGTTGCTCCTGGGGTATCGGCGACGACCATTCGCAACCGTCTCCATGGAGCTGGGCTACGGTCCCGCACACCGTTAGGCCGTCTTCCTCTCACGCCCCAACATCGTGCAGCCCGCCTCCAGTGGTGTCGCGACAGGCGTGAATGGAGGGACGAATGGAGACGTGTCGTCTTCAGCGATGAGAGTCGCTTCTGCCTTGGTGCCAATGATGGTCGTATGCGTGTTTGGCGCCGTGCAGGTGAGCGCCACAATCAGGACTGCATACGACCGAGGCACACAGGGCCAACACCCGGCATCGTGGTGTGGGGAGCGATCTCCTACACTGGCCGTACACCTCTGGTGATCGTCGAGGGGACAGTGAATAGTGCACGGTACATCCAAACCGTCATCGAACCCATCGTTGTACCATTCCTAGACCGGCAAGGGAACTTGCTGTTCCAACAGGACAATGCACGTCCGCATGTATCCCGTGCCACCCAACGTGCTCTAGAAGGTGTAAGTCAACTACCCTGACCAGCAAGGTCTCCGGATCTGTCCCCCATTGAGCATGTTTGGGACTGGATGAAGCGTCGTCTCACGCGGTCTGCACGTCCAGCACGAACGATGGTCCAACTGAGGCGCCAGGTGGAAACGGCATGGCAAGCCTTTCCACAGGACTACATCCAGCATCTCTACGATCGTCTCCATGGGAGAATAGCAGCCTGCATTGCTGCGAAAGGTGGATATACACTGTACTAGTGCCGACATTGTGCATGCTCTGTTGCCTGTGGTTCTGTCAGTGTGATCATGTGATGTATCTGACCCCAGGAATGTGTCAATAAAGTTTCCCCTTCCTGGGACAATGAATTCACGGTGTTCTTATTTCAATTTCCAGGAGTGTATGAATTACGTAACTTCAGTCAAATTAATTAAAGAATAACGTCAGCTTTGCTATTGAAGAATAACGTCAGCTTTGGTAATTAATACAGCCACTTATTATGACAGCCCACCAGCAGTTAATAACGTATAGCAAACAAGAGTAAGTATATTCATGTCGCAGTTCGATGTAGCAGTGAGATGGCGATCCCGTAACAGTAAGAAAGGTAAGGAACAGTTTTGGGTTATTGCAGATAACGACTGAGGGCTACGACGACGACACATTCTATGTTTCTCTAAATAACCAGAAAATAACTTTTAATAAGCAGCAATTAAATTTGTATGCGAAGATTGAGAAAGAGAATAAATTTCAAAGGGAAGATTCCATTTGTTATTATTAATCAAGAGGTAGAAATCTTAAGGGAAGGTTACATAGGTTATTGTAACAGGGAAGGTTATCAATAACAAAAGAGATGTAGAGGAGACGGGAGGGGTTTCAATATGTCATATTCTTCAGTAATAAAAAAAATATTTTTACTATGTATTATTGGGAAACTTTTACCGCGGTTCTATGAAATGTCTTGTTTGTGAAATCTAAGAATTTCATTGAAAGTTTGTTTACTATTGCAAATAATCATATGCTAAAGTTAAATAGTGCAAGTAAAGTTAAATAGTGCAGGATACTATTGCCATCATAAAAGATATAATCCCATTTAGTTTTTGGTGTTTAACATGAGTTTAAATACTTTTTCTCGTGTTATGCACAGTTCCTCTATATCTTAGACTCTGTATTCATAAAAATATAAATATTTTTAGTAAAATTTTTTCTTCCTTTTGGGGAAAAGGGGCATGACACCTACCATTGCTAAGGCCTGAGCATGTGTCTGACGCCCTGGTGAAAACGGTACAGTACGTCGCAGAATGTAAAAAAAGTGCCTATATTTTGCGAAAAAAATTAATGAATTTGCGGCACGTTCTCGGTCGCGGCGTGGCCCAAGTGGCCTTCCGTGCCAGGACGGGGATTTGCGCCGGTGACCATAAGCGCGGTACGCATGTCGGGTCATGCCCGCAGATATAAACAGGAGCGGCCGACGGCGGCGCGAGCGGGCGAAACACAGCGGCCTCGGCGGTCCGGACACGGCCGAGCGCTGCCGCCACACTCGCACCAGCGCGACACACACACGCACACACGCACACACACGCGCGTGCGTATCGCATGCACGCGGTGGCGACAGGCGCGACACAACAGAGGGCAGAGGGCGCCCGCGCCACCGTGTAGGGCAGCTCCAATCCCGCATTTCAATTACGCATCACGCGCTGCATAATGCGCGCACCGCTGCAGCCGCCGCCGCCGCCGCGCCGCCCCCCTGCTTTCTGCCCGGAGTCGAACCGCGTCCTGCGAGACCGCCGGCGGCGGCGAATCCACGCCGCCGCGCCAGATAAATTAATATAGTGGCCCTCTCAGCGGCCTCGGCTACATAAAACTGCCGAGGCCTCCTCGCTTTTTTTTCCGTCTCCCCCCTCCCCTCTTCCCACCCCAACAGGTGTTTCGGCAAAGAGAGAGAGAGACGGTGCTGGCGGCGTCATCAAGCACAAAAAAGCCGGCGGAACTCTACAATTCTGGTGCCACCCCCGCTCTAACACCCCACCCTATGCTGTCCGCGGAACATGTATGTAATTCACCCGACATGCGAGTTCCTATCCGCGCATTAGGCCTTTGTTAAAACATACACTAAACACACATCGCGGAGTTCGGACCGCATGCGTTCTCCGCGTCTCTCTGTGTGTGTGCGCGCGCGCGCGGTGTTAGTGGAAGCACCGGCGCCGGCTATTAAAAAAAGCGGCCCCGCGACCAGAGGGGGTGGAGGGGTCAGGGCAGGGGGTGGTGGTGGTGAAAAAAGCGGCGCGCGGCGCAAGGGGAGTGGCGCGAGAAATGCATTAGTTAACACCATTCCGGGACATGCAGTAACCCGAATCCGCCCTCTGCCGCCGAGCCCCGGAACACCGGGCACCAACACACACACACACACGTACGTACTAGGAGGCGCGAGGCGTGTGCACACACCATCCCGCTCCCTAATTTCAGCCTCACACTCAAATAGAATCGGTTATTTTTAATTCGCTCTCTGACAAGCAAACAGCACGTAACACAAAAAGCAAGCCACCGTACACAGGCCGCCACCGCCGCCGCTGTCTCACCCCCTCTACCCCTCCCGCAACACACTCCCGACCAAAACCCAAACGCACCCCCTGGTCCACCCCCGCCTCCCTCACACCACCGTCAACACGCACAAACACGGCAGCGCGCGGGCCGGCAGGCGCGTCTATTTGATTTCCTCGCTTTGTTACCCGCCGTTTAAATCTTTTAGGCGTCGTGTGCGCGTAATTTTAACGAATCGCGGGGAGCGCGCCGCCGCTGGGTGCGGCGTGGCAGGCGGCTTCTGGTTCACCGCTGTGCATCGCCGCCGCCGCCGCCGCTGTCGCTGCCACAAGCCGGCCGCACGCGCCGTCCAGCAGGTCGCCGGGCGTCGGGTGTGTCTGGGGTGTCTTCGTTCTCTTCTGTCAGATTAATTACAGGCCGTTTCCACAGAGGCGGCACACAATGAAAGCGGGGGCAAAAAAAAGAAAAATGTTCCCTGTCACCAAAACTGCGACATTTCTCACCAGCCTGTAATGTTGCTCTCTTCGTAAAGTGTTAACGTTTACGTTAAACGAGGCTACTTTTATTCTGCAGATGACGTCAACCCTTTGAAAGGCTGTTCAAAGCAGCAGGTAGAGGAGAATATGCGTAACACTCACCACATTTGTGACATTGCAGTGCTAACTATTCCTCAAGAGAAGTACGTGATTACATCTGCATCCATACTCCGCAAGCCAACTGACGGTGTGTGGCGGAGGGTACCTTGAGTACCTGTATCGTTTCTCCCTTCTATTCCAGTCTCGTATTGTTCGTGGAAAGAAGGATTGTCAGTATGCCTCTGTGTGGGCTCTAATCGCTCGGATCTCATGGTCTCTTCGCGAGATATACGTAGGAGGGAGCAATATACTGCTTGACTCCTCGGTGAAGGTATGTTCTCGAAACTTCAACAAAAGCCCGTACCGAGTTACTGAGCGTCTCTCCTGCTGAGTCTTCCACTGGAGTTTATCAATCATCTCCGTAACGCTTTCGCGATTACTAAATGGTCCTGTAACAAAGCGCGCTGCTCTCCGTTGGATCTTCTCTATCTCTTCTATCAACCCTATCTGGTATGGATCCCACACTGCTGAGCAGTATTCGAGCAGTGGGCGAAAAAGCGTACTGTAACCTACTTCCTTTGTTTTCGGATTGCATTTCCTTAGGATTCTTCCAATGAATCTCAATCTATTCGGGTGGAGTTTTAGTTTTTATCCACACAAATATGTGACGTGCTGCCAAGGGGAAAATAAGCGTTATAGTAATGGCTTGCTCTTGCCACACCTTCTTGGATGTACTACCAAACATGAAAACATACAACTTGCAATTGCTATGTTTATAAACCTACAAATAACGTATATACTGAAGTAATGTTGTTCAGTACACTATTCTCGGTCATAATAGAAATATCTGCGCCTACACCAGATACACCCTGTATAATAAATACGTTAGTTTATTTAGATCTTTAACTTAAGTTTAATTTAAGTGGATGTAACAAGTAGATTGAATCCGAACTGAAGAAGAGATTACGGGTGAGAAATGCGTGCTACTTCTCACTGAATAGATTACTTTCATCGCGGATAGTGTCTAGGAATTTAAAGATTGGAATATACAAAACTATTATTCTACCAGTTATGCTGTATGGGTGTGAGACTTGGTCTCTCAGTGTGCAAAATAAAAAGCCGTTTCGAGTATTTGAAAACAAAATTTTGAGGAAAATTTTCGGAGCAAAAAGGGATGACATTAGCGGAGAGTGGCGAAAACTGCATAACGAAGAGGTTCACGAACTCTGTTCAAGCCCTGACATAATCAGTATTATTAAATCACGTGGGCTGCGATGGGCGGGTCACGTAGCTCGAATGGATGAAGGCAGGGCAGTGCGCAGAGTACTGGTAGGGCACCGAGAGGGAAATCGTTCTGTGGGGAGACCGAGGCGTAGATGGGAGGACAATGTGGAGGCTGATTTGAGGAGCCTAGGTGTTGAATGTGAATTGAAGGAAATAGCCCAAGACAGGGACAGATGGCGAAAATACGTTGCTGCGGTAATGGACTCTCGAGTCCGGTATGACCAGTGAGTAAGTAAGTAAGTAAGTAACAAGTAACTATTGTTTTTTAAGGTTCTGAGGCTGCCTGTATGGTTGATGCCCGAAAGCCCTTAATAAATTCAAAGAAAGAAAAAAAAACATGCTTCAGTTTTGTGAAGCTTGTAAAACAAAATACATAAAATAGCAACTGAGGAGATTGACTTGGTTACAGTATTACGAGAGGAGTTCCATGTTTATTTACACCTTATTTTTTCTCGTCTTCCATGGTGCGGCATTTCGCTCATCATTACACTTGCAAGTATGTAGCCCTTTGGTGTAACCGTACGTTACAGGAAAATCACTAGAAGTGTAATCCCTTGCACAGCACGTCCCATTTTCCTGTAATTTCATGTGCGGACCAACATAGAGTGTGATCATCAAGGGTAGCACTGGATGACGTGATTTATTTGGAAGGAGGAATATTCACAGGCAATCGATGGCAATATGTGGAGGATATGCACCGTAACGAAAAGTGCTCTTGCAAAACGATAACGCTCGCTCCCTTACCAGTCTGGAAGCCACAGCTGCCATCGCTGGAATTGGTTCCAGTTATTGACTTGGACCCTCCTGACTACCACCTATTCAGTGCTATGATGTGCACATTGCTTCACAAACTCTCAGGAACTGGAACGTCTCGAAGCTTTCGCACCACTTCACCTGGTGGAAGATTAGTCTTTGGCAATGTGTGTCGAAATGGATAGTCGAAGGTCAGGTCACCTGCAGAGCTATTCGACGAAACAATGCAGTGATACAAAGGGAGATCTTACTTGAGATGTCAGAGCACATGTAGCAATTGATAAGTAGTAGCAGACATGGAGGTGGGTCTCATAGACACCTCACAGAGTGAAAAAAAAAGACCATAACGAAGGCAGCCTGTTAGAAATTGCTCATCTTAGCACCTCTCCTATTGGGTAACGTCCAGTACCGCGATGATCCAACCAATTTGGATCCTCCTTGAGCTGCTTTCCACAAGCTGGTCGAGATGTTGCTGCTCAGGCCTACAGACAGCAGCCATGCCAGGTCACCCACTTGGTAAAGAGGTTTAAGGTGACGACATGGCGTAAGTTTCAGCTGACTCGAGCATCCTCGTTTGGGTTCATATCAGCCTGTCCATTCCATTCCGTCGCTCGCTGCTTCCTAGAGGAAGATGTTCACGATGTGAACACAGTCTGATCGTGCACTACCATCTCGAAAGGTGAACCCTTCATCCAAATGTTGACTTCAGTTCTGGACATTAGGTTGGAGTATCCTGCAGAGATGATGCAAAGATCTTGATAGCTGTGAGACATGTCCAATATCTGCACATGACACTATCCCAAAACATGACTGACCTACCTCCATGTTGAAATCATGAGACTGCTATCTCCAGATACTCCTACGACGATCGCCAGACAGTTATTGCAATTGTCTGTCAAGAGAATCCGACGCCTTTGATCCAGCTTCCGTTCCAGTTGTTCCCTCGTTCAACTTAGGAGAGGGAATGTACATTGGTTCGTAATGGACGCGAAGAGGCCAAATTGATCACACGGAGACTAAAGCGTACTGTCGGGCTGCGGAGACATTGCAATGCAAAGAGGATGCACGTAGTTCGGTTACGTTCTCCATGCGACACCTACGATCCACAATTTTTAGGAAATAATCAAGTGGTTTTGTTGACCATAGGCGACTGTAACGAGAGAATCTTCAATTATTCGTGTTTCGCCATAGTAGCTGAAGTTCTAATGACGTAGCTGTGATGTACAGCGAATCGGCGGGAAACGTCCTATGCTGCCAGTCCTTCTCGTCTTAATGTCACAGAGCGCACGTGCACACGGTCTAAGCTAGAGAGGTTCCTTTGAGATATGTTGACAGAATCAATGGTGCACGCAAAGCACATTGCCCCTTTCCCTATTGAGGGTAATGCTGCACTGAGAATGCTGGTTTATTTTTACCTTCATTACACAGGTGGCTGGAAGGTAGTATTCTCCTGTCCTTCTTTGAAAGACGTTTTCAATAAAAAAAAGACGTTTTCAATAAAAAACGACAAAAATACGGAAACTCTGAAAGTCATGAGGGTAGTGCAAAACCAGTTTATCTCAAGCGGTTACTAGAAATTGTGACTGTGAAGTACTACGGGCGGAAAATGACAGTGGGTGGTCAGATTTTGTAATCGAACGTCTTTGTAGATTACATACACTACCAGATACCAAGTATTTTTTCGGTAACCCTATGTAATGCGTCATTGGGCACTTGCGGGCTTACAAAAACAGAAAAAAATTTGATGAAATGAGGTGTGTTGGCCCTCAACTACGTACGCTCCGACTAAGATATGAAATATTAAAAGTTTTGGCTGGTTTCGTTGTCTAGGGGCTATGATACGTAGTTGTTACATTACAGGCCAAACACCGTTGAGTTTACAGTACACGATAAGAATACACACATGAATCGAGGGTCGAAGGTTTCTATCACTCGGCAATTGCGAATTATGAAAGTAACATATAAATTTATAAATGAAAGATTGCAATTAAATAAAATCTGCGGGTACTATCTTAACGACTTTAAATGATGAGCACGACAGTAGACGTACTTTTGAGGATGAGGCATATTTCTGCAAAACACTTACTGTGTTGATGGTCCAGCAATTCAATAAAATATAAGATGAATAACAGGCAAACAATACAGTCCTACAGCACGTAATTAGTTATGAACAACAACACAGGTTGCGAGATATTCACTCCTAAACGCACACTACGTTTTCACTGTAGAAGACACGGAAATCTCACACGTGCACAAGTAGGCACTCCAAAGTATTTCCTTCTGCCGCGACCAAGCGCAAACCGCTCAATTCTCTCCGAGTCTCTGCCGTGACCGAGCGTCCGTCGTGCCGTCATGTCCAGCACTCCTGCACTGCCAGAATTCCTCCCTGTCCTCTCCAAAAACCATGCTCCTCCCTAACCTCCCTATGTCTCTCTTATTAAACAGCACTGTGATTGGCTAGAGTGCTTGCTCCATGCCTCCAAGCCAACGCATCCTCACAATCATTGAAGCACATACCAAATACTGGATTTACATTTAATAACGTGAAATTAAATAAATATTCCTACGGCTGGACCATAAACACGCTGTAACACACATTACTAATTACGTAAACCAATTAAATAAACAAATATCAAAGGAATAGCAACGGAAGGTAGGCCCGTAGTCTAATGTCTCTGTGCTTTCTAAAACACACTAACACAGAATCGTTGCTACTCGCATTATTTATAAATGACCTTGTGGATAACATCGGAAGTTCACTGAGGCTTTTTGCGGATGATGCTGTACTCCAGACGTGCATCCTCAGAAATTTCTTCCTCAAATTAAGGCCGGTATTTGATATTAGTAGACTTCTCTTAGCCAAAATGCTTTTTTTGCCATAGCGAGTCTGCTTTTGATGTCCTCCTTGCTCCGTCCGTCATTGGTTATTTTACTGCCTAGGTAGCAGAATTCCTTAACTTCATTGACTTCGTGACCATCAATCCTGATGTTAAGTTTCTCGCTGTTCTCATTTCTACTACTTCTCATTACCTTCGTCTTTCTCCGATTTACTCTCAAACCATATTGTGTACTCATTAGACTGTTCATTCCGTTCAACAGATCATTTAATTCTTCTTCACTTTCACTCAGGATAGCAATGTAATCAGCGAATCGTATCATTGATATCGTTTCACCTTGTATTTCAATTCCACTCCTGAATCTTTCTTTTATTTCCATCATTGGTTTCTCGATGTACAGATTGAAGAGTAGGGGTGAAAGGCTACAGCCTTGTCTTACACCCTTCTTACTACGAGCACTTCGTTCTTGATCGTCCACTCTTATTATGCCCTCTTGGTTGTTGTACATATTGTATATGACCCGTCTCTCCCTATAGCTTACCCCTACTTTTTTCAGTATCTCGAACAGCTTGCACCATTTTATATTGTCGAACTCTTCTTCCAGGTCGGCAAATCCTATGAACGTGTCTTGATTTTTCTTTAGCCTTGCTTCCATTATTAGTCGTAACGTCAGAATTGCCTCTCTCGTGCCTTTACTTTTCCTAAAGCCAAACTGATCGTCACCTAGCGCATTCTCAATTTTCTTTTCCATTCTTCTGTATATTATCCTTGTAAGCAGCTTCGATGCATGAGCTGTTAAGCTGATTGTGCGATAATTCTCGCACTTGTCAGCTCTTGCCGTCTTCGGAATTGTGTGGATGATGCTTTTCCGAAAGTCAGATGGTATGTCGCCAGACTCATATATTCTACACACCAACGTGAATAGTCGTTTTGTTACCACTTCCCCTAATGATTTTAGTATCTCTGATGGAATGTTATCTATCCCTTCTGCCTTATTTGACCGTAAGTCCTCCAAAGCTCTTTTAAATTCCGATTCTAATAGTGGATCCCCTATCTCTTCTAAATCGACTCCTGTTTCTTCTTCTATCACATCAGACAAATCTTCACCCTCATAGAGGCTTTCAATGTATTCTTTCCACCTATCTGCTCTCTCCTCTGCATTTAACAGTGGAATTCCCGTTGCACTCTTAATGTTACCACCGTTGCTTTTAATGTCACCAAAGGTTGTTTTGACTTTCCTGTATGCTGAGTCTGTCCTTCCGACAATCATATCTTTTTCGATGTCATCACATTTTTCCTGCAACCATTTCGTCTTAGGTTTCCTGCACTTCCTATTTATTTCATTCCTTAGCGACTTGTATTTCTGTATTCCTGATTTTCCCGGAACATGTTTGTACTTCCTCCTTTCATCAATCAACTGAAGTATTTCTTCTGTTACCGATGGTTTTTCGCAGCTACCTTCTTTGAACCTATGTTTTCCTTCCCAACTTCTGTGATGGCCCTTTTTAGAGACGTCCATTCCTCTGCAACTGTGTTGTCTACTGCGCTATTCCTTATTGCTGTATCTATAGTGTTAGAGAACTTCAAACGTATCTCGTCATTCCTTAGAACTTCCGTATCCCACTTCTTTACGTATTGATTCTTCCAGACTAATGTCTTGAACTTCAGCCTACTCTTCATCACTACTATATTGTGATCTGAGTCTATATCTACTCCTGGGTACGCCTTACAATCCAGTATCTGGTTACGGAATCTCTGTCTATGATGTAATCTAATTGAAATCTTCCCCTATCTCCCGGCCTTTTCCAAGTATACCTCCTCCTCTTGTGATTCTTGAACGGGGTATTAGCTATTACTAGCTGAAACTTGTTACAGAACTCAATTAGTCTTTCTCCTCTTTCATTCCTTTTCCCAAGCCCATATTCTCCGGTAACCTTTTCTTCTACTCCTTCCCCGACAACTGCATTCCAGTCGCCCATGACTATTAGATTTTCGTCCCCCTTTACATACTGCATTACCCTTTCAATATTCTCATACACTTTCGCTATCTGTTCATCTTCAGCTTGCGACGTCGGCATGTATACGTGAACTATCGTTGTCGGTGTTAGTCTGCTGTCGATTCTGATTAGAACAACCCGGTCACTGAACTGTTCACAGTAACACACCCTCTGCCCTACCTTCCTATTCATAATGAATCCTACACCTATTATACCATTTTCTGCTGCTGTTGATATTACCCGATACTCATCTGACCAGAAATCCTTGTCTTCCTTCCACTTCACTTCACTTCACTGTCCCCTACTATATCTAGATTGAGCCTTTGCATTTCCCTTTTCAGATTTTCTAGTTTCCCTACCACGTTCAAGCTTCTGACATTCCACGCCCCGACTCGTAGATCATTATCCTTTCGTTGATTATTCAATTTTTTTCTCATGGTAACCTCCCCCTTGGCAGTCCCCTCCCGGAGATCCGAATGGGGGACTATTCCGGAATCTTTTGCCAATGGAGAGATCATCATGACACTTTTCAACTACAGGCCACATGTCCTATGGATACACGTTACGTGTCTTTAATGTAGTGGTTTCCATTGCCTTCTGCATCCTCATGTCGTTGATCATTACTGATTCTTCCGCCTTTAGGGGCAATTTCCCACCCATAGGACAAGAGAGTGCCCTGAACCTCTATCCGCTCCTCCGCCCTCTTTGACAAGGCCGTTGGCAGAATGAGGCTGACTTCTTATGCCGGAAGTCTTCGGCCGCCAATGCTGATTATTTATCAAAATTTAGGCGGTGGCGGGGATCGAACCCGGGACCGAAGACGTTTTTGATTATGAATCAAGGACGCTACCCCTAGACCCTCAGGCATGGATCTGTGTGATGTCTTTTTGTTCGTTAGGTTTAAGTAGTTCTACGTTCTAGAGGCACTTCAGCCTGGAACCGCGTGACCGCTACAGTCGCGGGTTCGAATCCTCCCTCTGGCATGGATCTGTGTGATGTCATTTTGTTCGTTAGGTTTAAGTAGTTCTACGTTCTAGGGGACTGATGACCTCAGATGTTAAGTCCCATAGTGCTCAGAGCCATTTGAACCATTTTTTTCTGTCAATCAACAGACGAGGTCGGCCTGTACGCGTTTGTGCTGTACCTGTCCCTTCAAGTTCCCACTTCACTATCACATCGGAAACAGTGGACGTAGGGACGTTTAGGAGTGTGTAAATCTAGCACATTGACGTATGACACACGCGACACGCGCTCCAAAGCCGTGAGTTCTGCGAACCGCCCCATTCAGCTCTCTCACAATGTCTATGACTACTGAGGTCGCTGATACGGATTACCTGGCAGAAGGTGGCACCACAGTGCACCTAATATGAAAACGATATGTTTTTGGGTGCGTCCGGATACTTTTGATCACAGAGTGTATATTGCGGCGCGGTGTGGCCGCGCGGTTAGAGGCGTCATGTCACAGAATGCGAGGCCTCTCCCGCAGGAGGTTCGAGTCCTCCCTCGGGCATGTGTGAGTGTGTGTGTGTGTGTGTGTGTGTGTGTGTGTGTGTGTGTGTGTGTTTTTCTTAGCATAAGTTTGTGTAAGTTTAAGTAGTGTGTAATTATAGGGACCGATGACCTCAGCAGTTTTGACCCTTTGGAATAAATACACACACACACACACACACACACACACACAAACACAATACCTACATATTTGCAACCCAGTTACCAGATTCGCAAACTGGGCCGTCTTCGCGCCTTCCCAGACACATCGCGTCAACGACTTGCACCCACAAATTCACATTTTCCAAATCACAAACCAAGCCTATACATAACACCTGTAGTGAGTTAGAGAATTTTAGGGATGCCCGGTCCACGTTTGTGTGTCTGGTATCAGTATATCTTGTAGTTTAGCGCAGCCGTCTTCCGAAACCCTGGAGGTACTTATGTATAATCCTAATCCTGTACGTCCTATGCCCCCCCCCCCCAACCCAATCAAACCTGCTTGGAAAACGAAACGGCGAAAAATAGTGTTTTCGTATTGTTATTTCTCACTAAGAAATTAATTAAAATAACCATACGTTAATGTTTTTGAAATAAAATTGGTAGTCAAACGGTTAACTTCTCTAACATCGTCTATGACGGACAAAATTCGATGCAGTTGAGTTTCTGTATGAGTAAGTCAACGCATATAGTTTCATCAGCACTATGAGTGAGTATATTGTCAAGAGTCCGTGCCCTACAATAGTTATATATCTGAAGTAGGCCTATGTCATATTACTGCCATGAGTTGCTGGTAGAATTATTTATTTGTACAACCGGCATCAGTTGTTTGAAATCGTTAGAGAATTCAATATTCTGCGATCCATAGTGAGAAGGGTGTGACGAGAATATCACATTTCAGGCATTACCTCACGTCACGGGCAACGCAGTGGCCGAAGTCATTCTCTTACCGATTAAGAGCAGCGGCGCTTGCGTAGTATTGTCAGTGCTAACAGACAAGCAACACTGTTTGAAATAGCTGCAGAAGTCAATGTGGGACGTGCGACGAACGCGTTAGTCAGTACAGTGTGGCGAAATTTGGCGTTAATGGGCTGTGGCAGGAGACGACCGACGCGACTGCCTTTGAAAACAGAACGACATCGCCTGCAGTGCCTCTTCTGGGATCGTGACCATATAGGTCGGACGACTGGAAAACCATGGTCATGGTCAGATGAGTCCCATTTTCAGTTGGAAAGAGCTGATGGGAGGGATCGTGTGTACCGCAGACCGCTCGATGCCATGGAACCAGGTTATCAATAATGCACTGTGCAAGCTGGTTGTGGCTCTATAAGGATGTGGGTTGTGCTTACTTGGAATGGACTGGATCCTCCGGTTATGATCAGCTACTTGGAGACCATTTGCAGCCATTCTGCATCTACATCCATAATCCGCAAGCCACCTGACGGTGTGTGGCGGAGGGTACCTTGAGTACCTCTATCGGTTCTCCCTTCTATTCCAGTCTCGTATTGTCGGTATGCATCTGTGTGGGCCATAATCTCTCTGATTTTGTCCTCATGGTCTCTTCGCGAGATATAGGTAGGTGGGAGAAATATACTGCTTGACTCCTCGGTGAAGGTATGTTCTCGAAACTTCAACAAAAGCCCTTACCGAGCTATTGAGCGTCTCCCCTGCAGAGTCTTCCACTGGAGTTTATCAATCATCTCCGTAACGCTTTCGCGATTACTAAATGAGCCTGTAACGGAGCGCGCTGCTCTCCGTTGGATCTTCTCTATCTCTTCTATCATCCGTATCTGTGACGGATCACACACCGGTGGGCGAACAAGAGTACTGTAAACTACTTCCTTTGTTTTCAGACTGCATTTCCTTAGGATTCTTTCAATGAACCTCAGTCTTCCATCTGCTTTACCGAATATTAATTTTACATGGTCATTCCATTTTTTAAAATCACTCCTAATGTGTACTCCCAGATAATTTATGGAATTAACAGCTTCCAGTTGCTGACCTGATATATTGTAGCTAAATGATAGGGATCTTTCTTTCTATGTATTCGCAGCACATTACACTTGTCTACATGGAGATTCAATTGCCATTCCCTGCACCATACGTCAATTTGCTGCAGATCCTCCAGCATTTCAGTACAATTTTCCATTGTTACAACCTCTCGATGTACTACAGCACCATCCGCAAAAAGCCTCAGTGAACTTCCGATGTCATCCACAAGGTCATTTACGTATATTGTGAATGGCAATGGTCCTACGACACTCCCCAGCGGCACACCTGCAATCACTCTTTCTTCCGAAGACTTCTCTCCATTGAGAATAACATGCTGCGTTCTTTTATCTAGGAACTCGTCATTCCAATCACGCAATTGGTCTGATAGTCCGTATGCTCTTACTTGGTTCATTTAACGACTGTGGGGAACTGTATCGAACGTCTTGCGTAAGTCAAGAAACACGGCATCTACCTGGGAACCCGTGTCTATGGCCTTATGGGTCTTGAACTTTATGTTCCCAAACAACGAAGGAATTTTTATAGGGCCACACTCATACGCGACTGGTTCAAAGAGTACTCTGGACAGTTAGAATGAATGATTTGCTCACCCAGCATGAATCCCGTCGAACGGTTATGTGACATAATTGAGAGGTCAGTTCTTGATCAAAATCCGCCACCGGCAAAACATTCGCAATTATGGACGGCTGTAGAGGGAGCATGGTTCAGTGTATCTTCAGGGGTCTTCCAACGACTTATTGAGTCCATTCCATGTCGTGTAGCTTCACTACGCCGGACAAAAGTAGGTACTTGATGACTTGATGGCACCAGCTTGGTAGTGAAAGATCTTGTGTGTAATATTGAAACATTATCAAATAATGTAGTTCATGAGATAAGTT
The DNA here is from genome assembly GCF_023897955.1 of Schistocerca gregaria. Taxonomy (NCBI): domain Eukaryota; kingdom Metazoa; phylum Arthropoda; class Insecta; order Orthoptera; family Acrididae; genus Schistocerca; species Schistocerca gregaria. The sequence continues at coordinate 914,118,979 of NC_064921.1, forward strand.
CGTGGCGTGTGGAAAATAATTTGATGCTAAATCACAGTAAGACTCAGTTTTTACAATTTCTAAGTCACAATTTAACAAGAACCGATATTTTGATAAAACAGAATGGGCATATTACAAGCGAGACGGAACAGTTCAAGTTCCTAGGCGTTCGGATAGATGGTAAGCTGTTGTGGAAAGCCCATGTTCAGGATCTTGTTCAGAAACTAAATTCTGCTTTATTTACCATTAGAACAGTATCTGAAATAAGTGGCAGTTCAACACGAAAAGCAGTCTACTTCGCATGTTTTCATACGCTTATGTCGTATGGTATTATTTTTTGGGGTTATTCTTCTGATTCAAAAAGGGTATTTTTGGCTAAAAAACGGACTGTTCGAGCTATATGTCGTGCATGTTCGAGAACCTCTTGTCGACCCCTATTCAATAGTCTGGGAATTCAGACATTTCCCTCACAGTATATATTTTCTTTAATGTCGTTTGTTGTTAACAATATTAGCTTATTCCCAAGAGTTAGCAGCTTTCACTCAGTTAATACTAAGCAGAAATCAAATCTGCATGTGGAATGAACTTCCTTGACTCTTGTGCAGAAATGGGTGCACTATTCTGCTGCATCCATTTTCAATAAGCTACCACAAGAACTCAAAAATCTTAGCAGTAGCCCAAACACTTTTAAATCTAAACTGAAGAGTTTCCTCATGGCTCACTCCTTCTGTTCTGTCGAGGAGCTCCTGGAAGAGCTAAAAAAATTAAGCAAATTCCAGTGTTACATTGTCGATTTTATTTATTTAAACTTACGAACTGTCGCCTGAATACATTTCTTATATTTCATTTTATCTGTTTCTACTATCGTGTTATAATTTCATGTATTGACTCGTTCCATGACCATGGAGACTTCTCCTTAATTTGGTCCCACGGAACAATAAAAAAATAAATATTAGGAGGTATCCCATTGACAGGCACCCACATGCCTTGCCTGATACAGTGGCATCAAGCAGTCAGGCCTGCAAGATGAGTGGTCTGCCAAGCGAGTGGATTCCTTTTTTATTTATCAAGTAACATGAGCTCTAGTACTCACAATTAAGTTACAAATTATTCTCCTAATGAATATTAACCAACTATTAAAAATTTACACAACTCTGATTGTTCACTACGCACTGGCAATATCACATTTTCTTTCTTATTCAACGGCTTTGATCATGACCATCGCACTGAATATGAATGGCGCACACATTATATATTCTGGGTATCATGACAACATACTATTCGAAGGAAAAGGCCACCAATCTTTTTCTTTTCACTGTCTTATTTATTCCGATAAATTCTATAACCTAAACACACAAATTCTATAACCTCAATAACACATGAGAAATTCCGCCCAGTGGGCATGGCTTTACATTGGTAATTCTCTGTCTTATGGTCTCGTAATTATTTAACGCTACAGTGCACTTTCTGGATAGGATGGTGGATATTTTGCTATATCTCACACTTCGACTCTCACACCCATCATCACGAAACTTTCCTCCAGACCGAGTGGTACAAAAAGTAACATGCATAACCCACTGCCTCTGAAACTATCTTCTTCCTCTTCCAATTCAACCACACATACTTAAATTTCATGAAATACACTCCTGGAAATTGAAATAAGAACACCGTGAATTCATTGTCCCAGGAACGGGAAACTTTATTGACACATTCCTGGGGTCAGATACATCACATGATCACACTGACAGAACCACAGGCACATAGACGCAGGCAACAGAGCATGCACAATGTCGGCACTAGTACAGTGTATATCCACCTTTCGCAGCAATGCAGGCTGCTATTCTCCCATGGAGACGATCGTAGAGATGCTGAATGTAGTCCTGTGGAACGGCTTGCCATGCCATTTCCACCTGGCGCCTCAGTTGGACCAGCGTTCGTGTTGGACGTGCAGACCGCGTGAGACGACGCTTCATCCAGTCCCAAACATGCTCAATGGGGGACAGATCCGGAGATCTTGCTGGCCAGGGCAGTTGACTTACACCTTCTAGAGCACGTTGGGTGGCACGGGATACATGCGGACGTGCATTGTCCTGTTGGAACAGCAAGTTCCCTTGCCGGTCTAGGAATGGTACAACGATGGGTTCGATGACGGTTTGGATGTACCGTGCACTATTCAGTGTCCCCTCGACGATCACCAGAGGTGTACGGCCAGTGTAGGAGATCGCTCCCCACACCATGATGCCGTGTGTTGGCCCTGTGTGCCTCGGTCGTATGCAGTCCTGATTGTGGCGCTCACCTGCACGGCGCCAAACACGCATACGACCATCATTGGCACCAAGACAGAAGCGACTCTCATCGCTGAAGACGACACGTCTCCATTCGTCCCTCCATTCACGCCTGTCGCGACACCACTGGAGGCGGGCTGCACGATGTTGGGGCGTGAGCGGAAGACGGCCTAACGGTGTGCGGGACCGTAGCCCAGCTTCATGGAGACGGTTGCGAATGGTCCTCGCCGATACCCCAGGAGCAACAGTGTCCCTAATTTGCTGGGAAGTGGCGGTGCGGTCCCCTACGGCACTGTGTAGGATCCTACGGTCTTGGCGTGCATCCGTGCGTCGCTGCGGTCTGGTCCCAGGTCGATGGGCACGTGCACCTTCCGCCGACCACTGGCGACAACATCGATGTACTGTGGAGACCTCACGCCCCACGTGTTGAGCACTTCGGCGGTACGTCTACCCGGCCTCCCGCATGCCCACTATACGCCCTCGCTTAAAGTCCGTCAACTGCACATACGGTTCACGTCCACGCTGTCGCGGCATGCTACCAGTGTTAAAGACTGGGATGGAGCTCCGTTTGCCACGGCAAACTGGCTGACACTGACGGCGACGGTGCACAAATGCTGCGCAGCTAGCGCCATTCGACGGCCAAGACCGCGGTTCCTGGTGTGTCCGCTGTGCCGTGCGTGTGACCATTGCTTGTACAGCCCTCTCGCAGTGCCCGGAGCAAGTATGGTGGGTCTGACACACCGGTATCAATGTGTTCTTTTTTCCATTTCCAGGAGTGTACATCACACTGGCAACATGCAATACAAAACAAGGAATAGTCACAACGTTATAATCACATCACTTTCAGCTTTCCCACTTCAATTAAAATTCATCCCTTTTCACACGACACTGCCCACTTCGTAACTTTTTTTTCCTACTACGGACTCTGGATAATATATGCACGTCTTCCTGTGCAATGCAAGCCAAGTGGCGTTGCTGGATAGACGGCTGACTCACCTTGCTTCACTCTCAGAGTATTGTAGTTTGAATCAAGCGTCACACAGAAACATAACACACAATATTAAGAACATATTCATCACGCACGCGAGTCCTCAACTGATACCATGGACGAGTACTTCTCCTTATCCTTTGTCTCATACACAGATTGAGACGAACACAGTACTCACCAAGTGGAAGTACTCGTCACTAATTTCAAGTCCTGCACACGCCATTTCTTAAATATTTCCAACTTATAGTGCACACGCTAGTAATTCAGCTTAACTTAAGCACTCGGAAATATTTCAACTTATTGATACACGTGGTTTCATTGTGACCGTTGGTCACTTCCGAAGATTACTACGATCCCCTTAATATAACCTGCCTGACATTTAATTCTCCCCACAAAAATTCCTGAAATAGGGAAATTATTATTCCAAACTACTCTTAAGCATTTCACATGCATACCATGTCTCCACTCTTTTGTCTTTACGGAGCACACCTAAGACAGGTCTTACCAACACTAGATCCAGCGGCAGAGAGCAGAAATATGGCCGTTCTTCAGGTCATCTCGCACCTCCGTCGTGGTGGGGGAAGACTATTCTACCCATTGGTCAGCCACATTACAGGCGCTCAAAGCTCCGACAGATTTCATCTCATTGGTTCCACAAAAGGTGACCAAAAGATCGTCTCAAAGATGATCATATCTGCGGTTAGCACACGACCATACATTCATTTATTTCACAGATCTCACCAAACTGGCTGTAGGGATTTATTTTGTGGGAGTGCACATGTGATCAATTAAATAAATAAATTGTCATTCTTTCCCACACTGGTATCCGGCTTTGCTGCTTTAATTGAAATTGAGTTATTATTAGAAAAAATATGTTGTACTGACAAGAATAACGAAGAATGTTGTACCTATTTTCAATATTGGGCGGTACTGTACCCATTCAGCATGACTTTCCTCACCTCAGGGTGAGTCAAACCAGTAGGACTTTGCGATGAGGAGTAGTTTCCTTGTGTGTAGGACAGAATGCTCGGTTTGATCATCGCAGTGGACAGCAGTGGAGACTTGTTTTCTACATCTACAACTCAGATGTCTATAGTCGTAACACCTTAGTATATCATGTATCATCGAGTCACGTGCGGTCTGTTAGACAGTTCTTAACGAAGCATAGTTGTTACGCGGTGAGGTTCTGCGATCGCTGCCGCGGAATGAATCGGGACTGGACACTGCCGCGGCGAGGCTCGCGCGACTTCGGCTCGCTGCAGCCTGCTGCCGCTGCATTGCTAATTACTCAGCGGGCGCATTAGCGCTTCCCCTCCACCTGTCCGTCTGTGTCGCGCAAACATCGCATCACGCGCCGACCCGCCGCCACTCTGTTGTCGCTGCGTGCTGTCCCCGCGCGCGGCCCGCGCCGGCGCCGCTGTTCGTTAACGCAGATTTAAAGCTACGCTCTGCAATGACTCATAATTGCCTGACAATTAAATAATACACACAGTGAGCGCAGCTTGCGCCGCTGTAATGCCGGACACTGTTCTCTCTCTCCCTCCCCCCCCCCCCGCCCCACCCCCCTCTCTCTCTCCCTCCCTCTCTGTATCTCGCTCTCCGAGGCAGCGGCGGCATTTTCGTAATTACGCACTACTTACCGCTATGAAGCGTGACGCACTCCGCGCTGGAGCATTAGCGTCAGTTTTTCCTGTGCCTGCAATCCGCAGCACGAGACAGTCCCTAGCGTCCGAGCATCTCCTCTGTCACATCTGGACTATTTGACCAGGGGATTTTTCTTTCCGAGTGATAAGACCGTCACAAGCGGCGGCTAAACTAACCAACAGACACACGGACACTGTAAAGACGGTGTGTGGGTAATGGCCACATCACACACCAGGTAAGCCGGCCGGAGTGGCCGAGTGGTTCTAGGCGCTACAGTCTGGAACCGCGTGACCGCTACGGTCGCAAGTTCGAATACTGCCTCGGGCATGGATGTGTGTGATGTCCTTAGGTTAGTTAGGTTTAAGTAGTTCTAAGTTCTAGGGGACTGATGACCTCAGAAGTTAAGTCCCACAGTGCTCAGAGCAATTTGAACCATTTTGAACACACCGGGTAATCCTCCACGAGGAAGTGTACGGGATCATTAATTCACATATGCAATATGGGCCTTAGATTTGACGATTATCTTATTTCTTTGATGGATGCCATTTCTTCCGCTTCGTAGTAAGTTATGCAAATATGTGAGAATAGCCTATGTAAGCCTTGTGTCCACGAGTAGGGTATGTCTTCTGTGTGCATTGGCAAAAGCAGGCACAGTGTGCAGAAGATACAGCCGCCGCCGAAGGTCGCAGAGAACATATTAACGATCTTGGACAGAATTTCAATGTGGTATGATGAACGACAGCTTGCTGCAAATGTAGAAATTTGTAACTTCATGCAACAGAGTTAGAAAAACTATCGTTTTTAAGTTGGAATACAATATTACTTGTGGGCTGCTTGACACAGTCACACGCATTAAGTATCAAAGTTTTGGGAAAAACGACATTTTGTCTACGGAGTGCGTGACTGAATCTCTTGTAAATTTTTTTTGTTTATTTATAGACCCAATCAGGTGTTTATGACACAGTCATAACCGGTTTCGGACATATTACGTGGTCGAAACCGGATATGGCTGTGTCATAAACATGTGATTGTGTCTATAAATAAAAAAAATTACAAAATATCAAGGTGTAGCGTTGAAAAGGTAATGAAAGGAAACGACTACTTTTATGGTAATACCTTATGTAATAACTAGCTGAGAAACCTGGCTTTTCCTGGACATTTATTCTCTCTCTCTCTCTCTTTCTATCTCCCCTCTGTCTCTCTCTCTCTCTCTCTCTCTCTCTCTCTCTCTCTCTCTCCCTCCCTCTCTCTCTCTCTCTCTCTCTCTCTCTCTCTCTCTCTCTCCACCTTCTCACCTCCTGGTCACCCCCCTCCCTCTCTCTCTCTCTCTCTCTCTCTCTCTCTCTCTCTCTCTCTCCACCTTCTCACCTCCTGGTCACCCCTTTATCCCCTTTCCTCACTCTTTACTGACCTCTCCTCCTTCATCTATCTATTCCCCCCAGTCCATGTCCGTGACCTCCACCCCTCCCATCCTCTGGCCACCTCCACCACCCCCTCCCATTGTTCACCTCCTCCATGTCCCAGTCTCCACTCATCTCCTTCTACCACTCTCTGTGTCCATCTCCTACCCCCCCCCCCCCCTCACTCTCTTTGTCAATTTGCTGGTCTTCCCTCTGTCCATCTGCTCCTTCCCCCTCTATCCATCTCCTTCTAGCCCCTCCAATTTCCTCCCCCATCTCTCTCTCTCCATCCTCTCCTCTGCCCTCTCTCTGTCCACCTCCTCTTCTCTCTGTCCATCCCCTCCTACCCTCTCCCTGTTCATTTCCACCCCTTTCGTGTCCATCTCCTCTTCTCCCCCCTCATTTCTTCCTTTCTCTCTCCACATTATCACTTTCACCCGAATAGCAGGCTGGTGCTTCTTACCGCTAAGTTACTTCTTTCCAGTTTGTAACTAATGTATGTACCAATCTTGACTAAAATCGTTGCAGTGATTTAGGATAAACTTTTTATCTGGGCTCTGCTAACATACGTACATATCAAATTATTAACTTATATTTAGCATATTTCACGCGTTTTTGTACACATATTTCACCTGTATGTCTAGCGGTTGCACTTTCATTTTCACGTAGCTTATTGTTTATGATGTCGTACCTCCTGAACTACAAAGATGTAATTTTTCTGGTGCATTCAGTGGTATATGTGAATACCGTCTGTAAAACGTGTCACGAATACAATTTGTAGCAAAGAAGTAATAAATTAAAAAGTAATGCTTCATGTGGCAGTTTTACTGAGACAGATCTGATACAGCGTTCCAGTCATATTTCCCGTGAGAGACGCTTCATCTCTGCGTAACTACTGCAGCCAACATCCCTTTGAACTTAATTATATTGTACTAAAGCCTTGGGCTCCTATACACCCCCCCCCCCCCTCCCGCCCTTTCCCTCACCAGCAAGCCGACTATACCTTGATAGTTCATAAGTAATCTACCTATTCTTTTAGTGAAGTTGTTCCGTAAAGGTCTTGTCCGACGAACTCGCCTCAGTGACCCTGCATTAGTCAGCTCACCTTTCCAGCTCGTCTTCAGTATGTTTCCGAAGCAGCATGTTTCGAAAGTTTCTATTCTTTTCTTGTCCGTAATACCGAATGGTCACGTTTCACTTTCATAAAAGACTACCTAACAATTTTATACTAGCTGAAATATTGCGATCGCCTTCTTGCATTTTGTATCCTCTGTACTGGTGCCATCGTCAGTTATTTTACTGCCCGTATACCGAAATTCGTCTTTTCCTTTCAGTGTCTCATTTCATAACCTAATTCCCACAGCATTAACAGACATAATTCACATGAAAGAACAGTCCGGAAGAACAGACACCAAGTATACATGCAGTGTAACTGATGTGCGCAGCTGGGCAGTGGATCCACCTTCTTCAGTGCTGATGCACAAAAAACGTCCCACCCCCTGTAACAATCTCAGAGTATCGAACGGGAATAAAATGGGTAGAGGCTGTTGATAGGTGGCGCTCGGGGGGATCTGGGTCGCTCGTCAGGCGTGCCAAGGTAGTCCGCGCAGTTGCGGTAATGCTGTATCCAGGATGGCGCAGTGGTTAACGCACCTGCCCAGTAACGGACCCTCTGGCTAGCTGGGGTGTTCCATGTGTGAGCTATGAAATGAGAAGATAGCTCGACGTTCAGGTACTTACGTTAATGCCTGACGTTCTCAGGGGAGTATACAGGGTGGTCCATTGATCGGGACCGGGCCAAATATTTCACGAAATTAAGCGTCAAAAGAAAAACTACAAAAAACCAAACTTGTCTAGCTTGAAGTGTGAAACAAGAAGGCATTATGGCTGGCCCGCTAGATGGCGCCGCCATGGGTCAAACGCATATCAGCTGCGTTTTTTTAAAAATAGGAACCCCCATCTTTTATTACATATTCGTCTAGTATATGTACAATGTTTTAGTTGGACCACTTTTTTCGCTTTGTGATAGATGGCACTGTAATAGTCACAAACATATGGCTCACAATTTTAGACGAACAGTTGGTAACAGGTAGGTGTTTTAAATTAAAATACAGAACGTAGGTACGTTTGAAAATTTTTTTTCGGTTGTTCCAATGTGATACGTGTACCTTTGTGAACTTATCATTCCGAGAACGCATGCTGTTACAGCGTTTCTCTGTTACAGCGAAACTCATTCCGTTTCGATACACCAAACATGTGGAGCGCAAGCAACTCATTTTCTCATGCTGCTTTGGCAGCGCCACGTCTCCCCACCCTTTGATGTCCGTACAGAAAATGCAGAAATATCACGTTCAATTATTCTCTGCGATCAGCAGTCGGCAGATGGGTCTCTGCCCTCAGCGACCACAGACACCGACTCTCTCACGGAGTGGTCTGTGGTCCCAATTAGGCTCAATTCGCCAGGATTTCTCTCCGATCCAAGTGAGACTCACTGACCGCGTTCTCCCGGCAAACGGGAACTCGAGACCACAAGGGGAGTGCGTCTTCCCAGCTACAAAATCGCAGATCTTTCCTTGAAGGCAAATATACCCATTCATCATCATCATCATCATCTCAAAAGTTTACATCCCCACGCTGGTTCTGTTCGGCACATAAGCGTCGCTATCGAGTCCTTCTCCCCACCATCCTTCTGTGTTCACTCTGGTCTACTCCTAACCTCTTTATTCAACCCTCTGCTCTCCACCTATCAGCCATCAATCTCTTTGTCTTTCCTCCTGGATGTTTCCTCCGCATCTCCATTTCGTGTGTCTTTTTGGGAATCTTCTTTCCATCGTCTTTAAGGCCCATACCATCTTACTTGTTAGTCTTGATGTTTCTGTCCTGCTCTGCAAAGGTTTCACTTTCACTCTTTCCCTTACCTTTTCAGTTCTCAACCGGTCTCTCCTTGTTACTCCTGTCCTACTTCTGAGGAACTTCATATCACATGCCTGTAATCTGTAAAGTAAGTTGCGTTTGCTTATATAAAACAAACGTGTACAGATACAGAAAAAATATTTATTGTTCAAAAATCTACAACTGTTAAACTACTTTTCTACATAGCTTCCGAAATTTTGTAGGTACTTGTCATAGTGTGGCACAAGTTTTTGTATTCCTGCCTGTGTATTGCCTGTGTGGTAACATGTCCTTTCAGCTCGTCATCATCGTTGAAGTGTTGACCACCAAGGACAGATTTTAGGTGTAAGAAGAGATGAAAGTCGTTAGGAGCGAGGACCGTTCGAACGCTTCCCAGTGAAATTCCCGTAAGAGTAGTTTGGTCACATTCTCCGTGTGAGGTCGGGTATTATCGTGGGAAAAACAACACCTTTTGACAGTAATCCTCGGCGTTCGTTCTGTATTGCGGGGCGCAATTTCTTAATGGTCTCGCAGTAACCATGCGCATTGATTGTTTGGCCTCGTGGTAAGAACTGAATCAGCAAAATGGAGATTCTGTCCCAAAAAACGGCGCACATGACTTTTCGAAGTGTCAAATTTTTCTTACGCTTAACCTTCGTTGGGGATGAAGTGTGCCTCCATTCCACTGATTGCCGTTTTGTTTCAGGAGTATCGCACGATTCCCAAGTTTCATCCTCTCTGACTATGCGAGAAAGCAAACCATCGCCTTCTTCATTGCAGCGTGTCAGAAACTGAAATGCACTGCCCATCCGTTGTTTTTTGTGTTGTTCAGTAAGAATTGCGGGTACCTAACGTGAGCAAAGTTTTCGAAATTTCAATTTTCCAGTAACAATATAATAAATTTGTGATCATGATCCATAGCAAGGGCACTAAGTTTAAACTTATGGTTGTGCTTAATCTTCTCTTCAATTGTGTGAACCAGATCATCAGTAACCACAGACGGATGTCCAATTCGTTCTTCATCGTGCTCTTGATCACGTCCTACATGCAAGAGTCTGACCTATCATCTAGGCATTGAATCACTCACAGCATTTTGTCCGTATACCTCGCAGATTTGCCGATGAATGTCCTTTGGTTTAACTTTCTTTGCATTTAGGAAACGAATCACAGATCTGATTTCACACGTGACGGCATTTTCAATTACAGCTGACATTATAAAGATGCACTACAAAGCACACGTCGGCAGCAGCGATCTGAAAATGGCGTACACGTCTTCTCCTTGAGTCTGAGTAACTACCGCGCATGCTCAGAACTGCGATCGTAGCGATGCCGCGGATAAAAATAGAAACGAAACTTACTTTGTGGACGACCCTCATATTACTTCTTTGCTTCTTTTGGGACTTCTTTTTTCCAATCAGTTCTAAAAGTTCTAACAGGGTTACTAATAGTTCACAGGAATGCTTCTGCCTGTCAGCCACGTTTACTGATCTCTCTCTCATTTCATCCATTGTCCTCTATCACTCTTCCCATTTATTTGACACTCTCCATCTTCTTCAGTTATTCATCACCAATACCTCTTCTGCTATCTGGGCTATCTTTCTTTCTAGTTGAAACCAGGATCTCACATTCGTTTAAATTACATTTCATTCCACATTGTCTCACAGTTTCTTTCCAAGCATCCAGCTGTTTCCTGAACCTCATTCCCACTGTTCCATTGCTCGTCAATTATTCAGCTATATGAGGCTAACTTATTTACATCTTCTGCATAGGATTAGGGTAAGTGCCGGCCGCGGTGGTCTCGCGGTTCTAGGCGCGCAGTCCGGAACCGTGCGACTGCTACGGTCGCAGGTTCGAATCCTGCCTCGGGCATGGATGTGTGTGATGTCCTTAGGTTGGTTAGGTTTAAGTAGTTCTAAGTTCTAGGGGTCTAATGACCACAGCAGTTGAGTCCCATAGTGCTCAGAGCCATTTCAACCATTAGGATAAGTGTTCTGTATGTTTTAGATTTTTTGAACTTCGGTTCTACGGTAGAGGCTGTGGGCAAACGTGGAGTTTCCTTAAATGAAAGTCACAAACTGATATAGCCTACTTTCAGGACATCGATTGAAGAAGACCAATGAGAACTAGTTCGAGGACAGGCTTAAATCCCTGTCTGGCTCACTTCCTGAGCTCGCTATCTAGCACTTCATTCCTTACGCTGTATGATCAAGTCAAGGACGTGTAAAAATACTGCTCATAAAAACCATACTACTTATTAAAAACACAACACGAACCCCGCTCAGTATTTTTAGGCATCTCTCACAAAGGAATAACATCTCAGTTCTGTAGAAGTCACTTTCTATATGTCACCATATCTACCGGTTGCTGTCCCTGAAAGATATTTAAACTATCTTAACTCTGCACCCAGAACACAACAACTGAGCGAACTGGCGCAGTGGTAAGCACGTTGGACGCCCATTCTGGAGGACGACTGTTCAAATCAGCGTTAGACCATCCAGTTTTAGTTTTTCCGTGATTTCCCTAACTCGCTTCAAGCAAATGCCAAAATCGACGGGACGTTAAATGCTAATCTTCCTTCCTTTCAGAACCAATAAATCTCCTCCTGTCTATCGGAAATCAACTTTTATTACCTAATTCCCAGAACAATAGATTTGTAAATTTGTGGTAAGATCTTATGGGATCAAACTGCTTAGGTCATCGGTCGCTAAGCTTACACACTGCTTAACCTAACTTAAACTAACTTACGCTACGGACAACACACGCGGTTACCCCGCGTTACCCAGAACAATCGATTAAACTCTTGGAGAAAGACACATTCGTTCCAAGTGACCACCACACAAGAGTATCAAACACCGAGTCCTTAACATTGTCTTCAAAATGTTCCTGAACCTTATCAGACGCACATCCGTCATTTCTATTTCTCGTAAGGCAGAAACAAGTTACAACTTAACTGCGCCTTACAGAACCGTTTCTATGTGATGTACGTCTTCGTTAACCAACAACAACCATGTTCATCTCAGCGTAAAGTCCGCTGGATCTTCTATAGACAGGCGCTGTACCCAAGAAGAAACTCAGTATTCACTTGTTCCGTTACGCAGGGACCGATGACCGTGGCAGTCTGGTCCCTTTAACCCCCACAAACCAACCAACCAACCGTTGCGCAGACGATGGAATCTTCATTCATCTGTAAGAGGATAATTTCTTCAGGCAACAAAACCACACTAGCTCGACTGAAAATGTGGAGATTAGGTGTTTCGTAACCAACCATAAGATAGTGCTGAGCAATTATTAGGCAGTTTTTGACGATCTGAACACGGGAGTCATCCACACACCGAACATGTTGCGCACTGGTTAGCAAAAACGCGTTCTAAAGGAGCGGCATCGAAATGTTCATTCTCCCATTATGACTGAGATTTTCTGTTGTTTCTTTAAAAGGATGGAAGCAACTGACGGGATGGTTCTACTGTAAAGGAAGCAAGACGTATCGCTTTCCTAACCCAACTTCATATCTAATGACTCCACCATCGACACCACGCGAAAACTTACTCTTCCTTTGGTCTCGCAGTGTAATGTCAGATTATAACGCAAGACTTGCATTATGCAGGTTTACAACCTGAACCTAACCTAACCTAACCTAACCTAACGACTTTAATTGATTTAAATGTGGGTCCTCAATGAAACACTGTACATAGCATTAACTAAACCAAACAGTTTTTTTGCCTTATTTCATAATATTTTATATTTGTACGATCTAGGTTCAGGTTGTAAACCCATTTTCCAGCACATGACTTTCTAAAAATGGGAAGATAAACACATGCCAACATCTTGACCGGTCGATTCTCAACTCATACTTCAAAAATTATGTTAGTTAACTACACTGGGATTAAAGTAACTTCCGCTTGAAGCATCACCACGAAGTAACATTGCTCGATTAAACTTGGACCATACATAGAAAGTATTGCTACAGTACAGTACAGAAGGTACTTGAAAGAAAGCCGGCCAATGTGGCCTAGCGGTTCTAGGCGCTTCAGTCTGGAACCGCGCGACCGCTTCGGTCGCAGGTCCGAATCCTGCCTCGTGCATGGCTGTGTGTGGTGTCCTTAGGTTAGTTAGGTATAAGTAGTTCCAAGTTCTAGGGGCTGATGACCTCAGCAGTTATGTCCCATAGTGCTCAGAGACATCTGAACCATTTTTAAACTTGAAAGAAATACTCTGCGAGTTCAACATATATAACACTTTTATTGGAAGACAATATTCACCCTGAAGTCACCACGATTCATGCTAATTCCTGGACATTACAACAGATGGCTCAAGGTTCTTAATAGGGCGTATGATCAACACGGCAGCAATGCATGATCTGCAACGAGGCCACATTATTGGTAAGGAGTTCTTGTGGTAGAGCTTTCTATTCCTCTATCAACGCAGATGACAAATGCTAAATGGTCGTTGGTGTATGTCTCTCCAACGCATCCCATACGTGTTGGATGGGATTTAAGTCGGAGAAACGTGCAGAAGGGTCTATTCGCCACATACCCCCTCCTTGCTGCAACTCATCTGCCGCCCTCTCTGTGGTCGTGCATTGTCCAAATTTACCCATGGAAAGACATACGAGAAGGAGCACAGTGTCACAATAACGCTGAGTGAAGAGTGTACCGTATTCAAAGATTTGGGGTCATTACGCCCATGCAACATGAGGCTTCTCCACACCAGAACACAGGGTCAAGCAAAACGATCATGTTCGACAATGTTCCTGGGTGCAATACGTACCCTCAACTGATTGCCTATCACACGACACCACACATTTACAGAGAAGCACCCATGAAAAATGAATCTCCATAAAGCCATGTGGACTTTCGTCTGACCACAAATGAGAGTTACGACTGCTGTAGATACCGTCACGAGTAAAAGTGATAGCAAACAGTATTAATCGTGTTATAGTCGATTTACAATTATCTAGTGACTAAATATTTCTTGTCTATATTTATTTTCATCCCCAAATTGTTGAATCCACTGTAAACTACGACAGTAGAGGCCGTACACTGAACGTATTAATTAAAAAACGCATTCAGTCACAATTTTTCGTGTTTTATTAAACACACGATGAATTTCGGACCCTTGTAGCTCCATTATGAGATGTAACTTGTCTTAGTAAAAGATTTATTTTTGCTCTTGACTGACGCGAAATGTATATTCCTGTCATGAAAATGTTTGATGTAAGGTTATAAATATCGCAAGTCAAATGCGGAAAATAGTGCAAAACAGTGGAAAAAATAAACAGTGTAAGCATACCACATAATCCGAGAGAAGCTCTTTTGACTTTTTAATATGATTGTACATTGGTTTCTCCATCCTTTTCGTGCCTATCACTTCACATAAGAGGCACTTTTGAATACACTTTTTTGTAAACACTTCACAGATATTATTTTACATGGAGTGATCAAAGATGAACTTATTGGTATTACCAGAGATCTCATTATTAAACAGTTGACATATGAAGGCAATAATTTTACAATAGGTCTTTAAAGTTACTGAAATAACTGTGGCTTGCGAAGTCTGTTTGTTCAAGTAACATAGATTTTAGTTATTTGATTTTATGGATGTATATTTCCAGCCGTTCTATCAGACTAAAGGTCTTGCCATTGGCTTCGTTATGCAGTACTACCAAATTGTTTTCGAGACTGTTGATGACATGTTTCGTTTGTGCGTTAACTGATTTTTCGAAGTGGTTGAGCCTGAAAGCATGTATACATTAAATCTACTCGTAACTGCGAATACTGACAACCATCAGCTGTAGAATGGAATGACTCCAATGAAAATTTGTGCCAGATTTTGCGCTTATCGCGAGCGGTCGCCTAACCATTTGGATATCCGTGCGCGACTCACGGCTAGACCCAAACTTCCATATGTCGTCAAACAAGCGTCAGCGACTTGTGCATCCATTATGTATGTTCCTGTATATGTCAGACGTTGTACTTGAAAGTCGCTTGCCCGGTATCGGCAGAGAAATACGATATTGCAGTGCATGTGCTGTTCTGATTACGATGCAAAGTTCTTTTGGACATGGATGCATTTTATTATATGTAGCTGCTACTGACACAGGGAAGAATTTAAACTTTTATAACTGACATTGTAATTGCTGCTATGGTGAAAAATCCTTGAGACCGGGAAAGAGTGAGAGGAAGGAGCCAGGCGAGGCGACGCAGGCGCGAACTGCCGGCGCTGGGATTGGGGCCAAGACGGGGCCGTTTGTCTCGTGGTCCGCCGCAGACCGCCATCTTGGCTTAATGCGGGCTGCGTGGCCGCATTAAAATGAAATACTCCGCGCGCGCGTGTCGCCGCCTTCTTAAGCTGCGAGAGCGCCGGCGGCCACGATTCTGGCCGCTTTCCACAAGCGCGGAAGGCGGTCTGGCCACAGGCTGTGTGCGGGATAGTCGGACGCGGCTTGAATTTCTGTGCAGTAGCACACGAGGGACAGGCCCTTGTCGCATGTAGAAAGTGCAACTGTGCGTTGATAAGTCGGCAACAATGCCTCCTTTATTATAGTCAGTTCGTTTCGCCCTTCATTGATGAACGTAAATTTTGTTTATTCCACAGAACTAATGCGTGGGAATACACCTATAAATGAGAATGGCTGTACAAAATAAATAAGACACGTCTAGAACAGAAAACAACTCTGTGTTATTACATTGTTAGTTCCCCTTCTGAATACATTATACAGCCTAAAAAGAAGTTCACACGATGCAGGAATTATCTGAATGAGACGTAAATGTAATGTACAAATGACTACAGTCTCAGAAAAATTGCGAAATTTATTCGGGAGAAGGAGATTCACAAATTTAGCAAGACAATAATGTGTCGGTCTACCTCTGAACCTTATACGAGCTTGGCTTCGGTTTGGCATTGTTGGATGACCTCTCTGATGCTCCATTTTGCTCTCTGATGTTTAGCTGCAGGAAATCCGAATAACCTGAACCCTTTAGACGAAGTGCTGCTACAACTTGGTGGAGGACAGCGACCCATTTCCAAATTTTCTAACCAAAATTTTACTTTCTGCTCACGAACAATACACAGTCCCCAACAGAGATTCCATTGCAAGAATCGCTCAGATGCATGTAGCATGACAAGACTTGTCATGCCATCTATCGGTGAACCCAAACAACAGACGTGCGGAGACGAGCTTAAAACGGCAGTTTATTTTTGTCGCATTTTGAATTTTTTGTAACGCAAGTTGTTGTGAAACACAATTTAACATCTCATGATTTATAGTACATTATTGAAGCTGGTGCAAACGAACATTAATTTCAAATATTTACGATGAGATTGTTTCATACTCGTTCGCAAATATTATACCAAAGGCGATATATTCTCCAGGCAAAGACATTAACATGTAACTTCTGTGGCGCGTGCGGCAAGTACTTGTCAATTTTTGAAGGGCTTGGATCTTATTAAGATTTAAGCCGATATACATGATCTAAATATTTGCGTTATTTGGAAGTGTTGTATTGGTGGAACCTAATGTTCACATTGTGCTATAATAGTAGTTGTGGTGGGCAGGAGATCGTGTATCCGTTAGAAATCACAGTGATTGAGAGGACACTGATATAATAATAACAACTTTACAGAATTTAACTGCGATTTCAGTAATAATTAGCAGTCATAACTAGGTTTTCACATTCAACGCCGTGTGCCATCTGTTGGCCGAATTTCGTACAGATTTTTGTAAACGTGGTGTCATGCTTCGGAATTAGCTGCGATTTCAGTGACAAGTCGCGGCTAGAAGTCTACATCTACATCCACGTGGATACTTTGTAAATCACATTCAAGTGCCTGGCAGAGGGTTATCGTGCTAAATTTTGTAGAATTAAATCGTCAAAATCTAGAGATTTTCCAAATGTGCTTATTTGAGGTCAGATCCGGCGACCTTGCTGGCAAAGGTACAGTTCTGCAAGCACGAAGAAAAACAGTAGAAACACCCACCGTGTGTGGATGGGCGTTATCTTGCCGAAATGTAACACAAGGATGGCTTGCTACCAAGAGCAATAAAACGGGGCGTTGAATATCGTCGACGTACCGCTGTACTGTAAAGGTGCAGTGAACGACGAGCAAAGGAGTCCTTCTACGAAATGAAATGGCACACCACGTCATTACTCCTGGTTCTCGCATAGGTTGGTATCCCATCGCCCTCTGGGGTGTCTCCAGACGTGTCTTCAGCCTGGATTCTTATTGATTAGAGTAGAATTGTCTTCATTACTGAGTCCCGCTTCGAACTCAGCTCCGACGACTTGTCCGTAGACGCCCCAGACAGCGGTTGGATATCAATAATTCTATCAACCAACGCCAAATCGAATAACTGCTTGTATGTGTGTCAGAAGTGGACCAACACATTATTAACTTAGTTTGTGAGTTTCTTTCTACTGAACAATCATCCAGTTCTTTTGAAATCGTAATCAACTGTTTGTGTGTACAAGTACATCGTCACAACTACCGATTTCTGCCCCATTCGAATAATGGTTTTAGGGTACGACATTGTTTTTTTTTATCGGCCCAGTCATGGGGTGTCGCAACGTTTCGACGAGTTTCCTAATCGTCGTCATCAGGCGAAGTGTCAGATTAATGTCCAGTTTATTCCTTTGTCGTCGCTGCACCTGAGAGTCTCGGTGGGCCCGCCGTAGAGAACTGCTCATGAATCCGACACTTCGCATCAGGATGACAATTATGACACTCGTCGACACGTTGCAACTGTAGAACTCGGCTGATAACCCGAGGTGATTTCGACAAGGAAATTCTCCGAGAAATTCAGTTGTTTTCTTGTTACAAGTCGATAAAGTTGCTTTAACGTTATGTCGCTGAAATCAAGGTAAAAACTATATAAATGTAAAATGTTAAGCTCTAAAGATAAATTTAAGCCTTTTGACTTTTAAATTCAAAAATTTACTAAGAGACGGTTCATTTCTTGTCAAGCCATTCATTCTCGCCACTAATTAAGAGAGTCAACTTCAACCCTACAGAAAAAGGTACATAGTCTCATCATGATGAAAAATGGTTGCCGTCGTAACTTGGCACACATGAACGTTAAAAGTTAATTATGTACGTCAGAAAATTCGTCATACTCTCCGCTGTAGCTTAGCGCAAATCGCGGCTCCATATATCTGCTACTTATATTTTGGATGGCCTGTCTTAGCAGCTTTGCCCTGTAGATTGATTGCAGATTTGTCCTATTTTATACGTGTTCAAATTGTCTTGAGGGGGGGGGGGGGGAGAGGAGAGGGGCTAGGCCTGAACTAAAGTGAATGATTGTATGCAATACATGGAAGGATACTTTCGTGCTCAATTTATGTGCTGCGCCGGAACAGTGATCTTTAGGGGAACGGAATGTAAATCGTCCTTACGATATTGAGAGTTCTTTAACAAGTAACTGTCTTTCGTCTGTCACGGATAAGTCGCTAAAGCTGCAAAATCGTACTGCAGCATTTATTCACATCCTAAACATGTTTGTATAGTCCAAAATGTAGAAAGATGTCTGACGGAGTCCAGTCATTGCGCACAATTTCACAACAACATTCATCTCAGAGCACGTTCTTAGACTTAGATGTCGTGTTAGGTCTACCATCTTGGTTGAAACTATTGGCAAAACACAAACACACACACACACACACACACACACACACACACACACACACACACATGCGCGGGCGCCTCAAACGCACATTCACACTGAAATATATTTTCTCAGTAAAAGTATCCAGACACATATTAGCGGACATTAATAAACGGTGGGTCCAGCCATGGCCTTTGTGACTGCTTGATCTCTGTTGGCGGTGTTATCAGCGAGGTGCCTGAATGTCTTTGAAGTAATGGCAGTCCATTGTACTCTTTTGAGGAATTGCAGTCGATTGCTTCTAAACAGCAGAGACCCGAGAAGAAAGTGACGTTGGTCGTTAGGTGTGGAGCGAAATAAATGTTCTAATTCATCTCAAGGATGTTCCAAATGGCCAAGCTCGGGACTCTGGGCGGGCCATTACATTCAGGAATACTAATTTTAATTTTCGTCTAGGAAACTGATACCATTGTCCCAAACCCCTTATTTAGAGCAAGATATTCAGAAGTTTTCCTTTGTCATCAGGCGAATCCCGAAGCTGGAAGGTCCTTCCGAGACAACTGGAATGACCTCTCTTCTACTCCCAGCGCCGGCCGGTGTAGCCATGCGGTTCTAGGCGCTTCAGTCTGGAACAGCTTGACCGCTACGGTCGCAGTTTCGAATCCTGCCTAGGGCATGAATGTGTGTGATGTCCTTAGGTTAGTTAGGTTTAAGGAGTTCTAAGTGATGACCACATATGTTAAGTCTCATAGTGCTCTGAGCCATTTGAACCATTCTACTCACAGCATGCTGTGACATTTAGCTACAAAGAGCAACAGATCTTTACTGGGCCGATCTCAAACATCCGACTATGTTCCTTGGAGAAGAGAATGAAAAGTTTAAAAAAAGCTTCTGTCAATATGCGTATGTGAACATGTTTTAAACTGAAAATGAAATGAAAGAAGGGTGCAGTTTTACGTCACGTCGCTGAGGTCATGAGAGGGATTGCAGAAGCTCGCATTGGAAAAAGACAGAAAAGCATATCGGTTGTGCCCATTCAAACGAATCGTTGCAATATTTGCCTAAAGCGATTTACGGAAATCGCGGAAAACTGAAATCTAAATCACCAGACGCAGATTTGAACCACCTCCCTCTCAAAAACATTAGGAGTAAGAAGGAAGAATTGAAGGGGCTGAAAGTCTTATCCACATTAAGGACAACCTTTTTGGGCAAGAATATGGCAGCAAAGCACACGCTGTGCATCTGAAAAAACTGTCCCAACATTCTTTTTTAAAAGCGCGTTAAAACCTGGTGTCCACTACATAATTTTGTCTAGACTATGAACCATAGTGTAGTGTTAAATCGGGCTAATGAGAAATTAACTAGTTTACTCATTTCTCATTATTGTTTGTGTTCATGCCTTACTACGTAGTTTAAGGTACAGATATTTCAGGATCGTTTTGCGACGTATTACCTGTCGAGCGAGGGAGAGGCTTCATATTGTGAGCTGTGGTTTAATACCAAATGGATTGCCCGTTCGACTCAGTTACAATTAACTCTATCCCCAAATCGATAAACACAGTTAGAAATTACCTCAGAAGTACGTTCCTATTCTTCTGTGTGATTTGACGCCACCAAGCAGACGACGTCTTACAGTCTCTCGAGTTACAATGTAAGTTACTGTTATTATACTGATACGCCGACAAAGTATTTGCGATTCTAAAGGTTTACACAAGTCACTTGACGCAGACCAAGCAAAACTTACTTCTTCATACAAATAGAAAACATAAAATGTGAGTATTCTACTATATTTATATATTTGGTCAACTGGTTTTAAGATTACAAGGCTACCAGCAGACAGTAATTGCCTACTGCCATCAAACCCTAAATTTGAAACCGTTATAAGCTTCACACATGTGGAAGATATGTTTAAGTAAGTCTGCAGGTTTAGTTCTGTTTCATTGAACAGACGGCGGGAGTACCAACAATATTGACACGCGAAAGCATTTTAAAACGTTCTCTTCATTCCACTGTACTGTGCATAGCCGAAGGTGCCCCGTGCCACTATAGTCGGAACTGGATAAGCAAGTGACAGCCGTTTTTCACGTTCGAACCTCCATGACATCACCTGTGCCACCTCGTCAGGTGAGGGTGAATTGAAGGGAATCTGAGGAAACTATTTACCTAAACACTTACTTCAAGCGAAAACTTCGCAACACAACCAAAGCATCACTCCGTGTCTTCCACAGCGACGTAGAAGTCAATCTGGCGCCCCGCCCCCACCCCATCCTAAGTATACACGGTGCAGGAGGACGAGAAACAGGAAGAATGAAAAAATATAAGCATCCATTGCTGCTTCAGATGGACTTAACATCTAAGGTCATCAGTCCCCTAGGACTTAGAACTGCTTAAACCTAACTTACGCAAGGACATCACACACATCCATGCCCGAGGCAGGATTCGAACATGCGACCGTAACGGTCCCGCGGTTCCAGACTGAAGCGCCTAGAACCGCTCGGCCACAACGGCTGGCGACAACACAAAACCCCAAAACCGGCCAGCCAAAAGGGCAGTTTCGTTGTCGCAGTTTACCCCATCCCCTTCGGCGTTTTCATGTAAATTCTGGGCAGACATGTGTCCGAAACGTTTTGCTTGGCCGCCCAAAAGGAACGCACGTGGTTTCGATGATGGAAGTCGTCTTTCTGACCTACATCGCAGAGGCCTCAAAAGGAGAAGTGAAATACGGGTAAGAGGGGCTGTGACGACATTCCCTTCGTGTGCCGCTGGGCAGAACTATGGTAAAATTTGGTGCCAGTGTCATAAATTAAACCACATTACACCTCACATGAATTTCTAAACGCTAGTCTTTCCTCCGCATGTATCAACACCTTGTTGTTTGAAGTATTGCCGAAGCCTAAGGTGACGTCGCAGGGCTTCTCCGATTTTCCAACATCACAGAGGAAAGGTGTAGACACCTTTGAGCCAAATTTCAAACTTCTACGTCGCAGAGGGAGACAATTACGGTGTTTAGAAAAAAACATGATCCCTTAATTATGTTGTGCAATGTATATGCAGCAGATATGTGAATACGGATGAACACTTACGACTGTGCATGCTTCGTATGTTTATAAACCAAATGTTTGCTTACTTGTACATACGGGAAATTCTTTCCCTACGGTGTTTTGACGGGTAAATACACTCGGGGTTGTTTTTATCTGTCTGCTGATAATGGTTTCGAAAACAAAGACGAATTAGTTGATAACCGTGGATCTCGAGGACGTTAGGTGGGGTTCGCGGAATATGAAAGCGAAAAACTGAAGTTAAATTATACGGTAAAATTTTGAGAGTAAGATTGTGAAGCCGCACTTGGGAGTGTATATTAGTTTGGATTACCTAAATTCACCTTGTATTAGATATAAAAGACAAATTGACCTTAAAGTCTGAAGGATCTGAGAGACGTGGAAATATTGAAAGAAATAGAGCTGTTGAATTTCATAACGTCGATAAGCGTCCCATGAAATGGATCAGACAAACGATTGATAAAAGTATTCACAATGACGGACCATCATCGATAGCAAAAACTCATGACCTCTTGAGAAAAAACTGAGAACACAGAATTATTAAACTAGAAATGATTAGTTAGGTAGTTTAAAAGCGGAATCACTTCATTTTTAAGAAAGCGCCGGGGGCAGGCAAACAAGTGTATTCGCCTATGTTTAAACAGCGCACTAAAGATCTGCTAATTCCTTTACTCTGCGTCATCCAGGCGACACCAAAAATACGGAAGAGATTTCCAGATAAAACGTTATGCCTATTGCCGGAGTACGCAGGGATGTCGATGTTCTTGCGTATTGCGCCAGCACTTGCAACAACGGAAATGGTAGCCATGATGAAGACGATCGGAAAAAATAATGTTTTGATGAGAAAGAAGCACGAAGCTTTAAATTCGTTATATTTTAAAGATTTCCTTAAAATTCTAATGGATATTGACCTGTCAATTTCTGATAACATGTACTAAGATGAAAAACATTTTTAGCTTACCATAATGTAAAAACAAATAAAACTGACAGATTTATTTGAATAAGTGTAGGCTACATAATAACTTTTGTTGTGCGTAATAATTTTTTAATATTGTACTACGCGTCAGCACAGTTTGTGTTAATTCCGCTTGCTTTCCGTATCATGTTTCCAATTTTTTTGAACCTCCGTAAGTGAGGGACACGGATTAAGAAAACAAACTTTGTCGCTAAGAAGAGTCACTTTCCAACCAATATACACTATGTGATCAAAAGTATCCGGACACCAGACTGAAAATGACCTACGAGTTCCTGGCGTCCTCCATCGGTAATGCTGGAATTCAATATGGTGTTGGCCCATCATTAGGCTTGAAGACAGCTTCCACCCTCGCCGGCATACGTTCAATCAGGAGCTGGAAGTTTTAGTGGGGAATGGCAGTCCATTCTTCACGGAGTGCTGCACTGAGGAGAGGTATCCATGTCGGTCGGTGAGGCCTGACACAAAGTCGGCGTTCCAATACATCCCAAAGGTGTTCTATGGGATTCAGGTCAGGACTCTGTGCAGGCCAGACCATTACAAGGATATTATTGTCATATAAACACTCCGCCACAGGGTGTGCGTTATGAACAAGTGCTCGATCTTGTTGAAAGATGCAGTCGTCATCCCCGAATTTCTCTTCAATAGTGGGAAGGAGGAAGGTGCTTAAAACTGGAATGTAGGCCTGTTCTATGATAGTGCTACGAAAAACAAAAAGCCCCTTCCATGAAAACACAACTACACATAACACCACCACCTCCGAGTTTTTCTGTTGGCACTACACACGCTGGCAGATGACGTTCACCGGACATTCGCCATACCCACACCCTGCTATCTGATCGTCACGTTGTGTACCGTGATTCCTCACTCCACACAACGTTTTCCACCTTTTCAATCGTCTAACGCCTACGCTACTTACATCAGGCGAGGCTCCGTTTGGCATTTTGAGCCGTGATGTGTGGCTTATGAGCAGCCGCTCGGCCATGAAATCCAAGTTTTCTCACCTCCCGCCTAATTGTAATAGCACTTGCAGTGGATCCTGATGCAGTTTCGAATCCCTGTGTGATGGTCTGGATAGAGGTCTGCCTATTAAACATTACGATCCTCTTCAACTGTCGGCGGTCTCTGCCAGTCAACAGACGGCCTGTACGCTTTTGTGCTGTACGGGCCCCTTCACGTTTCCACTTCACTAACACATCGAAAACAGTGGACATGGGAATGTTTAGGAGCCTGGAAATCTCGTGTACAGACATATGACACAAGTGACACAGAATTACCTGACCACGTTCAAAGTGAGTTCAGGGGAGCGCCCCATTCTGCTCTTCTAATGACTAACGGGGTCGCTGATATGTAGTACCTGGCAGTAGGTGGCAGCACAATGCACCTAATATGGAAACGCGTGTTTTTGGGTGTGTCCGGGAACTTTTGATCACATAGTGTACGTAGGTGAGGTACCAGGTAAGTGATGAATCTCGATAAGCGCGAAAAAACTCCTGTTCTCATTATGCACAAGTTCGAATGTACTGACTGTTTTCTACCTTTTTCCACACGCAGTATCGAGCGAGGGGAAAATAAAGATGTACCTCGGTACGCTCTTATACACTCCTGGAAATTGAAATAAGAACACAGTGAATTCATTGTCCCAGGAAGGGGAAACTTTATTGACACATTCCTGGGGTCAGATACATCACATGATCACACTGACAGAACCACAGGCACATAGACACAGGCAACAGAGCATGCACAATGTCGGCACTAGTACAGTGTATATCCACCTTTCGCACCAATGCAGGCTGCTATTCTCCCATGGAGACGATCGTAGAGATGCTGGATGTAGTCCTGTGGAACGGCTTGCCATGCCATTTCCACCTGGCGCCTCAGTTGGACCAGCGTTCGTGCTGGACGTGCAGACCGCGTGAGACGACGCTTCATCCAGTCCCAAACATGCTCAGTGGGGGACAGATCCAGAGATCTTGCTGGCCAGGGTAGTTGACTTACACCTTCTAGAGCACGTTGGGTGGCACGGGATACATGCGGACGTGCATTGTCCTGTTGGAACTCCAAGTTCCCTTGCCGGTCTAGGAATGGTAGAACGATGGGTTCGATGACGGTTTGGATGTACCGTGCACTATTCAGTGTCCCCTCGACGATCACCAGAGGTGTTCGGCCAGTGTAGGAGATCGCTCTCCACACCATGATGCCGGGTGTTGGCCCTGTGTGCCTCGGTCGTATGCAGTCCTGATTGTGGCGCTCACCTGCACTGCGCCAAACACGCATACGACCATCAATGGCACCAAGGCAGAAGCGACTCTCATCGCTGAAGACGACACGTCTCCATTCGTCCCTCCATTCACGCCTGTCGCGACACCACTGGAGGCGGGCTGCACGATGTTGGGGCGTGAGCGGAAGACAGCCTAACGGTGTGCGGGACCGTAGCCGAGCTTCGTGGAGACGGTTGCGAATGGTCCTCGCCGATAACCCAGGAGCAACAGTGTCCCTAATTTGCTGGGAAGTGGCGGTGCGGTCCCATACGGCACTGTGTAGGATCCTACGGTCTTGGCGTGCATCCGTGCGTCGCTGCGGTCCGGTCTCAGGTCGACGGGCACGTGCACCTTCCGCCGACCACTGGCGACAACATCGATGTACTGTGGAGACCTCACGCCCCACGTGTTGAGCACTTCGGCGGACGTCCACCCGGCCTCCCGCATACCCACTATACGCCCTCGCTCAAAGTCCGTCAACTGCACATACGGTTCACGTCCACGCTGTCGCGGCATGCTACCAGTGTTAAAGACTGCGATGGAGCTCCGTATGCCACGGCAAACTGGCTGACACTGGCGGCGACGGTGCACAAATGCTGCGCAGCTAGCGCCATTCGACGGCCAACACCGCGATTCCTGGTGTGTCCGCTGGGCCGTGCGTGTGATCATTGCTTGTACAGCCCTCTCGCAGTGCCCGGATATGGTGGGTCTGACACACCGGTGTCAATGTGTTCTTTTTTCCATTTCCAGGAGTGTATGATATATGTGATTTCTGTTCCTTCGGAATGTTCCTAAAGAACAGATACCACATACATATAATTACAGTGACGTTGGCCAACGACCCATCAGTGCACATTCACACCAAGCTCGAATTCTTACAGCCGCGCGGAGTGGCCGCGCGGTTTGAGGCGCCGTGTCACGGACTGCGCGGCCCCTCCAGCCGGAGGTTCGAGTCCTCCCTCGGGCATAGGTGTGTGTGTTGTTCGTAGCATAAGTTAGTTTAAGTAGTGTGTAAGGCTAGCGACCGATGACCTACGAATTTTTGTCGATTAGGAATTCACACATATTTGTACATTTTTGAACATTTGAACTCTTACAATTATCGTCGAGATGCGACGAGTAGTGGGACTAATGAGCAGGGCCACTACATCAGTAGTGTGTGGTATAAGCTGAGAATATGGGTCTGATGAGAAGTGTGCTAGGGTGTTCCGTGCGGCTGTGGTGATCACTGTGGAAGGATGGCATAGTGGTCAGCATAGCTGTCTGGTAAGCAGGAGACGCGGGTTTGAATATCAGTCCTCCACAAATTTTCAACTTACCCCAGCGACATAAATCAATGCTCAGCGGTAGCTTATGTCTTTCAATCCTTTGTGTCATTCTTACATTATTACAATGGCCCATATTCGTGATATTCGCGGGAGGAAACAGGATTTACAAGGATTCGATTTTAATTTTCCAAACAACTGCGTTACCCTTTCGCATAGGTTTAATTCATCTGCAACGATCTGTGTATTCGTTCGGTGTTTGCTGTCTTGCCTTGATAATAAGAACTCTAAGACTAGAGCAGTATTTTAAAAATGGTGGCGTTATTTTTATCATAGACCTGTCCTACTTTCCCAGAACCCCCAAAGCAAATCTAAGTTTCTATTCTGATGATTTCATTAGCTAACCATATTACACATCACGTCACAGTATTACTCATAAACACATTATAATGTATGGTGCAAACACTACCTAGTCGTTCTGCCTTTAAGATCAACCAGCTACATTTTCCTGTAAAAGTTACCGACTGCAAACAACCTGAAAATATTGCTAACCATATCTGATCAATAGTTTATGGATAAATAATTCATCAGCGGTGCTATTACTCTTCCTAGAAACATTCGCCGATACTATGAATATTAATGTGCTGAAATCCAGTACTCAAAAGTTCTTCATCACAGTCACTTATTTGAAAAAAGTAATTCGCGAGATTGTGAGTTGATTGTTGGTCGACGACGTGATATACAGTTTACCGTGCGTTTTTCGGAAATCTAGAACATGACTCCATTGGTTCCCTTACATTTGAAAGATGATACTCGTGTGGTTTTCAGCCTGAAGACTGATATGATGCACACTAGTCTGGTCTGTGGAAGTCTGTTATTTTCTTCGTAACTGCTGGCTCCAACCTACATCCATCTGAAGCTGCTTACTCAGGCAAGGCTTGGGATCCTCCTACAAATCACCCCCCCCCCCCTTTGTTCTTTTACAAATTATCGTGTAAGAAAGTCAATCTGTTATGGTTCAATATGTGTGTTATGAGGTTTGAACCTGGAATATTGTCTAGGGCTGCCCCAAATTATTAATTCTAGCGTGAGCTTGACTTCATTCTACTGTGATTCATGGATGCAGGTTCGCATAGTCTGTTTCCTATAACGCCAATATTCCTTTGTCTATTTGTTGTTGCTTCTTTGTTCCCTCGCGTCTACAGCTGTTTCGTCATAAGCGCTGATTGTGGCTACATTAATCCCCTGGAATATGAAATAATTAATTATTGAAATTAAGCACTTGTGTATTTGACAGCAATTTGATACTGAGTCATGCAGCACTATTTGTTTTCCTGAAGTGACTCGGAGGAGCTGGTGAGACTTCACTGACGGTGACGTAAGGAGTTCATCGTCATCACGGCGTGTGAGTCATCGCAAGCAGGCACAAACAAGACCTCCCACACCCGGCGGTCGACACTGGTTTAATAAGCAGACCTACTTAGCGGCGCGGCGGCCAATCAATAAGCATCCCTATTGTTACTGTGTGACGGAGGGGGGAGAGGGTGGCGGACGTCACGCTGAAGCACGCCGGAAGGGTATTAGAGATGCCAGATGGCCGCGTTCTACAACTGACGACGCACGCATAACGAGTACAGACTGGCGATTATATATACCCATCATCAAAAGTAACACTTCCAACGGTGATTAGCAAAGAATTAGTTCACGAGAAGATCTTTCTTATATTTCCGCATAGAAGAACAAGCTACTAATCGGACCAAAGTGGGGAGTGTATTCCTGCACCTTCCTCTACAACTACAAAGCCTTGGATCTGACCTACTCCCTTATTTACATATTTCCTGGATTTCCGTACCACCTAGTTTCTGTCATCCCCTCTAACACAGTGATATAAAAAAATCGCAGCACCAAAAGATAATTAATGTAGAATATAGTGCAACGAATAAATTGCAAGATCGCATGTTAATGTAAGCATGAGGTAAGCGGTTGCAGAAGTGAAATGCTCGTGCCGGCCGCGGTGGTCTCGCAGTTCCAGGCGCTTCAGTCCGGAACCGTGCGACTGCTACGGTCGCAGGTTCGAATCCTGCCTCGGGCATGGATGTGTGTGATGTCCTTAGGTTAGTTAGGTTTACGTAGTTCTAAGTTCTAGGGGACTGATGACCACAGCAGTTGAGTCCCATAGTGCTCAGAGACATTTTTTTTGAAATTCTGGTAGGTTAGTAACCACCTGAATATTGAATACAAGCATGCAGACACGAATCAATTTGTTGTACAGGTGCCACATGTCAGTTTTTGCTATGGAATTCGCTGTCTGCTCCACTTGGTCGGATAATACAGGGACGCTTACTGCTGCTTGCGGATGACACTTGGGTTGTCGTCCGATGTTGTCCCATATATCCTTTATTGGGGACAGATCTAGTGATCGAGGAGGCCAAGGGACGCGTTGACACTATGTAGAGCATGCTGTGTTACAACAACGGTATGTAGATGAGCGTTATCCTGTTGGAAAACGCACACTGCAATGTTGTTCATGAAGAGCAGCACAGCAGGTCGAATCATCAGACTGACGTACGAAACTGTGGTCAGGGTGCGTGGTATAACCACCCGAATGCTCCTGCCGTCATCATTGTTCCACATTCCTTTCAACTCCCAAAGTTCGGTTGTTGTGTTAGTTGTTGTGCTGGTATCACTTTGGAACTCACGGGTGATTTCTTCAGCTGTTTTCACCCCATGTCCGTCAGTACGTGAAATCTGCCTGGTCTTGTCTCAACATTTGTTGTTCCTTCGAGTTTCCACTTCCACTTCACAGTCATATCGACTTGGGCAGCTTCAGAAGCATTGAAAAGTCATTCATGGAATTGTTATCTATTTGACATCCAATGCCTAGTCCTCATTCGAAGCCACTGAGCCCTCTTGACGAGTCATTCTGCTCTAATGACAACACAATCCACCTCCCTCCTCTCATGACGTATAATGATCAGTTCAAGATTTCATAAGAGCCCCCGGATACTTCTGATCATAATGTGTAAATAACGGCTATCGTCAAGGTAGTTAAAAGCCTTTGACTTCTTGAAGCACTGTCACTAATGACGTTCTGATATGTAACATGAGATTCAACAATTGTAAGTAAGTTGTCCAACATTCTCCTGTAACTCCAAAACTTTGGTAGGTTGTATTCATATGAATGTCTGCTGCACCTTCTCGTGAATAGGAAGGTAGGGTGGAGAGTGTGTTACTGACAGCAGTTCAGTGATAGGGTTGGTATTATCAGAATCGAGTGCAAACCATCATCGACGACGATAGTTCAAGTATCCATGCCGACGTCTCAACCTGAAGATGAAATGATAGAGAAAATATATGAGGATGCTGAAACGGTAATACAGTATGTAAAGAGAGATGAAAATCTAGTAGTCATGGAGGACTGGTATGCAGTTATGGGGGAAGCAATAGAAGCAAAGGTTAGAGGTGAATACAGGATTGAGACAAGGAATGAGAGAGGAGGGAGGCCAGTTGAGTTCTGTAATAACTTCCAGCTAGTAATAGGGAAGTGTCAGGAAGTCATTTCTGAAAGTATTTGTATGGAGTGTAGCCATGTATGGAAGTGAAACATGGACGATAAATAGTTTGGACAAGAAGAGAATAGAAGCTTTCGAAATGTGGTGCTACAGAAGAATGCTGAAGATTATATGGGTAGATCACATAACTAATGAGGAGGTATTGAATAGGATTGGGGAGAAAAGAAGTTTGTGGCACAACTTGACCAGAAGAAGGGATCGGGTGGTACGACATGTTCTGAGGCATCAAGGGATCACTAATTTAGCATTGGAGGACAGTGTGGAGGGTAAAAATCGTAGAGGGAGACCAAGAGATGACTACAATAAGCAGATTCAGAAAAATGTGGGTTGCAGTGGGTTCTGGGAGATGAAGAAGCTTGCACAGGATAGAGTAGCATGGAGAGCTGCATCAAACCAGTCTCAGGACTGAAGACCACAACGACAACAACAGTAATAGGGAATAATATGATCAAAAATCACACGAGGAGGGAGTACAATGGAAAAGGTCAGATATTTCAGTTAGATTATGTCACGGTCAAAGAGAGATTCCGAAATCAGACACTGTATTTCAAGGCTTATCCAGGAGCAGATATAGGCACAGATCACAACGTAGTAGTGATGAACAGTAGGCTGAAGTTTAAGACATTAATCACGAAGAATAAATAAGCAAAGAAGTAGGATACGGAAGAACTAAGGGATAACTAGGTATGCGTGAAGTTCTCTAAGGCTATAGACGCAGCTTGGAATAGCTCAGCAGGCAGTACAGTTGAAGAGGAATGGACATCTCTAAAAAGGGCAGTCAGAGAAGTTGGAAAGAAAAACTTAGGTACAAAGAAGGTAACTGCGAAGAAATCATGGGTAACATAAGATATACTTAAGTTGATCGATGAAAGGAGGAAGCATAAAAATGTTCCGGGAAACTCAGGAATACAGAAATACAAGTCGCTGAGGAATGAAATAGAATGGAAGTGCAGGGAAGCTAAGACGAAATCGCTGCATGAAAAATGTAAAGAAATCGAAAAAAACGATTGTCGGAAGGACTGACTCAGCATGTAGAAAGTCAAAGCACCCTTTTGTAAAATTAAAAACAAATGTGTGGTAACATTAAGGAGTCCAACAAGAATTCCAATCGTTAAATACAGAGGACACAGCGGATAGGTGGAAAGAGTACACTGAAGGCCTCTATTAGGAGGAAGATTTGTCTGATGTGGTTGAAGAACAAACAGGGGTCAGAAGAGATAGGGGCCTTGTGTTAGAATCAGACTTCAAGAGAGCTTTGGAGGACAGAAGATCAAATAAGGCACATTGGATTATAATAATATAATGTGTGTGGAATCTTATGGGACTTAACTGCTAAGTTCATCAGTCCCTAAGCTTACACACTACTTAACCTAAATTATCCTAAGGACAAACACACACACCCATGCCCGAGGGAGGACTCTAAACTCCACCGGGACCAGCCGCACAGTCCATGACTGCAGCGCCTGGACCGCTCGGCTAATACAGCGCGTCGTAGAAGGGATTGATTATATTCCATTAGAATTTCTAAAATCTTTGGGGGAGGTGTCATCAAAGCGACTACTCACGTTGGCGTGTAGAATGTATGAGTCTGGTGGCTTACCATCTGACTTTCGGAAAAACGTCATCCACACAGTTCCGAAGACTGCAAGAGCTAACAAGACCGAGAATTATGGCACGATCAGCTTAACAGCTGACGCATGCAAGTTGCTGATGAGATTAATATACAGAAGTATGGAAAAGAAAATTGAAGATGTGTTACGTGACGAACAGTTTAGCTTTATAAGAGGTAAAGGCACCAGGAGGCAATTCTGATGTTGTGGTTGATAATGGAAGCCACAGTAAATAAAAATCAATACACGTTTAAAGGATTTGTCGATCTGGAAAAAGCGTTCGAGAAAGGAAAATGGTGCAAGCTGTTCGAAATTCTGAGAAAAATGGGGGTAAGCTATAGGGAGAGACGGTTAATATACAATGTTTACAAGAACCAAGAGGGAGTAATAAGAGTGGATGACGAAGAACGAAGTGCCCGGATTAAAAAGCGTGTAAGACAGGGATGTAGTCTTTCACCCCTACTGTTCAGTCTGTACATCGAAAAAGCAATGATGAAAATAAAAGTTCAGGAATGGAATTAAAACTCAGGGTGAAAGGATATTAATGATACTATTCGCTGATGGCATTGCTGTCCTGAGTAAAGTTAAGAAGAATTACATGGTCTGTTGAATGGAATGAGCAATCTAATGAGTACAGAATATGGATTGAGAGAAAATCGAAGAAAGACAAAATAAAAGTAGCAGAATAGCTAAGAACAGCGAGAAACTTAACATTCGGATTGATGGTCACGATGTAGATGCAGTTAAGGAATTCTGCTTCCCTAGGCAGGAAAATAACCAATGACGCATGGAGCAAGGAGGACATAAAAAGGAGCCCAGCGCTGGCAAAAAGGTAAGTCCTGGCCAAGAGGAGTCTACTTGTATCAAACATAGGCCTTATTCCGAGGAAGAAATTTCTGAGAATGTACGTTTGGAGCACAGCTTTGTACGGTAGTGAAACATGGACTGTGGGAAAAGCGGAGCAGAAGAGAATCGAAACATTTGAGATGTGGTGCTACAGACGAATGTTGAAAATCAGGTGGACTGATAAGGTAAGGAATGAGGAGGTTCTGGGCAGAATCTGAGAGGAAAGGAATACGTGGAAAACACTGCTAATGAGAAGAGACATCTGTTAAAACATGAGGGGATGACTTCCATGTTACTAAAGGGAGCAGATGGCAAACTGTAGAGGACAGAAATTGGAATACAGCCAGAAAATAACGGAGGACGTAGGTTGCAAGCGCAATTTTGAGATGAAGAGTTGGCGGAGGAGAGAAATTTGTGGCTGGCGCATCAAACCGGTCAGGCATGTAGAAGACTGATGACAAAAAGAAAGGAACTTGAATTTTTGTTAGATGTTCCCAGAAGTTCATCCACCATTTTTTCTTACTCAGTTGTATAAGTACATTGAAATGCTTGTAACTTTTTCATAATCCATGTTTATCAGAACTGTTGTGAAAGGACTCATTCCCGTCGCTTGCCAGAGTTCCAATTTACCATAACTTCTCCACCCCGCTTATTTATTCATGTCTAGAACTACGCATATTATTCTTTCCCACTACCGTCCCTTGTACAGTGATTTCAGCAACGGTTCATGTAATGTGTGCCCAGCCATTATCTCTCTTCGTTTCATTACATTACTTGTTAGACCATTTATCTGGTTGTCTTGTTAATAACGTGTTTCAGTCTTATTCACAGAAGTTAAATGCGCTTTAATTTCCGTTACCGACCGAGTAAAGGCGTCCGGCTGAAGATGGGTCGTGCCCGCTTAGACTGATGGCTAATGTAAGTTTCATGTACAGTCATACAGCGACTTCAAAAATTCTTCGAATCATGCTTTAGCGTTACCGAGTATGATTTTCAAACGTATTTTATAAAGTGCATTTGCTATACCGTGGAGAAACTGCCCTCGAAAGACGTACGCAGCTTCTTGATAGGCAGAACCCTCATTAATAATATTATATGCCCTTTCAGTGAGGTCCGCACTGCCTCAGAAATCTTCAGAATAAATGTGCGGTGGTAATGGCATCATGAAACTCGTGGAATTTTAATCAGATTGAAACCTCAGTAATGCGATGGAGTCATGAAAATCTGAAGCAGTCGAATGGACAGGATTATATTCACTACTCTTGTTATAAACTGTATTGTGTGCTGGGGTAAAGTCTCCACGACCTCGTCTCAACTGAGATTGTGCTTGGCGTTCTGTTCACTGACACCGATCATTTAATTACACCACCAACCAATAATAACTTGGGCTTTTACCAGTATAAACAGTTACGCTGTGGAAAAAAATTTCCTGTAGAAATTTATCAAAGCAGTTAATAAACTCTCGTACAATACCTAGTTTAAACTTTTGGAAGGGGCATAGTGATGTTTACAGTAAGTGGCAGCTTAGGGATACACAATCGGAAGTCTGTGATACGACAATGTGTACTGAGACTCGTAGCCATCGGCAGTGCAAAACATCGGAAAGTGCAGGGGAAGTGAAGAAAATTGGGAATTCAATGTCTTCTCGAGCTCACGGTCATCAAAAACTGGCTCTTTTGGTAAGGATGCATCGAGGAACAGCCGTATACTGTTCAAGAAAGCATTCTACCATTTTTTCTAAAGGACACAGGAAGATAACGGAAAGGTAAAGTCAGGACCTCCATACAGACTCAAAGACATAAGAAGTCTCACTCACTCCTTGAAAATTTTAATCTGTTTCATATTTTAACCAGTTTATTATATTTTACTCCGCCTCAGCAGTTCAGCCTCCACACAACAACTGTTTTAATCAACATATTAACGCACTCCGTCGATAGACGGTTGCATTATCCGCTTTTCGTGATCCACCAGATTATGTGTAGGTTTTCATATTTGGGGAAAAAACATGGAAATTGCTATATTAGAATGCAAATGACCAATGCGAATTTCAACACTTTGTTTATAAAGCTGTAAGAAGGAAATAGGAAAGCCTGTATTTTACTGGTTTAAACAAAGAGTATTTTATTCCCATTCCCACTTTTTTCTCTTTGTTTTCACGTAAATGGATTGTTGTTTCACGTATTTCATTTATTAGGACTTTGCAGTTGAATAGATTTGCCAGGATACCGATCGCCACAGTTGTCTGGGAAGCCACAAGGCTTTATTAAGTTTCACTTTTTTCCTCTTCATTCTGTTTCTTCTTTGTATTAACTTGGAATTAGAAGGGATGGCATTCCATCACTCAGTAGCAAGTAATGACCAACGTAAGATCCAAGACAAACGTCAGATATAACGACTTAACAACACCAAGTAACGTAAGTGGCGAAAATTGACGACCATAAGAAACTTTTCGTAATTGAACTTTCCTTATAGATTGAAACTGAGTGAGTCTGATTTAAAGTGAAACTTGGTGTTGTACTAGTATTTCTCTTTTATCTGAAGAATTCTGAGATGCCAGAGCGATGCACATGGAAGTAAAGTTTCATGTGCGACTACACCACTATAATCCATCAGCTTCAGCCCAACTACCTAGTAACATATTCATCTGTGTTTTCACAATCGTCTAAACCTTATTTCTTGCTGATTTTAAACAGGTTAAAGTATTTAAACCCTGTGTGAATATCCGCAATCTGCCCTATTTAACCGTTTTGCGTTATTTATTTCTCGGCACATAAAGATAACGATGTTCTTTCACTTAGAATTACTGTCACAAGAGTCTCATAAGATAGTAAACCATATAAAGAATCCCGATGAGACTGTGACATGTACTGAACAAAAAGAACAATAAGGAAACACCATTACGTCAACTTTGTAAACACTAAAATGAAATAATTGCTAAATACGATCTTCACACTCATTTCACTGATGGGTTGTATACTTAAGAAAAACATGTTGCATAGTATGCTGTGTGACTTTTAAAAATACAGTCTAATGGTATGCTTCTAGAAACTACTCATAAGGATGAATAAAAAATCCTCTTGGTGTTCGACACGCGTCCGTTGAGAAATCGACAGCTACCGCAGCCATAATCTTTGCCTTGAAACTGGTACGGTTTCAATTTCTGAAGATGATAGTAGTCGCAAGTGTCGGGAGTTCGAAAATTGTAAGTCAGCTGTTGTTGTTGTAGTCTTCAGTCCTGAGTCTGGTTTGATGCAGCTCTCCATGCTACTCTATCCTGTGCAAGCTTCTTCATCTCCCAGTACCTACTGCAGACCACTTCCTTCTGACTCTGCTTGCTCTATTCATCTCTTGGTCTCCCTCTACGATTTTTACCCTCCACGCTGCCCTCCAATACCAAATTGGTGATCCCTTGATGCCTCAGAACATGTCCTACCACCCGATCCCTTCTTCTGGTCAAGTTGTGCCACAAACTTCTCTTCTCCCCAATCCTACTCAATACTTCCTCATTAGTTATGTGATCTACTCATCTAATCTTCAGCATTCTTCTGTAGCACCACATTTTGAAAGCTTCTATTCTCTTCCTGTCCAAACTATTTATAGTCCATGTTTCACTTCCATACATGGCTATAAATTTCTCTTCTTCAGAAACGCTCTCCTTGCCATTGCCAGTCTACATTTTATATCCTCTCTACTTCGATCATCATCAGTTATTTAGTTCCCCAAATAGCAAAACTCCTTTACTACTTTAGGTGTCTCATTTCCTAATCTAATTCCCTCAGCATCACCCGACTTAATTCGACTACATTCCATTATCCTCGTTTTCCTTTTGTTGATTTTCATCTTATAGCCTCCTTTCAAGACACTGTCCATTCCATTCAACTGCTCTTCCAAGTCATTTGCTGTCTCTGACAAAATTACAATGTCATCAGTGAACCTCAAAGTTTTTATTTCTTCTCCATGGATTTTAATACCTACCCCGAATTTTTCTTTTGATTCATTTCTCTGCTTGCTCAATATACAGTCAACATTGTCAAAAGCTTTCTCTAAGTCTACAAATGCTAGAAACGTAGGTTTGCCTTTCCTTAATCTTTCTTCTAAGATAAGTCGTAAGGTCAGTATTGCCTCACGTGTTCCAATATTTCTACGGAATCCAAACTGATCTTCCCCGAGGTCGGCTTCTACTAGTTTTTCCATTCGTCTGTAAAGAATTCGTGTTAGTATTTTGCAGCTGTGGCTTATTAAACTGATTGTTCGGTAATTTTCACATCTGTCAACACCAGCTTTCTTTGGGATTGGAATTATTCTATTCGTCTTGAAGTCTGAGGGTATTTCGCCTGTTTCATACATCTTGCTTACCAGATGGTAGAGTTTTGTCAGGACTGGCTCTCCCAAGGCCGTCAGTAGTTCCAATGGAATGTTGTCTACTCCGGGGGCCTTGTTTCGACTCAGGCCTTTCAGTGCTCTGTCAAACTCTTCACGCAGCATCGTATCTCCCATTTCATCTTCATCTACATCCTCTTCCATTTCCATAATATTGTCCTCAAGTACATCGCCCTTGTATAGACCCTCTATATAAACCTTCCATCTTTCTGCTTTCCCTTCTTTGCTTAGAACTGGGTTTCCATCTGAGCTATTGATGTTCATACAAGTGGTTCTCTTCTCTCCAAAGGTCTCTTTAATTTTCCTGTAGGCAGTATCTATCTCACCCCTAGTGAGATAAGCCTCTACATCCTTACATTTGTCCTCTACCCATCCCTGCTTAGCCATTTTGCACTTCCTGTCGATCTCATTTTTGAGACGTTTGTATTCCTTTTTGCCTGCTTCATTTATTGTATTTTTATATTTTCTCCTTTCATTAATTCAATATTTCTTCTGTTACCCAAGGATTTCTACTAGCCCTCGTCTTTTTAACTACTTGATCCTCTGCTGCCTTCACTACTTCATCCCTCAAAGCTACCCATTCTTCTTCTACTGTATTTCTTTCTCCTATTCCTGTCAATTGTTCTCTTATGCTCTCCCTGAAACTCTGTACAACCTCTGGTTTAGCCAGTTTATCCAGGTCCCATCTCCTTAAATTCCCACCTTTTTGCAGTTTCTTCAGTTTTAATCTACAGGTCATAACTAATAGATTGTGGTCAGAGTCCACATCTGCCCCTGGAAATGTCTTACAATTTAAAACCTGGTTCCTAAATCTCTGTCTTACCGTTATATAATCTATCTGATACCTTTTAGTGTCTCCAGGGTTCTTCCATGTATACAACCTTCTTTCATGATTCTTAAACAAAGTGTTAGCTATGATTAAGTTGTGCTCTGTGCAAAATTCTACCATACGGCTTCCTCTTTCATTTCGTAGCCCCAATCCATATCAACCTACTACGTTTCCTTCTCCCCCTTTTCCTACACTCGAATTCGAGTCATCCAGGACTATTAAATTTTCATCTCCCTTCACTATCTGAATAATTTCTTTTATTTCATCATACATTTCTTCAATTTCCTTGTCATCTGCAGAGCTAGTTGGCATATAAACGTGTACTACTGTAGTAGGTGTGGGCTTCGTATCTATCTTGGCTACAATAATTCGTTCACTATGCTGTTTGTAATAGTCATTATTAAACCTACTCCTGCATTGCTCCTATTTGATTTTGTGTTTATAACCCTGTAGTCACCCGACCAAAAGTCTTGTTCCTCCTGACACCGAACTTCACTAATTCCCACTATATCTAAATTTAAACTATCCATTTCCCTTTTTAAATTTTCTAACTTACCTGCCCGATTAAGGGATCTGACATTCCACGTTCCGATCCGTAGGACATCAGTTTTCTTTCTCCTGATAACGACATCCTCCTGAGTAGTCCCCGCCAGGAGATCCGAATGGGGGACTATTTTACCTCCGGAATATTTTACCCAAGAGGACGCCACCATCATTAAACCATACAGTAAAGCTGCATGCCCTCGGGAAAAATTACGGCCGTAGTTTCCCCTTGCTTTCAGCCGTTCGCAGTACCAGCACAGCAAGGCCGTTTTGGTTATTGTTACAAGGCCAGATCAGTGAATTATCCAGACTGTTGCCCTTACAACAACTGAAAAGGCTGCTGCCCCTCTTCAGGAACCACACGTTTGTCTGGCCTCTCAACAGATACCCCTCCGTTGTAGTTGTACCTACGGTACGGCTATCTGTATCGCTGAGGCACGCAAGCCTCCCCACCAACGGCAAGGTCCATGGTTCATGGGGGGAGGAAGTCAACTGCCGTTGCTGGAAAACCAAGATGACTTTACTGTCATGTCGTCGCGGAAGATACCGAAAGCCACTATAAAACTAGAGGACAGGTTTTTTTTCAGTGTGTTTAGGCGTTAGTTCTCCGCTTGCGTAATAAAGTGCAGTGGTGGTCTTGTAATATTTAGTTATTTATAACAGTGATTTTTCAGCTTGCGCCATCTTTAAATACTGCGTCAATAAAACGAATGAAATACTAATATGCAGCTGAGATCGACGGAAGGATAATCCTTGGCCTTATAATCTATTCTGTCTGTGGAAAAACAGCACACACGTAAACAGCAGTCACCGAGGAAAAGAAATCATAATTTTATAATCAAAGCATGTCCTATTAATTTTTATTGAACATGTTATTCGAAGAACGACAATGACTTACGTAAAACGGAGAAAAGTTTCCATGACACGGTACTGCTTCGTTTGTTGTTGTGAAGTTAGTTTCCTTCGGGTTATTAGGGGACTCTTTCCGACAAAACGACTGGCTCTCGTAAATATTCAGAGGGTCTTTAAAGTGACCAAAAGCCAGTTAAGTAGCCCGGAACTGGTTTCAGAATGACCCTTAATGTAGATGAATCCGGTCTGCTGCATCCGATTTCTGGTGAACTCCAACACTTGTGCTGTTTTGGTCAACCTCACGAGAAGCGTGAATCTTAATTTTAAAATCATTCAACAGTCTGTCCTATCCCAAGAGCGTGTAATTTATGAAGCTCTGGGTGATTTCGACATCTTTGTCATCTTGAATAGCCTTACTCTCCAACTCTTACGTTTTAGAATTCGTGTGAATGAAAATTCTTGCGAAAAGTATCTACAAAGTGTTACTGCATCTGATACTACAATGTGAACAGTGCGAATGGCTACATAAATAATATGCGACAATGACTGTATTAAAGTCAGTAGCTAAAACCTAACAATCTATGACTCTACCAGGTGCGATGCGACACCAATGAATTCATTGCTGTAACAATAATTTATTTATTTAGGTTTTAGCAGGCGTGAATGTTGACTCGCTGCACAATGCCCACCCAGTGGCTCAATTGGTGCTACTATTATAACAACCTTAGTGATTCTGACAAATTTTTGGGTGCGCTGATTTCTCACGACAAATGTGTAAATATTCGCTTGTAAGTTAAACGGCTTTTTATACACTGCAGCAAAAAAATAAATAAATAAATAAAATAAAAATAAAAATGCGTTTCTTCTGTAAACAAACATTTATTGGTTCCGTTGTAGCTGTGACATAACCCAACAATGACGCGCTTGTAGCACGCAAGTGCTGGAAAGGACGCCGAATTGTTGTGGTTATGACTTACGTGACAATACATTGGTGTTCCTAAACACTGCTTTTTGAACAGTGCTCACAACTGATATGACACTTCGATAGGCCACCTTTCAGAAATCTTACTCGTGGTAAGCTCTTACTGCCTATTTCGAACTGAACACTGGGGAGATAGGTCTGATACCAAATGAAGACAGAAAATGAGTGATCGTGTAGGAGCTGACGCTGGGCGTTGTGAGGAAGGCAGTAAAATAGGAGAAATTTGGTCTCATACGTGGGCTTACCACTTGTTTTTCCAGCGCACCGCCCTTGGAACACGAAAAGGTGCATTAATTACTTACTGTCAACGCGTTTTACACTCGGAATACAGATGCAGATCATCTGTTTTGCGTTAGTCTGCATTAACACATAACAATGACAGCACTCTGGCGTAGATACTTTTTACTTAGAATCCTCCTGTTATAAAGAAGGACAATTATGTGTTAACCATCGGTTGGAGGCGGGAACATCTGAGAACAAACATAAGTTGGAGAAGGAAGTAGGAAAGTACGGTGACCTTCTGAGAGAATCATCCTAGCATTTGCCTTAGATGATTTAGGGAAACCACGGGAAATCTAAATCTGGATGGCTAAACGGATATTGGAGCCGCTGTGCTGCCGAATGGGAGCAGAGAATCCGTACTACTGGAACTCGATAGGTCGAGAATAAGAGGTGGTTTTTCTGAATCTGGAGGAAACAAACTGTTAATCATCTACATATAAATTCATCCTCTGCAAATCACTGTGAAGTCCACTGCAGACAGAACTTCCTGTTATAACACAATAAGGGTTTTCCACGCTATTCAAGTGTGGGCCGCGGGCAGAATGATTGGTTAATTGGATCTGTAAGTACTGTAAAAAGTCACACCTAGTCTTCATTGTCCCTACGAAAGTGACAAATAAATCTTGGTAGATTCATCAATTAATACTCGTTTTGAAAGTCTGTAAGAAGAGTTTTGTGGTATAGTTCAAATATTCCAACGTCTACCATTTTATATTCTTCATCATGTCCGTGACGCTTTTCTCCTGGTGAAACGAACCTGCGTTCCTAATTTATATGTATTCAATGTTCCCTGTCAGCTTCTACACACCTTAACAAGTTTCTAGAATGGGTAGCACGAGTGTTTTGTGGGCAATTTCCTTTGTAGACTTATTGCATTATCCCAGCATCCTAGCTTCATACCTAGGTGTGTCAGTTTCTGAACTACCACTTGAGGCTATGTGATCACGCCATTTCGTATCTCCATAAATTGTTGGGCTCAGGTATTATTAAGCGTTGATTGACTTCATTTGTGACTTACTGGCATCATAGTCACACGATACTGCGATCCTGCGTTTTGTGAAAGTGCACAGTTTTACATTTCTGAGCATTCAAAGGCATGTGCCAATCTTGGCACCACTTTACCTTCTCATGCTCTGTCTAGATATTTGAGTATCTTTTTTTTTGGATACATTAGACATAATCTACACCTGAAAAGAGCCTGCTGTTATTAAGAATATTGTCTACCAGTTCATTAATGAACAAAATGAACAGTGAGTGTTAACCCACATACTGTCCTGGGCCACGCTTGAAGTTATTTCTGAATCTTCTTGAATGTTGTTCATGGCACTCCAGAATAGGATGCTACACCTAGTGTATCGCGAAATCCTCAATTTAGTCACAGATTTCTTTTGAAACGACCTAAGATCGTTAATACTATCCGTAAATGCATTTCGGAAATCTGGAAATACTGCACATCGCCAGAATGCCATGACGCAAGGCTTCCAGGATATCATGTGTGAAAAGCACCTGTTGGGTTTCGCTTGTCTCTTGTTTCACAATTGATAAAATGTTCCTTGCTGTTAGGCCGGGGTCGAATGGATTTCACCTCCAACTTGTGAACGAAGTTTTCAAGGGGGATCCTATTTGTTTGAATCCGATTCACACCCTGGCTCGCTACTGACTACAGCAAAATTCCGCTTCCGCGGACTGGCGTGACGTTGCATGTTTTGAACATGAGAGCGCCTTTGGCCGTTGTCGTCTACCGTCGTCCGCTGTTACTATCATTCCTTGGTGGAAGGCTGGTACATATTTTCTTCAGCACCGGAATCCAAATGTCATTCAGTTTTACGCCCTCCTCCGTCTTTATGAAATTCCTGGGGTGTTTTACAATCTCTATGGCCTCTCTGTACAGCTTTGTTATGGTACCCGTTCAGGGCTGCCAGTACCAGAGTACTATCCAAATAAATGTGGTCGTCTCCTGACTGCAAAGCATGTTCCGCACAGCTGATCTGTCAGTCTCTCGTCTTCTGCAACTGCACTTGTGCTCTTCTAGTATTTTTTACAGTTGTTTTGGGAGTCCACGTACACCTCTTCAAAACTACACGGAATCCGATAAATTCCAGTTTTTACAGTGGTTGGGGGGGGGGGGAACCTTGGCCGATTTTAGGTGATATTGTGTCTTCCGTATGGGTGTGCAATTACCGCGATGGGCGGCCGTAGTGGCCGTGCGGTTCTAGGCGCTGCAGTCTTGAGCCGAGAGACCGCTACTTTCGCAGGTTCTAATCCTGCCTCGGGCATGGATGTGTGTGATGTCCTTAGGTTAGTTAGGTTTAATTAGTTCTAAGTTCTAGGCGACTGAATGACCTCAGAAGTTAAGTCGCATAGTGCTCAGAGTCATTTGAACCAGACTTTTGCCGCGATGTTCCGCCTTCTCAAGTATTTTCCTGTGAGATCAGTCACCTCCTTAATGAATGGCAGGAAAACCTTTGATTTCA
Organism: Schistocerca gregaria; assembly: GCF_023897955.1. Classification (NCBI taxonomy): domain Eukaryota; kingdom Metazoa; phylum Arthropoda; class Insecta; order Orthoptera; family Acrididae; genus Schistocerca; species Schistocerca gregaria. Next base: position 914,161,693 of record NC_064921.1, read on the forward strand.
CCGGCGCTTGAGCGTAGCTATGATTTCCACGAGGTGGTCTTAACGCTCTTTTCACCACAGCGAATGAATAACTATTCTTGAGCAATGCACTGGTGAGCATCGCGATGGTCTTGGCGTTCTTTTCACTTCAGCGAACGAATAACCATTCTTTTCAGATTTTCCTTTCTCTATCAGCCAACGTTTTCATGATGCCTCGCTTGCGCTGCGGGTGGTGGTTCGAATCCCGGTGTATATAACGGTCTGTGTGCATGGGTTTTCGGTAAACCGTGTGGACCAAGGTACCATCTTCTTTCTGGAAAACTAATACATCTAGGAAATTCAATCTTCCATCCGCCTCCTCCTTCTTGGTATACTGAATCTTAGGACTGATCCCGTTCAGATGTTTGTGAAAACGATCCAGTTCCTCCCCACCATGCTGCCACGAAACAAAATTATCATCCACGTAACGGAACCAAATATTACGTTTCTTGTACGCGGTTTCCAGTGCCTGATACTGGAATTTTTCCATAAAGAAGTTCGCTATAATCGCTCTTAAGGGACTCCCGATAGTAATAGCATCCGTCTGATCATAGAACTCTTCGTTCATGTTTACAGAATCAATACCGGCCTTCGTAGCAAAGGTCGCTAACGCCGGCTTTGCTCTGGCGCTCGACTCGGAGATAAGCCGGTTCGAATCCCGGTTGGGGGACGGAAATTCCACTGCTAGTATTTGGCCGGCAAGTTCCCGATCACCACTCTTTGCACCAATGGTCTAAGTTAAATTCCAGACGTCTCTGCAATGTCTCATGCAGTGAGGGTATGTGCCATTGTTGATGGTGACCGTCGGATGGGTATACTAAGCTGGGCGGGGCCCTTGGTGCTGTTCGAACTGAGATGTACTGGCACCAGGTTCCAGTCTCCCCCTTCTCTCATCTTCACAATCATCATCATCATCATCATCATCATCATCATACAATACTAACATGGCACTGCTGTGTACAGGTACTGATTACTCTCCCTACACTCTACAAATACATGTACGACACAACTATCACCTACTTTCAAGGAGGAACACCCACTTTGACGGACATCTGAGCCCACTGCAGCCAACAACGCCATTTTTTTTTTTTCCCTTTATTGTGATTTTAATACCTGTGACAAACAGGTAGGCCGGCAGCGGACCAAGTATGCCGCTCTTCGGCCTCAGAGTATACACAGAACAGAGATGAGTGAGATATAAAAACAATCAAGACGGCGGGGTACAAACAGTAGACAAAACAGAGTTAAAACGGAGTCGGTCACGTGCGTAGCACAATGGATAAAAGCGGAGAAACACGGTGCACAAACGCAGATGGCAGATGGCCACACGTGAACCAGCGGAGCACAAACGACGAAACACAAACACACTGCAGGAGAGTCGAGGCACAAACACATGCGATGGTCTTCGGCGTAGGACGATGAAAGTAACTGATGGAAGACAGCAGAGTCGTGGCCTGCCAAGGGGAAAAGGTGTGGGGAAGAGGAGAGAGAGGGGGAGGGGAAGATGCCAGTGGAGGAGAGGGATGGAGGAGAAGGGGGAGGGTAGGGGGAGTGGAAGCCCAAGGAGAAAGGGGAGGGGAGGGAGGGAGAGAAGGGAGAGAGGGTGCCCACAGGAAAAGGAGAGGAGAGGGAAGGTAAGGCTCAAAGTTGGTAGGAGGGGTAGATGGAGGGGAGGAGGGCATCATCAGGGAGGGGGAGTTGACGGAAGCCACCGAGGGAGAGGGTGTGGAGGGTGTAAAGATGGAGAGCAGGTGGGATATAGGAATGCAGGCGCGGCAGCGGGTTGGGGTGGGAGAGGATGGGAGAGACAAGAGGGTGTGGAGGATCAAGCTTGCGGGAGGTGTAGAGGATCCGTAACCGTTCGAGGAAAAGGAGGAGGTGCGGGAAGGGAATCAGGTCATAGAGGATCCGCGTGGGGGAAGGGAGACGGATGCGATAGGCGAGGCGGAGCGCATGGCGTTCTAGGATCTGAATGGACTTGTAGAAGGTAGGAGGGGCAGAGATCCAGGCGGGATGAGCATAGCAAAGGATAGGACGGATGAGGGACTTGTAGGTGTAGAGGATGGTGGAAGGGTCCAGACCCCATGTACGGCCAGAAAGGAGCTTAAGGAGGCGGAGGCGGGAGCGTGCCTTGGCTTGGATCGTCCGGAGATGTGGGTTCCAGGAGAGGCGACGGTCGAGGGTGACACCAAGGTACTTGAGAGTAGGTGTGAGGGTGATGGGACGGCCATAAATAGTAAGATAGAAATCAAGGAGACGGAAGGAACGAGTGGTTTTGCCTACAATGATCGCCTGGGTCTTGGAAGGATTGACCTTGAGCAACCACTGGTTACACCAAGTGGTGAACCGGTCAAGATAGGATTGGAGAAGGTGCTGGGAGCGTTGCAGGGTGGGAGCGAGGGCAAGGAAGGCAGTGTCATCGGCGTACTGGAGAAGGTGTAGGGGAGGTGCAGGTGGAGGCATGTCTGCCGTGTAAAGGAGGTAGAGAAGAGGGGAAAGGACGGAACCTTGGGGCACACCGGCGGAGGGGTAGAAGGTGTAGGAATCAGTGTTGTGGATGGTGACATAGGAAGGACGGTGGGAAAGGAAGGAAGCGACCAGACGGACATAGTTGAGAGGAAGAGCAAAGGTTTGGAGCTTGAAAAGGAGACCGGAATGCCACACACGGTCATATGCGCGTTCGAGGTCGAGGGAAAGGAAGATGGCGGAACGACGGGAATTGAGTTGTTCGGAGAGGAGGTGAGTGAGGTGAAGGAGGAGGTCATCGGCTGAGAAGGACGGCCGAAAGCCACATTGGGTAGGGGGGAGGAGGCGGTGTTGGTGAAGGTGCTTGTGTAGGCGGCGGGTAAGAATGGATTCCAGGACCTTGCTGAAGACCGAGGTAAGGCTGATGGGACGGTAGGAGGAGACAGCGGAAGGCGGTTTGTCGGGCTTGAGGAACATCAGGATCCGGGAGGTTTTCCACAGGTCGGGGTAGTAGCCGGTGGACAGGACCACATTGTAGAGCCTGGCCAATGTGGAGAGGAAGGAGGCAGGAGCTTCACGGAGGTGACGGTAAGTAACACGATCGTGACCGGGAGCAGTGTTGCGTTTAGGGCGAAGTGTAGCAATGATATCTTGAGTGGTGATTGGGGTATTTAGTTCTGTGTGTGTGATGTTGTCCAAGTACTGGAAGCCAGGAGCAAGCGGGGGGACAGAGGTATCAGTTCGATCACGGACATCAGGAAAGAGGGAATAATCGAACTGGGGATCGTCAGGGATGGTAAGGATATCGGAGAGGTAGGAGGCGAAATGGTTGGCCTTACTAAGGGCATCAGGGAAGGGGTGGTCATCATGAAGGAGAGGGTAGTAGGGAGAGGGTTTAGATCCGGTAAGGCGGCGGAAGGCTGACCAGTACTTGGACGAGTTGATAGGTAAGGTGGCATTAAGACGGGTGCATGTCTGTCGCCAGTCCCGGCGTTTCTTTGCCGTGAGTAAGTTCCTGATGTGTCGCTGTAGTTGCCGGTGGCGTCGTAGTGTGTCCTGGTCACGTGTGTGAAGGAAGGCACGGTAGAGCCGGCGGGATTCACGCAGGAGAAGGACGGCCTGTGGGGGTAAGGTGGGGCGGTGCGGATGGATGGCAATGGTAGGGACGTGGGCCTCCACGGCCTCAGACAAGGTCTGCTGGAGAAAGGAGGCAGCACGGGTAACGTCATCAGGTTGGTGGTAGGTGAGGGGGTGGCTATCGACCTGGAGAGCAAGGGAGTCCCGGTAGGCATTCCAGTTGGCACGGGAGTAGTCATGGACATATTTCGGGGGAGGGTCATGGC